>NC_037669.1:165895671-166210559 GCF_003255815.1 Theropithecus gelada | reverse complement strand
TTTTTTTTTTTTTTTTTTTTTTTTTTTTGAGACGGAGTCTCGCTCTGCCGCCCAGGCTGGAGTGCAGTGGCCGGATCTCAGCTCACTGCAAGCTCCGCCTCCCGGGTTCGCGCCATTCTCCTGCCTCAGCCTCCCAAGTAGCTGGGACTACAGGCGCCCGCCACTGCGCCCAGCTAGTTTTTTTTTTTTGTATTTTTTAGTAGAGACGGGGTTTCACCGTGTTAGCCAGGATGGTCTCGATCTCCTGACCTCGTGATCCGCCCGTCTCGGCCTCCCAAAGTGCTGGGATTACAGGCTTGAGCCACCGCGCCCGGCCCACTTTTTTCTAATAAAAGCCTTTAGTTGTTAATCTCTGGAAAGGACAAAAATCGTATCTTAGATGTTCAGTTGCAAACAACTTAGATGACCAGGCTTTCTACATTTTGGGAAGATGCAGCTTTCTAAGCTTGGAATATGGAAATCTAGACTGTCCTTTGATGCATATTAACTGCATGACATAGGATGAACTAATACCCCAGGACTTTAGATTAGACTCCCTCAAAGTTCCCTTATAGTTATATCTCATGCCTATTCTAATAATGAGTTGGGACTATGGAAGCCTGTCAGAGGCATGTCTGCAGATGTATATACCATACACACCAAGTAGGCTCAATAATCTTTCTATGTGGTTAGCTCATTTCCACCTCCTCCATGTATTCCCATAGAGGAATAAGGACTCATCAGGATTCTGCTAAGTACCTGCAAAACGATTTATGCATGTTATTTAGAGACCATTCTACTATAGTCTTGGTATTTACTTGGAAAGATTACTTGTTTCTGAGTCATTCTTGCTGACTTTAAACAGTGGCATTTTTCAGATTTTATCCCTTGAAACATCATTAACAAATGTTCCTCATTTAAAAAAAAATCTGTAATGAAATAGATTTCACAGGCCCCATATCCTGTGATTACCTTGGCAATTCACATTGTTCTTTAGATACTAGAAGGTAACTGAAGTTCTGCTGATGAGATCCCTGTTTAATTTCATTTAAGATAGCACGGTAGGCAAAAGAGTTCCCAAAGGTAGCTATGTTCTAATCCTCAGAACCTGTGAATATGCTGTTATATGACAAGGGGAACTAAGTTGCAGATAGAATTAAGGTTACTAATCAGCTGACCTCGAGATGGAGAGATTATCCTGGATTATTTGGTGGAGCCAATGTAATCACAAGAGTCTTTAAAAGCAGAAGACGGAAGCAGAAGAGTCACTTTTAGAGCTGGATAGAGATAAACTTGACTGGCTGTTGCTGACTTTGAAGACAGAAAGAGAAGTCCTCTAGAAGCTGAAAAAGACAAGAAAGTGATTCCTCCCTAGATGTCTCCAGAAAGGAATGCAGCCCTTCTGACATCTTTAGTTTTTTATTTTTATTTTCTTTCAGTTTTAGTATCTTATTTTATTTTATTTTTTATTATACTTTAAGTTCTAGGGTACATGTGCACAACGTGCATGTTTGTTACATATGTATACATGTGCCATGTTGGTGCGCTGTACCCATTAACTCGTCATTTACATTAGGTATTTCTCCTAATTCTATCCCTCCCCCCTACCCCATCCTACAACAGGCCCCGGTGTGTGATGCTCCCCGCCCTGTGTCCAAGTGTTCTCATTGTTCAATTCCCACCTATGAGTGAGAAAATGCGGTGTTTGGTGGTCTGTCCTTGAGATAGTTTGCTCAGAATGATGGTTTCCAGCTTCATCCATGTCCCTACAAAGGACATGAACTCATCCTTTTTTATGGCTGCATAGTATTCCATGGTGTATATGTGCCACATTTTCTTAATCCAGTCTATCATTGATGGATATTTGGGTTGGTTACAAGTCTTTGCTATTGTATGTTTATACATGTGCATGTGTCTTTATAGTAGCATGATTTATAATCCTTTGGGTATATGTTTAGTAATGGGATGGCTGGATCGAATGGTATTTCTAGTTCTAGATCCTAGAGGAATTGCCACACTGTCTTCCACAATGGTTGAACTAGTTTATCTCCCACCAACAGTGTAAAAGTGTTCCTATTTTTCCACATCCTCCCCAGCACCTGTTGTTTCCTGGCTTTTTAATGATCACCATTCTAACTGGTGTGAGATGGTATCTCATTGTGGTTTTGATATGCATTTCTCTAATGACCAGTGATGATGAGCATTTTTTCATGTGTCTGTTGGCTGCATAAATGTCTTCTTTTGAGAAGTGTCTGTTCATATCCTTTGTCCACTTTTTGATGGGGTTGTTTGATTTTTTTCTTGTAAATTTATTTAAGCTCTTTGTAGATTCTGGATATTAGCCCTTTGTCAGATAGGTAGATTGCAAAAATTTTCTCCCATTCTGTAGATTGCCTGTTCACTCTGATGGTAGTATCTTTTGCTGTGCAGAAGCTCTTTAGTTTAATTACATCCCATTTGTCTATTTTGGCTTTTGTTACCATTGCTTTTGGTGTTTTAGTCATGAAGTCGTTGCCCATGCCTATGTCCTGAATGATATTGCCTAGGTTTTCTTCTTGAGTTTTTATAGTTTTACATCTAACATTTAAGTCTCTATCCATCTTTAATTAATTTTTGTATAAGGTGTAAGGAAGGGATCCAGTTTCAGCTTTCTACATATGGTTAGCCAGTTTTCCCAGCACCATTTATTAAATAGGGAATCCTTTCACCATTTCTTGTTTTTGTCAGGTTTGTCAAAGATCAAATGGTTGTAGATGTATGGTGTTATTTCTGAGGCCTTTGTTCTGTTCCATTGCTCTGTATCTCTGTTTTTGTAGCAGTACCATGCTGTTTTGATTACTGTAGCCTTGTAGTATAGTTTGAAGTCAGATAGGGTGATGCCTTCAGCTTTGTTCTTTTTGCTTAGGAATGTGTTGGCAATGTGGGCTCTTTTTTGGTTCCATATGAACTTTAAAGAAGTTTTTGCCAATTCTGTGAAGAAAGTCATTGGTAGCTTGATGGGGATGGCATTGAAACTATAAATTAACTTGGGCAGTATGGTCATTTTCACGATGTTGATTCTTCCTATCCATGAGCATGGCATGTTCTTCCATTTGTTTGTGTCCTCTTTTATTTTGTTGAGCAGTGGTTTGTACTTCTCCTTGAAGAGGTCCTTCACATCCCCTGTAAGTTGGATTCCTAGGTATTTTATTCTCTTTGTAGCAATTGTGAATGGGAGTCCACTCATGACTTTGTTCTCTGTTTGTCTTTTATTGGTGTATAGGAATGCTTGTGATTTTTGCACATTGATTTTGTAACCAGAGACTTTGCTGAAGTTGCTTATCAGCTTAAGGATAGGAGATTTTGGGCTGAGATGATGGACTTTTCTAAATATACTATCATGTCATCTGCAAACAGGGACAATTTCACTTCCTCTTTTCTTAATTGAATACCTTTATTTCTTTCTCTTGCCTGATTGCCCTGGCCAGAACTTCCAACGCTATGTTGAATTGGAGTGGTGAGAGAGGGCATCCCTGTCTTGCACCAGTTTTCAAAGGGAATGCTTCCAGTTTTTGCCCATTCAGTATGATATTGGCTGTGGGTTTGTCATAAATGGCTCTTATTATTTTGAGATACGTTCCATCAATACCGAATTTATTGAGCGTTTTTAGCATGAAGGGCTGTTGAATTTTGTCCAATTTTGTTTTGGCCATAATATCACCTTCTAGTGTCTCCTGGATCTAGTGTCCTGGAGGACAACATTTGAGGAGAATGCTGATCTCAACCCATCTTTCTTCTCTAAATTATCACTATCCAATAGAGCTTTCTGCAGTGATGAAAATGTTCTATATGTGTATCGTCCAATATGGTAACCACTAGCTACAGGTAGCACTGAGCACTTGCAATGTGGCTGGTGCAACTGAGGAATGAAAATTTAAATTCTACTTCATATTACTTTAAGTTTGAATAGCTACATGTGGCTAGTGGTTACTGTAAAGGACAGCAGAGCTTTAGATCAAAGTTTCCAAATTCAGTTGCCTACAGGAGCTCTGTAGGACATGAAAATATGAGAAGCAGATGAAATGTAAACAAGTCAGCAGTGAAAGAGTTATGATAAATTGTCTTAGACTTCAGTGTTTCAGAGATGATAAGGAATAGTGGAGAATGTGAGGAGAGGTATTTACAGGATATGCCTTAGCTACAAGGTGTAGAGCTACTCTGCTCCAGCCTCTTATTTCAATGAGAAAACAAAGACTTAGATAGTAAAATTAGAGCTCATATTTCAAAAGAAGCTAGACATTTGGATTTTTAGCTCAATTGCTCTGATTTTTTGAAGTTTCAGACAAAAGCAGGCATAACTATGGGGCACATCCACCTTTAGACTTCTGATTTAGAAGTCCTGAACAAGCATAATGCAGAAACTTTTCCTTTATTTTTATTCTGAAGCCCTGGCCTAAAGGAGAGCATTCAAGGTAGAGCTGTTGATGGTTGCATAGACTAGCATTGCACAAGAGCACACATCATGAGTCACTATTCACATTGCACACAAAAGGTGTTTATAATTTACCAATTTTTTGACAGATAGCAGTAAAGTATTTCGCTCTAAGAAAGCCAGTTTGTTCTGAGGATTTTCCAATAGATGGAAGTAGATTGCCTTGAAGAAAGGAAGTGTTTTGTTTGTTTGTCTTTTAATTTGTATAGTTGCGGTGTGGGCTAGTGACAACTTTGATGTAAAGAAATAGGAGTTCAAAGAAGAGTATCTAGGAAGGCTGCAAATCAGATACTATACAGCTTAAAAACTGGGTTTTAGTAGTACAAATGAACCCATTGTTTTGAAACTGCTGAGCTGCCTTTTCTTATACACTTATCAAAAGAAAAGATCTATATCTTTTCGCAAAGGGTAACAGATCACTTATATATACTAAGCTGGGAATTCCTGCTCTGTCCTTCCCAGAGAGTACTCAATTTTCATATCACTACTATTCATTGAAATGGCTTATTTAATTGATTTATCTTTACAGTCCAAGTGCCTGCTAATGCAGAGACCTCACATCGAATCTGCTCAATAGATCCTTGTTGAAGAAATATTCTTTCATATTTACCTCTTGCCCATTACAAGTGTTCCTTTCCTTTCTAGCTCTATCTGTTTCATTTTGTTTTTCAACTCTCTCTGTCTTTGCCTCTCTCCATCCCTGTTTGCCTTGGACTCTTTCTCACTCTGCTTCTACCTTCATCTTTATATCTCTGGACTCCTCATTCCTTCTCTTACATTGTGCCTTCATCACCCACTGAACTGCTTTTACCTTCCTTTCACTTTTTCTTTTTCTCTCTCACTTAACTCTGCTTCACTAATTTCTAGCTCTGTTGATCTGTCTTTGATCGCCTGTTTCCTCCAAACAGGGATTTAGAATCCACAAAACTGACATAGCAAAAGATGTGACACATCGGCCTTAATTTTCCAATTGTTTCTTTATCAGACATTTTCAGGCTTTTCCTCTTTCCAATGGATAGAGCCAGGTTGGAGAGGTGAGTGGCAGCTGCTTCCAACTATGAAAATCTTTCTTAAAAGCATCAAGGTAAGGCCATTTATAAAGTCATTGACCTTTTGCAGCAGGAGCCCCTGGTGGCAGCTTTCCTTTTCTCATTCCCTTTTTAAAAAAATCTTAGAAAATACGTTGGTAGCATCAAAGTGGAATTTCCTGTTTTAAATGAGACTCAAACACCTGCTTATTTCAGTTTCCATGGAGCTGGCTCTTCTTACGCCAGGAGAGGTAGAGAGCCAGGCATTCAGGGAGATGAGTCTGGCTGTACCATCACCCCAGCACCACGGGGGAAGACAGCTGGGCTGAGGAGGTGAAAATGAAGACGAAACATTGGCTGTGCCTTGTATTCTTTCAGCCTTGCTTTCAGATGCTCAGCTGTGAAGAAACTGAGCTTTTGTCTTACCTGAGACAAACTACTTTACTTTAAATCATTCTTCACTGGGTCACAAGAGCCAGTCACAGGCGTTCAAGTGAAAGGCTTACTCTGTTTTTCTAAGGGCTGTTTGAGATTTTAGAGGGATTTCTGTAGAGGCAAAATTTTTCCAGTTTCAATTCAGCACGCAGGATCCTGGCATCAGATTTACATATAGTAAACCTACATATTTATACCTAGTAGAACCTCCTAGTTCTACTGAGTCCCCTTTCTCTCGTGAAGTAAGTGGAAATCAGCTAGTCATAGCAACTGAATTCAGAAGGAAATTTGTTTGCATGGTGTGGGTACACTAAAGTCTTGCTTTTCCATAAATGACCAGAGGAATCAGTTCCTGAACCAGCAATGAGATTTAAATTGTGACTGAGTTCAGCAAGAATCTTCCAGTCGGCCACCTCCTCACGTATGTTTCAATGATTCCTTTATAACCAGTCAAAATGACTTTTTTTCTTAGTTAATTAGTACTCTTGCCTTGACATACATTTGATTGAGCAAAGCTAGTGATTCAGAGAGTAAATGCGTATGCTCTCTTTTGGCTTCGCTTTTTTATTCTCTTGAATTTGCCACATTTCTTCCTGCCACTGGAGCTTTGAACAGGTTTTTTATTATTTGTGGACTGCTCCCTCTTATCTTCTCTACTGCTTCATCTCTGTTCATCTCATCTCTTCGGTCCCCTCAGGTACTACTCCCTCAGAGAAACTTTCACTGACTTCCTGACTATTATTTATGGTGAGCCTTCTAAATACAGGATTTCACATGATATGTATTCTTTATATATTTTTCCTTTATACAATTTAATATTACTTTCTGTGATTATTTGATTAATGTCTGTCTTTCTTGCCAGACTACACGCTGCACAAGTACAGGGGCTGGGTTTACTCACTTTGCTTCTGTAGTGTTTGGCGCTGAGCTTAGCATGATGAACACTCAGTACATGTTTTCTGAGTGAATGAATGGACTACAGGCCTATAGCACCGCAATGCTATTGCAATGAATCTGTTTAGCCACTAGGAGAAAGACTTAAAAAGACAGAAGAATGGATCAAGGGTCATCTGAGAATGGATCAAGGGTAATCTGACTACATCCAAGGCTTCCTGTATTCTACATGCAAGTGCTAGTAAGCACAAGTCAAATCTGTCACAGCCTGCAGTGAGGGAATGATGGAAAATCACAATGAGATAGGAAAATATTCATAATCTGGGGTTAAGTGTCCGGGGGAAACAAAAGTGCCCAATAATTGCGACCCCAACAGCTTCATTCTAATCAGACTGTTCCTATAATGCAGTATTAGCCTGAAAAGAAATCTCCCTCAGTTCTTAAAATAGTTCTTAACTATTTTCTGTCTGTTTTTTCTGTCTTCCCATTGACTGTGTGCTCTCTTCCTAATAACTTTGCTGATAATCTTCCAACAAATTATTTTTTTATTTGTACAGAATCAAATCCTAATGCTTGCAAACAAGATATCTTGGACTTCTATAGGAAATGTGAGAGAAAAAGCCAGGAAAAGGCTCTCTCTAATGAACCCCCTGAACAAAAACCAAGCAATCCAAATCCAGTATCCTAAAATAGCCATAGGTGAGAAAGTGTGGATTCTTTTGGCAGATCAGTGAAGTCTTGGCAAGGAGAAATTCCAGAAGAAGCCACTTGTGATGTAAGGTTTCATCTGTGGCATGTCAATTCTCTTGGAGATAAGTCTTCATGAGACCTGCCTCTCTGACCACCAGACTGCTGGAGCCTGAACACTCTTGGTTCCCAGAGTGGAAAGGGATAATCTAATTTAGTTATTTTCAACTGGGGCAATTATCCTTCTACCCTCTCCCTAGAGACATTTGGCAATGTCTGGAGATATCTTTGATGTCACAGCTGGGGAAAAGGGTTGCTACAGGCATCTAATTAGTAGGGGCCAAGAGTGCTGCCAAGCACCCTACAATACACAGGACAGCGCACAATCAGGAATTATCCACCAAAATGTCAATAGTGTTGCTATTGAGAAACTCTTGTCTAAATAATTGTGCCTGAAACTATCTTTCTTCTTAGTAAGATCTCGAATTGGAAAGTCTACACTTAGAGTTTTGTTTGATCATTTTTAAAGAAAAACGTTAATTTCATATTTGAGGTATTTCATCCAATAGACATTGTTGAACACATTCTATGTGCTGATGATTGGGTTTATTAAAGATAAGTATCTCTTCCTTTGTGAAGAACTCATAGTCTGTTGAAGAAGTCAGAGTTCAAAAAGGGGTTGCAGGAAAAAAACGTGTGTATAGATGTGTATCAAGAAAGGGTAATTAGCTACTTGGATGAGTCTGGGAACATGCCCACAGAGAAGGGTGTTGAAGTTGGGCTGGAATCTATCTCTCCATTCTTTGAGTATGATCTTATCATTTCCTTCTCTTGGGCTTACCATCTGGAATGTGGTCTTCACTTCTCCCTATCAACTAACATCCTGCCTGTGTTGGACTAAATGACTGAACCATATCTGGACCACTGTAGTCCAAAGTGATTCTTTATTGTATTGAACTTCTTTGAGGTCTTGACTTGTTGACTTCAATAGGTACTAATTAATATAGTTCTTGCCAAGACTCTCCTGTTATATTGTAAAGTACACGAAGTACTGAAACAGAATTATGCAAATGTATTTGGTGAAGGCAAGAAAGACCATTCTAGAAGGTTTCATTGCATTAACTCTTACTTATAACTCATTCTTGAATTTACAGGAAAATACAATAATACACAGTCTGTGTATAGATTTCTGCACTAAACGATCTCACTGTGTACTCTCTCCTGCATTCCCTTTGCACTTTTCCGTGTTTCCTTTGACTGCATACGCCCTGTTTAGCCTTCAGGTCTCAGCCATATCCTCCAGCAAACCTTTTTTGACCACTGCTACCCTAAAGGATTATGTACTTTTTCTCCCAAAGCAGTTTGTCTCCTGAGAGAGTGCTTCTCATGTTTTACATTAATGTTCATTTGATTTTCATCTTCTTCCTTGGACTGTGAGTTTTAAGCAGCAGTGTCCGTGTCTGATTTGTTTTTCTTTATATTCTTAGCATTCAGCCCCAAGTCTGACACATGGTATGTCTTCTGCTCCAGAAGCAGACACCAGGGTGAGGAAACGTGTGTAGATGATTTCCCAAGAAAGTGTTTGCCGGGGAAAGAGAGTTGGGGGATCAGGAAAGGCAGGGGAAGGAAGCCAAGCAAAGGTGCAATTTCAGGTCATGTCCCAGCCTCACCCCGATCCCACTGAGAGCTCTGGAGTCTTATGCCCCTGAGTTGTTCCCAGTTGAAGTCAAGGGAGTTAGCAATCCACTGCTCAGTCATTAGAAATGAGCCATTCCTGGGAGACATAAACTCGTACACCTTGCAGGAAAAGCAGGTAAAGTGGCTCTGGTAGCACAGTGAAGTTTTCTGAAGAGGGTAGCAGAGGCAAGACATAAAAATCAAACACACAGATGTTGGAAGAGTACTGCACAGAAACTGTGAAGGGAATCTGAAAGATCCAGCAACAGCAGAGACAGTGTCCACTACATAGTAAATGATAAATAAATATTTGTTGTATGAATAATCTAAAAATTATCTATCAGATTGACCAGCAACAGCAAAGTTAGTCCAAGTAGCTATGTAGCTATTCATGCATAATATAATTGACAAAACTAGCAAATATAAAATTGTACCTTGGCAATTTTGGATTTAAAAAATTTCTATTTATTTTATAGAATGTATGATCAGCAACCGATTAATCTGCCTGAAAACAATTTTACAAAAAGTTTGGATAAACTAATTAGTTATAAATCCACAGTATGTTTTCCAGGGAAAGTCAAGATCTTCAAAGCATTTGTCCAATACTTTTAACTGATTTTAAAGAGAGAAGCTACAATATCCATTTACAACTTTTCTTAATACTATAGTTACAGAAATATTTTGTTTGCTGAACCAGTAGCCTTACCTATTATGGCATTACTTACAGATACACCTGTTATGGACAAAAACACAGAATGGCAATACTCTTAATTGTGGGAATTGGTAAAGTAAGTGATATGGCAGTTTACTCTGACTGCAGGGCTGAATAGAAAAATCTGCTGCCTGAAATGTTTGATCAGTATTTTTTAACGATTATGGCAACCACAATGCTTCCCTTGAACTTATGAGGTTGCGTGGCACCTGGTAGAGGAATCGTTATTTATTATGAAAACAGTTTAGTCTCACCAGGATGACTTCTGACAGTGTTTATACTCCCAGAGTTTGCCTTTATACCAGAGTACCTGGCAAAATATAAATAATGTGGTGTTTACCACAGAAAAAAGAAGAGAGTGATCAGTGTAATGGAGATTACGGGATAAATGGTTTCAGATCAAATGTGTGATTCTTCCTATAGCAGGAATCTTATTTTTAATAGTTTTCATAGACGTCAACGTTGTGTGAGATTATTCACGCATGTAGTGGCTCTAACTTCTCATTTCATGTATTTTAGCAATGTAGACTTCATTAGAAAAAACAAAATTTAAGACAAGGATAAATTAAGGAGAATGTTATTTCATCTGGAAGAAACCATGTACGTCACTTCAGGTTTTGTCTTTATTCTTTTGAATGAGAGCAGTTCTGACTTCCTTGTTAATGAGTGAAAAAATTATTTTATCAGAAGACTGCTAGAAGAAATAATAATGAACACATGTCTATTTTCTGGAATGTACTATTATTAACCTTGTTATAAAGAAAAATTGCCAATAATAAAAACGTTTACTCATTCTAGGTAAAAATTAATGTTACAGATCTATGTGATAAGACATTAAAATTTGTATATTTATTGTGATGGGCTCCTTCAATTAAAAGACAAGAAATCACAGACAATATGAAAGAGAATTACATATATAGAAAATAAATTAGTAAAAGTTAAAAATAAACTCAATCAATCAAACTCTAGGCTGAACACAGATAAAGAATTATAGAAATAGAAAGGAGTTCTGAGTGTTTCACTTTGAATGCAATAGAGAGAGGCAGATATCATATATGAAAGAGCAGTTGAAAGATATAGAAAATAAATTGAGAATTTTCAACATATGCCTGCTAGGATTCTGGAGAGAATGAAGCAAGTTTTAGATAAATAAGATTTGAAGCACCAGTGAAAGAATTGGAGACAGACACAAATATTTAGGAAGAAACTCACTTGGTGGGCAGAGCAAGATGGTGGAATGGAACACTCCACTGGTCTTCCTCCTAGCAAGGATACCAATTTAGCAACTATCTACACAGCAAAAAGCACCTTCACAAGAACCACCAACCAGGTGAACCCTCACAATACCTGGTTTTAACATCATATCACTATAAGAAGCACTGAAGAAATTAAAAGAAAAAACAGTCTTAAATTGCCAATGCCACCCCTCCTCCACCTTACAGCAGTTGTAGTATGAAGAGCAGCTCTGGGCACTAGAAGAGGGAGAGCACAGCAATTGTGAGGCATTGAATTCAGTGCTGTACTGGTAAAGCAGAAAGAAAAAATGAACCAAACTCAGCTGATGCTCACCTGTGGAGGGAGCATTTAAGCCAGACTTAGACTGAGGGGAACCATTAATCATAGCAGTCAGAACTAGAGTTTCTGCAAACCTCAGCATCATAGGCTAACTTTGGGTCTCTAAATAAACTTGAAAGGCAGTCTAGGCCACAAGGATTGCAACTCTTAGCTAAGTCCTAGTGCTAAACTGGGCCCAGAGACAGTGGACTAAGGGGATATGAAATCTACTGAGACACCAGCTCAGGTGGCTTATTGAGCACTACCATCACCCCTTTCCTAACTCAAGGCAGCACAGCTTATGGCTACAAAAGAGATCCTTTCCTTCTGTTTGAGGAGAGGGGAGGGAAGAGTGGGAAAGACTTTGTCTTGCATCTTGAACACCAGCTCAGCCACAGCAGGATAGAGCATTGGTTAGAGTCATGAGGCCCTTGTTCCAGGCCCTGTCTCCGCACGACATTTCTAGATGCACCCTGAACCAGAAGCAAACCCACTGCCTTGAAGGGGAGGACCCAGTCCTGGCAACATTTATCATCTGCTAACTGAAGAGTCCTTGGGAGCACTTCTGTGAGAAAGAAAAGGACATTGTTGAGCAATAAGCAATCTCCTAAACATAGAAAACTCATTGGTAATAGTAAGTACACAGAAAAACACAGAATATCATAACACTATAACTGTGGTGTGTAAACTACTCTTATCCTAAGTAAGACTAAATGATAAACCAGTAAAAGATATAATAACTACAACAACTTTCCAAGACAGAGACAGTACAATAAAATATAAGTAGAAATAATAAAAAGTTAAAAAGTTGGGGGGAACCAAATTAAGGTATAGACTTTTTATTAGTTTTCTTTTTGCATGTTTGTTTGTTTATACAAAAAGTGTTAACTTGTTATCAGGTTAAGATGATGGGTTGAAAGATAGTATTTGCAAGCCTCATAGTAATCTTGAACCAAAAAAGAATACAATGGATACATAAAAATTAAAAGCAAGATACTAAATCATATCACCAGAGAAAATAACCCTCACTAAAGGAAGACAGGAAGGAAAGAAGGAAGAGAAGACCACAACAACCAGAAAACAAATAACAAAATGACAGAAGTCCTCACTTATCAATAATAACATTGAATGTAAATGGACTGAACTCTCCAATCAAAAGACGTACAAGGCTGACTAGGTGAAAAAAATGAGATCCCTTGATCTGTTGCCTATAAGAAATGCACTTCACCTATAAAGAAACCCACAGACTAAAGATAAAGGGGTGGAGCAAGATATTCCATGCCAGTGGAAACCAAAAAACGGCAGGAGCAGTTATACTTATATCAGACAAAATAGATTTTGAGACAAACACTAAGAAGAGACAAAGAAGGTCACTATATAATAATAAAGATGTCAATCCGTTAAGAAGATATAACAATTATAAATAAATATATATGCACCCAACACTAGACACCAAGATATATAAAACAAATATTAGAGCCCAAAGAGAGAAATAATTCCCAATACAATAATAGCTGGAGACTTCAAAACGACTTTCAGCACTGGACAGGTCTTTCAGACAGAAAATCAACAAAGAATCGTTAGACTTAATCTAGACCTAATGGACCTAATAGATATTTACAGAACATTTCATCCAATGGCTATAGAATACAGACTCTTCTCGTCAGCACATGGATCACTCACAAGGGTAAACCATCTGTTAGGTCACAAAACAAGTCTTAAAACATTCAAAAATCAAAACAATATCAAGCATCTTCTCTATGGAGTAAAATTAGAAACTAATGGAGTAAAATTAGACCACTATGGAGTAAAATTAGAAACTAATAACAAGAGGAATTTAAGAAACTATACAAATGCATGGAAAGTAAACAATATGCTCCTGAATGACTAGTGGGACAATGGAGACATTAAGAAAAAAATTGAAAAAATTCTTAAAAAAAAGTCAATGGAAACACAACATACCCAAACCTATGGGATACAGCAAAAGCAGTACTCAAAGGGAAGTTTATAGCTATAAATGCCTACATTAAAAAAGAAGAAAAATTTCAAGTAAACAATCTAAAGATGCATCTTAAAGAATCAGAAAAGCAAGAGCAAACCAAACCCAAAATTAGTAAAACATAACAAATAATAAAGATCAGATCACAAATAAATGAAATTGAAGTGAAACAAAATACAAAAGATCAAGGAGGTAAAAAGTTTTGTTTTTTTTTTTAAGTGAAACAAATTGACAAACCTTTATCCAGACCAAATAAGGAAAAAGAGGGAAGATCAAAATAAAATCAGAAATGAAAAAGGAGACACTCCAACTGATACTGCAGAAATTCAAAGGATCATTAGTGGCTACTATAAACAACTATATGTCAATAAATTGGAAAATCTAGCAGAAATGAACAAATTTCTAGACACATACAACCTACCAAGATTGAACCAGGAAGAAGTCCAAAACCTGAACAGAGCAATAACAAATAGCAACAAAGAAGCTATAATAAAAACTCCCAGTAAAGAAAGGCCTGGGACTTGATGGCTTCACTGCTGAATTCAACCAAACATTTAAAGAACTAATACTAATCCTACTCAAACTATTTCAAAATATAGAGGCAAAGAGAATACTTTGAAACTCTTTCTATGAGGCCAGTCTTACCTTGATACCAAAACCACACAAAGGCACATTAAAAAACACACAAAAACCAAAAACTACAGGCCAACATCTCCAGTCAATATTGATGAAAAATTCTCAAGAAAATACTAGCAAACTTAATTGGAAAATACATTAGAAAGATCATTTAACATGACCAAGTGGTATTTATCCCTAAGATGGAAGGATAATTCATCATACACAAATCAGTGTGATACATCATATCAACTGCATAAAGGATAAAAACCATATCATCATTTTGGATGCTGAAAAAGCATGTGATAAAATTCAACACACCTTCATAATAAACCCCTAAAAAACTGTGTATAGAAGGAACATATCTCAACATAATGAAAGCCATATGTGACCATTAGGATACTACAGGTAGTATCCTAATGACTGGGGAAAAACTGAAAATCTTTCCTCCAAGGATGTTGAAGAAGACAAGAATGTCCACTGTCACCACTGTTATTCAACATAGTACTGGAAGTCCTAACTAGAGCAATCAAACAAGAGAAACAAGTAAAGGGCATCCAAATTGGAATGGAAGAAGTCAAACTACCTGACTTCAGGTCATACTACAGAGCTATCATAAACAAAACAACATGGTACTTGCATAAAAGCAGACACATAGAACAATGGAACAACATAGAGAACCCAGAAACAAATCCACAAACCTACAGTGAACTCATTTTCTACAAAATTGCTGAGAATACACACTAGGAAAAAGATAGTCTCTTCAATAATGGTGCTGGGAAAACTGGATATCCATATGCTGAAGAAGGAAACTAGACCCCTATCTCTTGCCATATATAAAAATCAAATAAAAATGGATTAAAATCTTAAATCTAAGTCTTTTAAATTAAATGCTTTATTTATGCCAATATTAATCCAAGTTAATGATGTAAGTCTTAAAAACTTAAATATAACTAGTCTAATCTTTATCTAACTTTACCATAGTCTTAATTCTAACTTAGTCTTTAACTGAGTCTGAAGTGTAAACTTCAAACTATGAAAATACTAGAAGAAGATATTGGGAGAAATCTCCAGGACATTGGTCCGGGCAAAAAAATTCTTGAATAATACCCCACAAGCACTGGCAACCAAAGCGAAAATAGAAAAATGGTATCACATCAAGTTAAAAAGCTTCTGTGCACCAAAAGATATCATATCAAGTTAAAAAGCTTCTGTGCACCAAAAGATACACCAACAAAGTGAAGAGACAACCCACAGAGTGGGAGAAAATATTTGCAAACTACAAAATGGCCTTGCTTCTTTGTGCAGGTGCCTTGCTTGGGTGTTGCTTGGGACTTGGTGCCCTGCATCCCAGCTATGGCTGAAAGGGGCCATCGGCTCAGAAGGGAAATGTGGGGTTGAAGCCCACACACAGAATTGCCATTGGGGCACTGCCTAGTGGGACTGTGAGAAGAGGGCCACCATCCTCCAGCCCCCAGAATGATAGATCCACCAACAACTCGCACTGCATGCCTGGAAAAGCCACATCACTCAGTGCCAGCCCATTAAAGCAGCTGGGACGGGGGCTATATCCTGCAAAGCCACAAGGGCAGAGCTGCCCAAGACCATGGGAGCCTACCCTTTGTATCAGTGTGACCTGGATTCGAGACATGAAGTCAAAGGAAGTCATTTAGTGGCTTTAAGATTTGATTGCCCTGCTGAATTCCAGATTTTCATGGGACCTGTAGCCCTTTAATTTTGACCAATTTCTCCCGTTTGGAACAGGGGTATTTATCTAATGCCTGTACCCTCAATGTATCTAGGAAGTAACTAACTTGATTTTGATTTTACAGGCTCATGGGCAGAAGGGACTTGCCTTATTTCAGATGAGACTTTGGACTTGGACTTTGGATTATGCTAGAATGAATTAAGACTTTGGGGGACTGTTGGGAAGGCATGATTGGTTTTGAAATGTAAAATTGACATGAGATTTGGGAGGGGTCAGGGGCAGAAAGATATGGTTAGGCTTTGTGTTCCCACCCTAATCTCATCTTGAATTGTAATGCCCATTATCCCCATAGTCCCCATGTGTCAAGGGAGAGACCAGGTGTAAATAATTGATTCGTTGGGGCAGTTTCTCCTATGCTGTTTTTATGATAGTAGGGGAGTTCTTATGAGATCTGATGATTTTATAAGGGGCTCTTCTCCCTTCACTCAGCACTTCTCCTTCCTGCCAGCTTGTAAAGAAGCTGCCTTGCTTCCCCTTCACCTTCTACCATGATTGTAAGTTTCCTGAGGCCTTCCCAGCCATGCTGAACTGTGAGTCAATTAAACCTCTTTCCTTTATAAATTACCCAGTCTCAGGCAGTTCTTTATAGCAGTATGAGAACAGACTAATATACTACCCATCTGACAAGGGAGTAATAACCAGAATATATAAGGAGTACCAACAAATCTATAGGAAATAAATCTAATAATACCATTTAAAAATGGAAAAAATATCTGAATAGACATTTCTCAAAAGAAGACATGCAAATGGGAAATAGACATATGAAAAGGTGTTCACCATCATTATCTAAAAAATGCAAATAAAAACTACAATGGGATATCATTATACCCTAGTTAAAATGGCTTTTATCAAAAATTCAGGCATTAACAAATGCTGGCAAGAATGTGCCAAAAAGGGAACAAACCTTAGTACACTGTTGGCGGGATTGTAAATTAGTAAAGTCATTATGGAGAAAAGTTTGGAGATTCTTCAAAAAACTAAAAGTAGAGCTACCATATGATCTAGCAATCCCACTGCTGGGTATATAACCAAAAGAATGGAAATCATTATATCAAAGAGATATCTGTTCTTTTATGTTTGTGGCAGCACTGTTCATAACAGCTAAGATTTGGAAGGCACCTAAGTGTCCATCAACAGATGAATGAATAAAGAAAATGTGGTACATTTACACAGCCATAAAAAAATGAGATTCTGTCATTTGCAACAACGTGGATGGAACAGGAGATCATTGTGTTAAGTGAAATAAGTTAGGAAGAGAAAGACAAACATCACATATTCTGACTTACCTGTGGGATGTAAAAATCAAAACAATTGAATTCATGGACACAGAGAGTAGGAGGATGGCTACCACAGGCTGGGAAAGGTAGTGGCAGGCTTGGGGGAGGGAAGTGGGGATGGTTAATGTGTACCAAAAAATAGAAAGAATGAACAAGACCTACTATTTGATAGCACAGCAGGGTGCTATAGTCCATAACTTAATTGCACATTTAAAAATAACTAAAAGAATGTAATTGGATTGTTTGCATGCTTTAGGGGATGGATACCACATTCTTTATGATGTGATTATTTAATATTGCATGTCTATATCAAAATATCTCATATACCGCATAAATATATATAACTACTATGTACCCACAAAAATTAAAAAGAAAAAAGAAAGGAAAGACATGCTAAATTCTGGCCAGTTAAAAACCCCATACCAAATGCTTGGTAGTGGAACTTCAGAACATAAATAATTAAAAAGAAGTTCTTAAAAGCTGCCTCAGAGAATAGATGGACCACCTAGAATGTCAATTAATGAGACAACAGACCCATTATGAACAGGATTATGAACAAGAGATGTCAAAAACAATGATAAAATATCTTCAAAATAGTGAAGGAAAATAACTTAAGGCTTAAATTTTTACATCCATCTAGATTATCATGAAAGAAGGAAGAGAGGGTAAAAAAAAAGACATTTCTGACATACAAAGACTAAGAGAGTTTACTAACCACAGTTTTTCATTTAAAAAGATGTAGTGGTCACCATTTACCTGCAGTTTTGCTTTCTACTGTTTCAGGTGGAATGCAGTTGGAAAATACCTGGGTACACAATAATACAATACAATGTTTTGAGAGCAAAAGAGAGAGAAAGAGACCACAATCACATAACTTTTATTACAGAATATTATTATAGGTGTTCTATTTTATTACTAGTTATTGTTTTAAATCTCTTACTGTGCCCAATTTATAAATTAAATTCTAACATTGCTATGTATTTTCTGGGGAAAATATAGTATATATAGGGTTTGGTACCACCTATGGTTTCAGGCATTCACTGGGGGTCTTGAAACTTGTGCCTCACACATAAGGAGGGACTACTGTATTGAATAGTTTTCTTTATCAAGAAGAAAAATAATCACTAAAGGGAGCTACAAGGAATTGAATATTGATATGGTTTGAGTAGTCCCCACACAAATCTTATCTCGAATTGTAGTTCCCATAATTCCCATGTGTCATGGGAGGGAGCTGGTGGGAGGTAATTGAAACATGGGTGCAGTTTACCCCATGCTATTCTAGTGATAGTAAGTTCTCACAAGATATGATGGTTTTATAAAGAGCTTCCCCCTTTGCTCAGCTCTCATTCTTCCTTTTCCTGCCACCATGTGAAGAAGGATGTGTTTGCTTCCCCTTTCACCATGATTTTAAGTTTCCTGAGGCCTCCCAAGCCATGCAGAACTGTGAGTCAATTAAACCTCTTTTCTTTATAAATTACCTTGTCTTAAGTATGTCCTTCTAGCAGTGTGAGAGTGGATTAATACAGTAAATTGGTACTGCAGGGAGTGGGGTGCTGCTATGAGGATACCCAAAAATGTGGAAGTGACTTTGGAGCTAGATAATAGGCAGAGGTTGGAACAGTTTGGAGGGCTCAGAAGAAGATAGGAAAATGTGGGAAAATTTGGAACTTCCTAGAGATTTGGAGGGCTCAGAAGACAGGAAGATGTGGAAAAGTTTGGAACAAATGGCTTTGACTAAAATGCTGATAGTGATATGGACAATGAAGTCTAGGCTGAGTTGGTCTTAGATGGAGATGAGGAACTTGTTAGAAACTGGAATAAGGATTATTCTTGCTATGCTTTACCAAAGAGACTGGCAGCATCCTGCCCTGTAGAACTGTGGAATTTTGAACTTCAAATAGATGATTTAAGGTATGTGGTGGGAGATATTTCTAAGTGCCAAGTATTCAACAGGAAGCGAGCATAAAAGTTTGAAAATTTTGTAGGCTGACAATATAATAGAAAATAAAAACTCATTTTCTGGGGAGAGAGTCAAGCTGGTTGCAGAAATTTATGTAAGTAAGGAGGAGCCCACTGTTAATCACCGAGACAATGGGGAAATATCTCCAGGGCATGTCAGACACCTTCACAGCAGCCCCTCCTATCACAGGCCAAGAGGCCTAGGAGGAAAAACTGGTTTCATGTACTGGGCCCAGGGCTCCCCTCTGTGTGCAGCTTAAGGACTTGGTGCCCTGCAACCCAGCAACTCCAGCTGTGACTAAAAGGGGTGAACATACAGCTTGGGTGGTTGCTTCAGAAGGGGCAAGCCCAAGCCCTGGCAGCTTCCATGTGGTGTTGAGTCTGCAGGTGCACAGAAGTCAAGAATTAAGGTTTGGGAACCTCTGCCTAGATTTCAGAGGATGTATGGAAATGCATGGATGTCCAGGCAGAAGTTTGCTGCAGGGGCAGGGCCTTCATAGAGCACCTCTGCTTGGGCAGTGTGAAAGGGAAATGTGGGGCAGGAGCCCCCACACAGAGTCCCCAGTGGGGCACTGCCTAGTGGAGCTTTGAGAAGAGGGCCACTATCTTTCAGACTCCAGAATGGTAGATACAATAACAGCGTGCACTGTGCACCTGGAAAAGCCACAGACACTCAATGCCAACTCCTGAAAACAACTGGGAAGGAGGCTGTACCCTGCAAAGCCACAAGGGTGAAGCTGCCCAAGCCCATGAGAGGCCACCTCTTACATCAGTGTGACCTGGATGTGAGACATGGAGTTAAAGGAGTTCATTTCAGAGCTTTAAGATTTAATTACTGGCTCATTGATTTTGTACTTGCATGGGGCCTATAGCCCCTTTGTTTTGGCCAACTTCTTCCATTTGGAATGGGTGTATTTACCCAATGCCTGTACCCTCATTGTATTTGGGAAGTAACTAGCTTGCTTTTGATTTCACAGGCTCATAGACAGAAAGGACTTGCCTTGTCTCAAATCAGACTTTGGACTTGGACTTTTGGATTAAGGCTGGAACGAGCTAAGACTTTGGGGGACTGTTGGAAGCACAGGTTTGTTTTTTGACATGTGAAACTATGATATTTGGGAGGGGCCGGGGTGGAATGATACAATTTGACTGTGTCTCCAGCCAAATCTCTTCTTGAATTGTAGCTCCCATAATCCTCACCTGTGGTGGGAGGGACCCGGTGCAACGTTATTGAATCATAGGTGCAGTTTCCCTCATGGTATTTTCATGATAGTAGGTAAGTTTTCACCAGATATGATGGTTTTATAAGGGATTTCCCCCTTTGCTTGGATCTCATTCTTCTCTCTTCTGCTGCCATATGAAGAAGGATGTGTTTACTCTCCCTTGCGTCATAATTGTAGGTTTCCTGAAGCCTCCTAAGAAATGCAGAACTGTGAGTCAATTAAACTTCTTTCTTTTATAAATTACCTAGTCTCAGGTACGTGCTTATAGCAGCATGAGGACAGGCTAATACAGGTATATATGATAGAGAAACTAAATCTAAAAAATATAATAGTTCTAATTAACTACTGGATGTAAAAATAATGCAGAAGAAATACGTATGAATAAAATGAAAAGACTAATATCATAGGTCACAGTGACACCATGGGTACAACATAGGTCACAGTGACAACATGGGTACTTTGTTCTGTGGAGAGTTAACTGGTAATAGACCAATGTCATTTTCAAGAGGAAGAAAGGAATCTCAAATTGCCTCAAACTTAGAAAAACAAAGACCCAAATAAGTATATTAGAAAATTTAAGAGTAACCCCTACTTTTCTCCAGTGGAAGGGCACAGGGAAAGGAAGTATCCTAAAGTTCATTAATCTAGCAAATTGCAGCAAAATAAAAAAATATGATGATAGAAATAAAAAGGTAGTTCACCACATGGTAGCTGCTGATTCCCCTTGTGGCAGCTTCAGTCCTTTCCAGTTTTGTGAGATGATTCCACATAGCATTATGTTCTTAACCTGATAGTTCTTCCTGACTTTAGTTCCTGGCTAGGGAATGCTCTGGCATCTCGCTATAGTAATACTAATGGATTCATAGTCAGTTTTCACTTCTCAAATGAATATGAAATTAAGACTAGAGAACTTGGTGGAAGCCTTATATTGGTTTTCATTCACAATTTTTTTTTTTTTTTTTTTTTTACCATCTTCCACCTCTCTCACTGGGATATGGAATCAAGTTGCCAGGAAAGCTAATCCAATTTACATCCCTTAGGGGACACATGTTTTGAACCCCAAATCATATCACATGATCTGATGAGTGCTGATTTCTATATGGGACTATGAGATCAAGTATTTATAGTAGAGGTGAGCACAGATCACTACTCAGACATACGGTCATTATAAATTACACAAAGAAAATAAAAGAATATTATGCTATTAATATGGAAGAAGGACAAAACATACCTGATCTGCAAGATGATCAATGAACTTGTTGAACCATTGGGAAACTGGTTATCCAGCCCACTGTACTACTTATTATTGAAGTATATTTTCTCATATGTATAATTTTCATCTCATCATAGTATTTACTGTTACATGACTTGATTGAAAAATGAGTCTCCTTTTAAACTAGAAAATTTCAGATCATTGTGTTTTGGTAGAAAATACAGATAGATAAGAAAAGTTTAATAAAAATACTACTCAAGACAATCACTATTAATTAACATTTTGGTATATTTTTATTTCAGTCTTTTATTTAAGTATTTGAAAAAATATTGGCTTCCCTTTTCTTAAAACAAATTCAATATATAGTGGGTTTCTGTATTATACTTGGTGTCCCCACAGACAAGCATATGGCAATCACTCAATGAATAATTGGATGGACATATAAATGAATGAAGTGATGAATACATGAATAGATACATGAATAAAATTAATCAGGGAGAAAACCATGTATTCAAATTTAGGGCTACTTACAGAGACCCTAGTACACAAAGAATAAAGAGAATAAATTGTAAAGGTAGCTTATAGATAGAGAATCCAAATGTCAGGAAATAACAGATCCCATTTTACTCTAAATATGACAGCCATAAATCTCAAATACAGAATTCATGTTTTGGGGGGAAAAATGAGTGATTTTCATATAAGTAATAATGACATCTATTTCATCTTCCTGAATTCCAGCCTGTGGAATTACAGATAACATATGCCAGCAAATATGACTATAAATAGGGAGGCTCCTCATTCTGTGCTACTGTGGTTCATTTTGTATTCTATAATGACATCATTATACATCACATAAAGGACATCTGGGCTTTTCAGATTTTTTGGCCTACAGTTTCAGACTGTAGGTAGAAGAAATTTCTGTAGAAAATTTCTCCTGCTGGTCTTAATATTATTTGGTCAATGTTTTTCCTCTAGGTCTACAAATTATACTTATCAAAGCTTGACTTCTTGTGCGTGAGATTAGTTTTGGAAATTCTTTTGCTTACCGATGAAATATCATCAATTAGTTTTGAATATATACAAATAGAAGGAAATTGCAAACACTTTAGTTTTCAAACTTTCTCTCTTTTAAACTAAACCTTTTTACTGAAAAAACATGATTTAGAAATTTATTTTATATCCATTTTCATTATTTAGTTTTCAAATATTTCTATATAATTGAATAATAAATACTAACATTGAGTGATAAACATCACCATTCATTGAGTGCCTACTATATGTCAGGCACTGTATTAGGTATTGAATACTTCATATTAAATTCTCACCATAACTTTTGAAGTTCATGACAATTTAGTAGATTGAAAGATACTGGTTGGTTGAGCTGGAATTCAGAAATGGATCTGTCTCTACCTACAGATCCTTGCTACAGATGCCTTGCTATAAATAAAGATAAAACACAGAAACACATTTCCTGATATCTTCCCTTGATTGATATCAATTCAGCATTCATAGACCATGTAAGAATTCAAGAGATAGCTCATTGGCTTCTCTCCTCAAAAGTCATTGTGATATTATGAGAAAGCCTCTGAAATGGGATTGAGGAGAAAAACATTCCAGTACTGACTCTCTGAAAAAATATTTAATAAGAAGCATAATAGTAATAGCCATGAGAATAATGTTGCTAATAGAGCTTTTAGTATGAATGAATTACATGGGATTGTTGGTGGTTGAATCCTTCAAGCTCAATGTGTATAGATTAGTGTACTCATGCTAACGGCCTAGAACACTACTGTGAAATTGTAACAAAAGTGATTTAACAAATGAGTATCTCTAGTATCATGTCACAGCCACAGTCCTATGTTCTTCTCCCTGTTATTACTGCTATTAAAAAGAAAATTAGATGAAGATATGTTTGGCTTCTAAACCAAGATTGCTGATGATATAAATTGTGTGTAGGTACTATCAGAGTTGAATAAATCAAAAATTGAAATGATCACAAGACATTAGACTATGGGCCAAGGTGAGCTACATGAAATTTAATTTTAAAATGTTACCATTAATGATTAATACAAATCATTATGTAACTTGATATGAAATTATTAAACATAAAAAACAACAAACGAACCAAAAAACCTTAACATTAGAGGAAACTATCAGCAGGATAATCCAAAGGTGACCTAGGGTAGACTTGACAATTCATGTGAAAGACTTATGGGTTTTACAAGTCACCTGGTCACTACAAGCTAATATGATGTTTTGACTGTGGAAAAGCTAACATATTCCTAGGAAATAGAAATATTATGCTGAATCGGAAAGTATATCTAGGACTTGCTTTATCTCAATATAAAGAGAAAGATTGGAATTGCTGGTGATGTCCAGTATGGAATGCAATAACACCTCTAGAGGCAGGGAGCTAGCTGCTATTGGTGGGGTTCAAGGCAAGCCAGGAAGACCATGTAAGAAGCATGAAGTTTACTTAGGAGGAAGGTTGAACTAGGTGAACTGAAGGACTGTTTCAGTTCTAAAATTATAATATTTAAATAGAAATTCCTTGAGCTTCAGTTTATGTTATCTGTAAAATAAGGTATTTTTCAGAACATTTAAGGTATATGTACATAACATTTTGTAGAAAAATAGTGAACATGCTTAGGCAAGTTCAAAATGGTAGAGCAAAGTTCATGGTTTGTCACGATGAACAATTTTCTAAATTATGTCATTATTTTGATTTTTTCTTATTTAATTATTTCACTGTGTATAGAGCTTTGTACAGAGTGACATAGAATTTGTTAGAACACTAATGGAGTTTTAGGGGTTCAGAAAAATAAGGGCTACTCTGTTGTTTTGTTTTAGAAAAAAGGGAGCTAAATTTGTCTTATTTGTTTTTTCTATATTTTGATAATATTCCTCATAGTGTCAGTCAAGTAGGGAACCCCAATTTCCAGTCCTAAGCTAGATCCTGCAAGGAAAGCTGAAACAGAAGACATTCAGCTCTTCTAAAGAGGCTATAGTTTTTTTTCCTCCTTCAGAGTGGTCCAACTAAATAGCACTGGAATTCTCTAGACTAGCAATTCTCAAAATGTGGTTCATGGATTCCTGGGGTACTCAAGACCCTTTTAGGATGTCTATGAAGTCATAACTATTTTTACAATATAATAATACTGAGGTGATATTTATCTTTTGCATTGTGTTTAGATTTGTTCTGATGGTGTGACAGCTGTGGTGTGTAACACTTCTGGCACATGAATCAAGGCAGTTTCACTAACTCGATTAGTAGGTATGGTATTCTTCATTGCCACTGATATGGTTTGACTCTGTGTCACCAGCCAAATTTTACCGTGAATTGTAATAACCCCCCCTGTGTCATGGGATGAATCTGGTGGGAGGTAATTTAATCATGGGGGCTGTTTCCCCCATAAGTTCTCCTGGTAGTGAATAAGACTTATCAGATCTGATGGTTTTATTTTATTTTATTTTATTTTATTTTATTTTAGAGACAGAGTCTCACTCTGTCGTTCAGGCTGGAGTGCAGTGGCATAATCTCATCTCACTGCAACCTCCGCCTCCCGGGTTCAAGTGGTTCTCCTGTCTCAAGTCTCCTGAGTAGCTGGGATTACAGGCATGCGCCACCATGCTCAGCTAATTCTTGTATTTTTAGTAGAGACAGTGTTTCACCATGTTGGTCAGGCTGGTCTCGAGCTCCTGACCTCGTGATCAACCTGCCTCAGCTTCCCAAAGTGCAAGGATTACAGGCGTGAGCCACAGCGCCCAACTATCTGATAGTTTTATAAATGTGAGTTCCCCTGCACAAGCTCACTTGCCTGCTGCCATGTAAGATGTGACTTTGCTCCTCATGCCTTCTGCCGTGATTGTGAGGACTCCCCAGTCATGTGGAACTGTGAGTCAATTAAACCTCTTTTCTTTATAAATTACCCAGTCTTGGGTATGTCTTTTTTTTTTTTTTTTAAATACTTTAAGTTCTAGGGTACATGTGCTCAACATGCAGGTTTGTTACATATGTATACCATGTTGGTGTACTGCACCCACTAACTCATCATTTACATTAGGTATATCTCCTAATACTATCCTTCTCTCCTCCCGCCACCCCATGACAGGCCCCGGTGTGTGATGTTCCCCTTCCTGTGTCCAAGTGTTCTCATTGTTCAATTCCCACCTATGAGTGAGAACATGCGGTGTTTGGTTTTTTGTTCTTGCGATAGTTTGCTGAGAATGATGGTTTCCAGCTTTATCAGTGTGAGAACAGACTAATACAATTGCACATTTTCAAAAATGTCAGTCTTACTTAGGAATATTCCTTATGAAAGAGTAAAATTCTAGTTTTATTAACTCATCCTACAGTACACCTTTTTAGATATTTGGAGTAACAAAATGGGATGGAGTGATGTTTAAAGCATTTGTGTGTGCTTTGAGTTGAAAGCTATAGGTTGGTGTAAAAGTTATTGCAGTTTTTGCCATTACTTTCAATATCATTACTTTTGCCATTAAAAGTAATGGCAAAAAACCACAATTACTTTTGCACGAACCTAGTAACATAGCCACCTTTTCGTGAAATTTAAAATTTCCATTTTGAGAGATCAACTGACAAACTGTGGTTCTTCAAACTTGGACATTTGACAGATGTTTTCTCAAAAACAAATTAAATGAGTTGTCACTCAAGCTTTCAAGTGAAAATTAGAAGAATTTTTAAAAACTTGCATCAGATATGTGATCTTGATTTTTCCAATACTCATTAGACTTTTATGATGAGATCAGTGGTTATATTTTTTGATATTATGTAATAAAATCTGCCAACATTTTGAAGATCTGCATAACTCAGTGAAGCAGTGTTTTCTAAATGATCATCTCATGATGTTACAAAATCATTCATGTGTAAAAGATCCATTTAGAGTGCAAGAAAAGCCCAACGGATTTTAATGTTACAGAGTATGCAAAATTAATTGATGTGTTTCAGATTACTTATTGAAACTTAGCTTTATGAAACTACCATTTGAGTTTTGATGTAGTGTCAAAGGAAGAAATCCACAAATATATAAAAATGCTATTAAAACCCTCTTTCCTTTCCTACTACATATTTGTGTGAGCCCTGATTTTCTTCATATCCTTCAACCAAAAAAACACACAACATTTGATTGAATGTAGAAGCCAATATGAGAATTCAGTGTCTCTTATTAAACTGGATGTTAAAGGAATTTACAAAAATGCAAAATGATACTACTTGTCTCTTTTTTGGGGGAAATATAGTTATTTCTGTAAAATATGTTATTTATGCTAACATGCAATAAATACATTTTAAAATGAAAAATATTTCAAATATTTCTTAGTTTTAATTTGTGCTACTGTAAATATGGATAGATATAACCTAAAAAAAAGAAGTTTTTTAAGAATTTCCTCAATAATTTTAGGTGTAAAGAAGCCAAAGGCCAAAAAGTTTGAGAACTGCTGTTCAAGAATACCATGGAGTTGTAAATAGACAATTCTACCAGCACTTTTTTTTTTTTTTTTTTAGCATTGACTCTGCTTGCCCTGATGCAGCCTTTTCATGACTTTGTTCCTGGCCTTAAAATGAGATGTTAAAGTTGAGGGTCTCGATCACCATTAAAGTTTCTCTAAGTTGCCTTCAAATCCATGAACTTCACCGCCCTAACTAAATTCCCCTTGGGAAATTACAGCTTGTGGGATTCAGAAAGTCCCTTCAGCTTCCCTTGGACTTGAAGTAGTTCACTTCAGCAGTTGCATTTCCATGTGGTGTGAAATGATCCCTACATTGGACCCCTAGTGTGGGAGCCATTACCAACCTGGGATGGAAAACAAAGCCAAAAATAGGGTACAAATGTGCTTTCAAAAAAAAAAAACAAAAAAAAAACACTACACAAAAACTCAAACCTGAATAAGCCATCTTTTAAAATGACCATCTTGTGGCGGAGCAAGATGGCCGAATAGGAACAGCTCCAGTCTCCAACTCCCAGCGCGAGCGACACAGAAGACCGGTGATTTCTGCATTTTCAACTGAGGTACTGGGTTAATCTCACTAGGGAGTGCCAGACAATCGGTGCTGGTCAGCTGCTGCAGCCCGACCAGCGACAGCTGAAGCAGGGCGAGGCATTGCCTCACCTGGGAAGCGCAAGGGGAAAGGGAATCCCTTTTCCTAGCCAGGGGAACTGAGACACACAACACCTGGAAAATCGGGTAACTCCCACCCCAATACTGTGCTTTAAGCAAACGGGCACACCAAGAGATTATATCCCACACCTGGCCGGGAGGGTCCCACGCCCACGGAGCCTCCCTCATTGCTAGCACAGTAGTCTGTGATCTACCGGCAAGGCAGCAGCGAGGCTGGGGGAGGGGCGCCCGCCATTGCTGAGGCTTAAGTAGGTAAACAAAGCCGCTGGGAAGCTGGAACTGGGTGGAGCTCACAGCAGCTCAAGGAAACCTGCCTGTCTCTGTAGACTCCACCTCTGGGGACAGGGCACAGTAAACAACAACAAAAGCCAAAAGCAGCAGAAACCTCTGCAGACGCAAACGTCTCTGTCTGACAGCTTTGAAGAGAGCAGTGGATCTCCCAACACGGAGGTTGAGATCTGAGAAGGGACAGACTGCCTGCTCAAATGGGTCCCTGACCCCTGAGTAGCCTAACTGGGAGACATCCCCCACTAGGGGCAGTCTGACACCCCACACCTCACAGGGTGGAGTACACCCCTGAGAGGAAGCCTCCAAAGCAAGAATCAGACAGGTACACTCGCTGTTCAGCAATATTCTATCTTCTGCAGCCTCTGCTGCTGATACCCAGGCAAACAGGGTCTGGAGTGGACCTCAAGCAATCTCCAACAGACCTACAGCTGAGGGTCCTGACTGTTAGAAGGAAAACTATCAAACAGGAAGGACACCTACACCAAAACCCCATCAGTACATCACCATCATCATCAAAGACCAGAGGCAGATAAAACCACAAAGATGGGGAAAAAGCAGGGCAGAAAAGCTGGAAATTCAAAAAATAAGAGCACATCTCCCCTGGCAAAGGAGCGCAGCTCATCGCCAGCAACGGATCAAAGCTGGACGGAGAATGATTTTGACGAGATGAGAGAAGAAGGCTTCAGTCCATCAAACTTCTCAGAGCTAAAGGAGGAATTACGTACCCAGCGCAAAGAAACCAAAAATCTTGAAAAAAAAAGTGGAAGAATTGATGGCTAGAGTAATCATTGCAGAGAAGGTCATAAACGAAATGAAAGAGATGAAAACCATGACACGAGAAATACGTGACAAATGCACAAGCTTCAGTAACCGACTCGATCAACTGGAAGAAAGAGTATCAGCGATTGAGGATCAAATGAATGAAATGAAGCAAGAAGAGAAACCAAAAGAAAAAAGAAGAAAAAGAAATGAACAAAGTCTGCAAGAAGTATGGGATTATGTAAAGAGACCAAATCTCCGTCTGATTGGGGTGCCTGAAAGTGAGGGGGAAAATGGAACCAAGTTGGAAAACACTCTTCAGGATATCATCCAGGAGAACTTCCCCAACCTAGTAGGGCAGGCCAACATTCAAATCACGGAAATACAGAGAACACCACAAAGATACTCCTCAAGAAGAGCAACTCCAAGACACATAATTGCCAGATTCACCAAAGTTGAAATGAAGGAAAAAATCTTAACGGCAGCCAGAGAGAAAGGTCGGGTTACCCACAAAGGGAAGCCCATCAGACTAACAGCAGATCTCTCGGCAGAAACTCTACAAGCCAGAAGAGAGTGGGGGCCAATATTCAACATTCTTAAAGAAAAGAATTTTCAACCCAGAATTTCATATCCAGCCAAACTAAGTTTCATAAGTGAAGGAGAAATAAAATCCTTTACAGATAAGCAAATGCTTAGAGATTTTGTCACCACTAGGCCTGCCTTACAAGAGACCCTGAAGGAAGCACTCAACATGGAAAGGAACAACCGGTACCAGCCATTGCAAAAACATGCCAAAATGTAAAGACCATTTAGGCTAGGAAGAAACTGCATCAACTAACGAGTAAAATAACCAGTTAATATCATAATGGCAGGATCAAGTTCACACATACCAATATTAACCTTAAATGTAAATGGACTAAATGCTCCAATTAAAAGACACAGACTGGCAAACTGGATAAAGAGTCAAGACCCATCAGTCTGCTGTATTCAGGAGACCCATCTCATGTGTAAAGACGCACATAGGCTCAAAATAAAGGGATGGAGGAAGATTTACCAAGCAAATGGAGAACAAAAAAAAGCAGGGGTTGCAATCCTAGTCTCTGATAAAACAGACTTTAAACCATCAAAGATCAAAAGAGACAAAGAAGGCCATTACATAATGGTAAAGGGATCAATTCAACAGGAAGAGCTAACTCTCCTAAATATATATGCACCCAATACAGGAGCACCCAGATTCATAAAGCAAGTCCTTAGAGACTTACAAAGAGACTTAGACTCCCATACAATAATAATGGGAGACTTCAACACTCCACTGTCAACATTAGACAGATCAATGAGACAGAAAGTTAACAAGGATATCCAGGAATTGAACTCATCTCTGCAGCAAGCAGACCTAATAGACATCTATAGAACTCTCCACCCCAAGTCAACAGAATATACATTCTTCTTAGCACCACTTCGCACTTATTCCAAAATTGACCACATAATTGGAAGTAAAGCACTCCTCAGCAAATGTACAAGAACAGAAATTATAACAAACTGTCTCTCAGACCACAGTGCAATCAAACTAGAACTCAGGACTAAGAAACTCAATCAAAACCACTCAACTACATGGAAACTGAACAACCTGCTCCTGAATGACTACTGGGTACATAACGAAATGAAGGCAGAAATAAAGATGTTCTTTGAAACCAATGAGAACAAAGATACAACATACCAGAATCTCTGCAACACATTTAAAGCAGTGTGTAGAGGGAAATTTATAGCACTAAATGCCCACAAGAGAAAGCAGGAAAGATCTAAAATTGACACTCTAACATCGCAATTAAAAGAACTAGAGAAGCAAGAGCAAACACATTCAAAACCTAGCAGAAGGCAAGAAATAACTAAGATCAGAGCAGAACTGAAGGAGATAGAGACACAAAAAACCCTCCAAAAAAATCAATGAATCCAAGAGTTGGTTTTTTGAAAAGATCAACAAAATTGACAGACCGCTAGCAAGACTAATAAAGAAGAAAAGAGAGAAGAATCAAATAGACGCAATAAAAAATGATAAAGGGGATATCACCACTGACCCCACAGAAATACAAACTACCATCAGAGAATACTATAAACACCTCTACGCAAATAAACTAGAAAATCTAGAAGAAATGGATAATTTCCTGGACATGTACACTCTTCCAAGACTAAACCAGGAAGAAGTTGAATCCCTGAATAGACCAATAGCAGGCTCTGAAATTGAGGCAATAATTAATAGCCTAGCAACCAAAAAAAAGTCCCGGACCAGATGGATTCACAGCTGAATTCTACCAGAGGTACAAGGAGGAGCTGGTACCATTCCTTCTGAAACTATTCCAATCAATAGAAAAAGACGGAATCCTCCCTAACTCATTTTATGAGGCCAACATCATTCTGGTACCAAAGCCTGGCAGAGACACAACCAAAAAAGAGAATTTTAGACCAATATCCCTGATGAACATCGATGCAAAAATCCTCAATACAATACTGGCAAACCGGATTCAGCAGCACATCAAAAAGCTTATCCACTATGATCAAGTGGGCTTCATCCCTGGGATGCAAGGCTGGTTCAACATTCGCAAATCAATAAACATAATTCAGCATATAAACAGAACCAAAGACAAGAACCACATGATTATCTCAATAGATGCAGAAAAGACTTTTGACAAAATTCAACAGCCCTTCATGCTAAAAACGCTCAATAAATTCAGTATTGATGGAACGTACCTCAAAATAATAAGAGCTATTTATGACAAACCCACAGCCAATATCATACTGAATGGGCAAAAACTGAAAAAATTCCCTTTGAAAACTGGCACAAGACAGGGACGCCCTCTCTCACCACTCCTATTCAACATAGTGTTGGAAGTTCTGGCTAGGGCAATCAGGCAAGAGAAAGAAATAAAGGGTATTCAGTTAGGAAAAGAAGAAGTCAAATTGTCCCTCTTTGCAGATGACATGATTGTATATTTAGAAAATCCCATTGTCTCAGCCCAAAATCTCCTTAAGCTGATAAGCAACTTCAGCAAAGTCTCAGGATACAAAATTAATGTGCAAAAATCACAAGCATTCTTATACATCAGTAACAGACAAACAGAGAGCCAAATCATGAATGAACTTCCATTCACAATTGCTTCAAAGAGGATAAAATACCTAGGAATCCAACTTACAAGGGATGTAAAGGACCTCTTCAAGGAGAACTACAAACCACTGCTCAGTGAAATAAAAGAGGACACAAACAAATGGAAGAACATACCATGCTCATGGATAGGAAGAATCAACATCGTGAAAATGGCCATACTGCCCAAGGTTATTTATAGATTCAATGCCATCCCCATCAAGCTACCAACGAGTTTCTTCACAGAATTGGAAAAAACTGCTTTAAAGTTCATATGGATCCAAAAAAGACCCCACATCTCCAAGACAATCCTAAGTCAAAAGAACAAAACTGGAGGCATCACGCTACCTGACTTCAAACTATACTACAAGACTACAGTAACCAAAACAGCATGGTACTGGTACCAAAACAGAGATATAGACCAATGGAACAGAACAGAGTCCTCAGAAATAATACCACACATCTACAGCCATCTGATCTTTGACAAACCTGAGAGAAACAAGAAATGGGGAAAGGATTCCCTATTTAATAAATGGTGCTGGGAAAATTGGCTAGCCATAAGTAGAAAGCTGAAACTGGATCCTTTCCTTACTCCTTATACGAAAATTAATTCAAGATGGATTAGAGACTTAAATGTTAGACCTAATACCATAAAAACCCTAGAGGAAAACCTAGGTAGTACCATTCAGGACATAGGCATGGGCAAAGACTTCATGTCTAAAACACCAAAAGCAACGGCAGCAAAAGCCAAAATTGACAAATGGGATCTAATTAAACTAAAGAGCTTCTGCACAGCAAAAGAAACTACCATCAGAGTAAACAGGCACCCTACAGAATGGGAGAAAATTTTTGCAATCTACTCATCTGACAAAGGGCTAATATCCAGAACCTACAAAGAACTCAAACAAATTTACAAGAAAAAAACAAACAACCCCATCAAAAAGTGGGCAAAGGATATAAACAGACACTTCTCAAAAGAAGACATTCATACAGCCAACAGACACATGAAAAAATGCTCATCATCACTGGTCATCAGAGAAATGCACATCAAAACCACAATGAGATACCATCTCACACCAGTCAGAATGGCGATCATTAAAAAGTCAGGAAACAACAAGTGCTGGAGAGGATGTGGAGAAATAGGAACACTTTTACACTGTTGGTGGGATTGTAAACTAGTTCAACCATTATGGAAAACAGTATGGCGATTCCTCAAGGATCTAGAACTAGATGTACCATATGACCCAGCCATCCCATTACTGGGTATATACCCAAAGGATTATAAATCATGCTGCTATAAAGACACATGCACATGTATGTTTATTGCGGCACTATTCACAATAGCAAAGACTTGGAATCAACCCAAATGTCCATCAGTGACAGACTGGATTAAGAAAATGTGGCATATATACACCATGGAATACTATGCAGCCATAAAAAAGGATGAGTTTGTGTCCTTTGTAGGGACATGGATGCAGCTGGAAACCATCATTCTTAGCAAACTATCACAAGAACAGAAAACCAAACACCGCATGTTCTCACTCATAGGTGGGAACTGAACAATGAGATCACTTGGACTCTGGAAGGGGAACATCACACACCGGGGGCCTATCATGGGGAGGGGGTAGGGGGGAGGGATTGCATTGGGAGTTATACCTGATGTAAATGACGAGTTGATGGGTGCTGGTGAGTTGATGGGTGCAGCACAGCAACATGGCACAAGTATACATATGTAACAAACCTGCACGTTATGCACATGTACCCTAGAACTTAAAGTATAATAATAAAAAATAATTTAAAACTAAAAATAAAAAAAAAATAAAATGACCATCTCAGAAAGATCCAAACTTAAAATGAATATTCGGATTTTCGAAAGTCATAAACAATTAATGAGCCATTAGTAATGGTTTCAAGTTTTTGAAATTACAATGTAAATCAAGGGGATATTATTATTCAGACATTTCTTTACTACGCAAAGTGATCTACACGTAAAAGTGGAATACAAACTCTACCCCATGTCTTTAGCCATTGACAATGACTTAAAAATGATGTTGCTGGAAATGAGTTATCTGGAAATGAAAATGATTCCACACATATTGGAAATTTCATTAAAGTATAAATTTTGGAGAATACTTAATATCTTTCTCTTGAGAATTTATTTGAATGCTCACGAATATTAGTGCTAATGGGTTACTAAAAGTCAAAGTAATGAACAAAGTTATGGCAAAGGCCTATGCTTATGTTTAGCATACTATCAGATTTATTTTGAATTAATTCAGGCACCACATATGGAGACATGCTTATTATTTGTGAGCTCCAGCTTTCGATTAAGATGTTATTGTACTGCTGAAAAATTAATAAAAATAGGTAGCATTGATTATTTGCTATATATTCAATAGGTAATGTACTACTCTAAGCATTAAACAGATATTGTCTTATTTAATTCTTCAACAAACACTATGAAGCATCTACTACTGGTACATCCTTTTCAGAGATGAAAAAGCAGGATTTTCTTTTCTTTTTTTTTTGTTTTTTTTGAGATGGAGTCTCGCTCTGTCATCAAGGCTGGAGTGCAGTAGCACAATCTCAGCTCACTGCAACCTCCGTTTCCCAGGTTCAAGTAATTCTCCTGCTTCAGCCTCCCGAGTAGCTGCGACTACAGGCGCCTGCCACCATGCCTGGCTGATTTTTGCATTTTTAGTAGAGGCAGGGTTTCACCATGTTGGCCAGGCTGGTCTCGAACTTCTGACCTCAAGTGATTCACCCACCTTGGCCTCCCAAAGTGCTGGGATTACAGGCGTGAGCTACCGCGCCTGGCAGAAGCAGGATTATAAAGGCCCAGACAAAACCAATACATTACAAAGTCAGGATTAGGACATAAAACCAATTAAGTTACAAAGTCAGGATTAGGTCCCAGACAGCCTATCTACACAATCAATACTTTTAATCTGTATTGAGTAAGTTGTCCATGTGGCAGGATATGAGGAGAGATATACAGACATACTTCATTCTTATTTTATTGCACTTCATTGTACTTTGCTCTATTGTGCTTCACAGATACTGTTTTTTTTTTTTTTTTTTTTTTTTAACAAATCGAAGGTTTGCCGCAACTATGCATTGAGCAAGTCTGTCAGTGCCATTTTTCCAACAGCTTTTGCTCATTTTGTGTCTCTTTGTCTCATCTTGGTAATTCTCATTACATTTCAAACTTTATTATTATTATTATATTTACTATGGTAATCTGCGATCAGTGATCTTTGATGTTACTATTGGAATTATTTTGGGGTGTCACGAAGCATGACAATGACGGTGAATGTAACTGATAAAGGTTGTGTGCGTTCTCACTGCTCCACTGATTGGCAGTTTGCTCATCTCCCTCCATCTCTTCAGGCCTTCCTATTCCCTGAGACATAACAATATTGAAAGTAGGCCAGTAAATCAACCTACCATGGGCTCCAACTCTTCAAGTGAAAGGAAGAGTCGCGTATCTCTCACTTTAAATCAAAAGCTAGAAATAATGAAGCTTAGTGAGTAAGGCATGTTGGAAGCCAAGAAAGGTGGAAAGCTAGGTCTTTTGCACCAAACAGGTAGCCAAATTATGAATGTAAAATTAAAGTTCTTAAAAGAAATTAAAAGTGTTATTCCAGTGAATACATAAATGATAAGCAAAAAGCCCCTATTGCTGATAGGGAGAAATATTTAGTGGTCTGGATAGAAGATCAAACAAGTCAAAACATTCCCTTAAACCAAAGCCTAATCCAGAATAAGTTCCTAACTCTCTTTAATTCTATGAAGGCTCAGAGAGGTGAGAAAGTGGCAGAGGAAAAGTTGCAAGCTGGCAGAGGTTGGTTCATGAGGTTTAAAGAAAGAAGCTGTCTTCATAACATTAAAGTTCTAGGTGAAGCAGCAAGTGCTGATGGAGAAGCTGCAGCGAGTTATTCAGAAGATCTAGCTAAGCTCATGATGGAGGTGGCTAAACAACAGATATTTCCTGAAATGAAATGGCCTTCCATTGGGAAAACATGCCAACTACAACTTTCCTAACTAGAGAGGAGAAGTCAATGTCTGGCTTCAAAGCTTAAAAAGACAGACTGACTCTTGTTACGGGCTAATGTAGCTGGTGACTTTAAATGGAAGCTAGTGCTTGTTTTCCATTCTGAAAATCCTAGAGCCCTTAAGAAGTATGCCAAATCCACTATGCCTATTCTCTATCAGCAGAACAAGAAAACATGGGTGACAGCACATTTGTTTACATTATGATTTACTGAATATTTTAAGCCCACTATTGATTCCTACTGCTCAGAAAAAAAGACTCCTTTCAAAATATTACTGTTCACTGACAATGAACATGGTCACCCAAGAGCTCTGATGGAGATGTACATGGAGATTAATGTTGCTTTCATGCTTGCTAGCACAACATTCATTCTGCAGCTATGGATCAAGAAGCACTTTAGAATTTCAAGTCCTATTACTGAAGAAATATATTTAGTAAGGCTATAGCTGCTGTAGATAGTGATTCCTCTGATGGATCTGGGCAAATTAAATGGAAACTTTCTGGAAAAATTTCAACATTCTAGAGGCCACTAAGCATACGTGTGATTCTTGGGAAGAGGTCCAAACATTGACATTAACAGGATTTTGGAAGAAGTTTATTCCAACCCACGGGGATGACTTTAAGGAGTTCAAGACTTCAGCAAAGGAAGTCACTGCAGATGACTTGGTGGAAATAGCAAGAGAACTACGATTAGAAGTAGAGCTCGAAGATGTGATTAAGTTTCTATAATCTCATAGTAAAACTTTAATCTATGAGGAGTTGCTCCTTATGGATGGACATTGTGGTTTCGGAGGTGAAATCTACTCCTGATGAAGGTGCTGTGAATATTGGTAAAATGAAAACAAATGATTTGGAGTATTATTAAACTTAGTTTAAAAGGAAGTGGCAGGGTATGAGAGGGTTGACTACAATTTGGAAAGAAGTTCTGCTGTGGATAAAATGCTATCAAACAGCATCACATGCTATAAAGAAATCTTCCATGAAAGGAATCAATCAGTGCAGCAAATTTCATTATTGTGTTTTTAAAAATTGATATATATCTTATTTGCACTTATTTTGGGAGAACATGTGATATTCTGACACTTGTGTATCAAAATATTTTGACACATGTAGCAAAATCATGTGTAATGATCAAATCAGCGTAATTGGGAAATCCATCAACTCAAAGTTTTATTTTTTGTATGTGTGTGAGGAACATTACTAATCTTCTAGCTATTTTGAAATATACAGTAAATTATTAGCTATAATTTCCCTACTCTAATATAGAATACTAGAACTTATTCCTTCTATTTTACTGTGTTTTTGTACCCATTAACCAACTTATCTTCATCCCCCAATCCTCATCGCATTCCCTTCCCAGCCTCTGGTAAACATCATTCTACTGTCTACCTCCATGAGGTCCACTTTCTAGTTCTCATGTGTGAGAACATGCAATATTCATCTTTCTGTCGCTGGAATATCTTAGTATAATAACCTCTAGTCTAGTTCCATCTGTGTTGCTAAAAGTGACAGGATTTTATTCATTTTGTGGCTGAATAGTCTTCCATTCTGTGTATCTGTCACGTTTTCTTTTTTCATAAAAGTTTTTCATTTTTAATTTTTGTGGATACATAGTAGGTGTATGTATTTATGATGTACATGAGATGTTTTGATACAGGCATACAATGCATAATGATCACACCCTGGAGAATGGGGTATCCATCCCTTCAAGCATTTATCCTTGTGTTACAAACAATCCAATTATTCTCTTTTAGTTATTTCAAAATATACCTTTAAATTATTATTGACTATAGTCATCTGTTGTTCTATTAAATGGTAGGTCTTACTCATTCTTTCTAATGATTTTTTTTGGTACCCATTAACCATCCTCATCTGCTCTCCATGCCATTACCCTTCCCTGTCACATTTTCTTTGGCCCTTCATTCATTGATAGATGCTTGGTTGATTCCATATTTTGGCTATTGTGAATAGTGCTGCAATAAACATGGGAGTGCAGATATCTCCTCGATATACTGATTTTCTTTCTTTTGGATATACACTCCTCAGTGAGATTGCTTAATTATATGGTAGCTCTAATTTTAGTTTATCGAGGAACCTCCATACTGTTTTCCATAATGGCTGTAATATTTTACATCCCTGTCAACAATGTATGAGCCTTCCCCTTTCTCTGCATCCTTGCCAACATTTGTTATTTTTTTTTGTATTTTTGATAATGGCCACTGTAACTGGAATGAGATGATATCTCATTGCGGTTTTGACTGGCATTTCCTTGATGATTAAATGTGTTGAACATTTTTTTCATATACCTATTAGCCCTTCATATGTATTCTTTTGAGAAACGTCGATTGAAGCCTTTTGTCATTTTAAAATCAGATTATTTATTTCTATTGAGTTGTCTGAATTCCTTAAGTGTTCTGGTGATTAATCCCTTGTTGGATGGATAGTTCGCAAATATTTTCTCCCATTCGATAGGTTGTCTCTTCAGTTTGCTGATTGTTTCTTTTGCTATACAGAAGGTTTCTAGCTTAACGTAATTCTGTTTGTCTGTTTTTGATTTTGTTGCCTGTGCTTTTGACGTGTTTCCTAAAATATCTTTGCCCAGACCAATGTCCTATAGCATTTCCCTAATGTTTTCTTTTAGTAGCTTCATAGCTGCAAGTCTTACATTTGTCTTTAATCCATTCTACATGTATTTTTGTATGTGGTGAAAGACAAGGATCTCCTTTCATTCTTTTGTGTATGGATATCCAGTTACCCAGCACCATTCATTAAAGAAACTGTCCTTTCCCCACTGTATGTTCTTGGCACCTTTGTGAAAAATGAGTTAGATGTTTAAGGGAGTAAATTTACTTTTGGGTTATTTATTCTGTTTCATTGGTCTGTCTGTTTTTTATGCCATTATTATGCTGTTTTGATTACTGTAACTTTGTAGTATAATTTGAAATCAGGCAGTGTAATGGACAGGTTCAGCTTTGTTTTTTGGCTTCGGATTGCTTTAGCTATTTCAGGTCTTTTGTGTTTCCATATAAATTTTAGGATTTCTTTTCTATTTCTGTGAAGAATGTCATTGGTATTTTGATAAACATTGCATTGAATCTATAGATCACTTGTGGTAGTATAGACATTTAACAATATTAATTCATCCAATTCATGAAAATGATATATCTTTCCATTTTTTTTTGTTCCTCAGTTTTCTTCAGGAGTGTTTTATAATTTTTCTTGTAGATATCTTTTACTCCTTTGGTTAAATTAAGTCTTAAGTATTTTATTTTGTTTCTTTGTCACTATCATAAGTGGGCTTGCTTTCTTGCTTTCTTTTTTAAAAAATATGTTTATTTTTATTTTTCGTGGGTACGTAGTAGGTGTATATATTTATGGGGTACATGAGATATTTTGGTACGTGTATGCAATGCATAATAATCACATCGTGGAAAATTGGATATTCATCTGGTCAAGCATTTATCCTCGCTGTTACAAATAATGCAATTATACCCTTTTAGTTATTTTTAAATGTACAATAGATTATTATTGACTATAGTCCCCCTGTGGTGCTGTCAAATACTAGATCTTGTTCTTTCTTCTAACTATTATTTTTGTATTCATTAACCATCTCCACTTTTCTCCACCTCCCACTAGCCTTCCCAGCCTCTGGTAACCGTCCTTCTATTCTCTGTCTCCATGAGTTCAATTGTTTTGATTTTTAGATCAAAGTAAGTGAGAACATGTGATGTTTGCCTTTCTGTGCCTGGTTTATTTTGATTAACATAAAGACTTCCAGTTCTATCCATGTTTTTGTAAATGACAGTATCTTATTCTTTTTATGACTGAATAGTACTCCACTGTGTATATGTACCACATTTTCTTTATCCATTCATCTGTTGATGGACACTTAGGTGGCTTCCAAATCTTAGCTATTGTGAACAGTGCTGCAACAAACATAAGAGTGCAGATATTTCTTTGATATAATGACTTTCTTTTTTTTCTTTTTGAGACAGAGTCTCACTCTGTTGCCAGGCTGGAGTGCAGTGGCATGATCTTGGCTCAATTCAACCGCCAGCTCCCTGGTACAAGTCACTCTCCTGCTTCAGCCTCCCAAATAGCTGGGATTACAGGCACGTGCCCCCACGCCCAGCTAATTTTTGTATTTTTAGTACAGGTGGAGTTTCACCATGTTGGTCAGCATGGTCTCTATCTCCTGATCTTGTGATCCACCCACCTTAGCCTCCCAAAGGACTGGAGTTACAGGTGTGAGCCACCGCACTTGACCATGACCTCCTTTCTTTTGGGTATATACCTAGCAGTGGGATTACTAAATCATAGGGTAGCTTTATTTTTATGTTTTTGAGGAATCTCCAAATTGTTCTCCATATTAGTTGTACTAATTTACATTCTTATCAACAGTGTACAAATTTTTCCTTTTCTTCACATCCTCACCAACATTTATTATTCCCTGACTTTTGGATGAAGGACATTTTATCTGGAATAAGATGATATCTCATTGTAGTTTTGATTTGCATTTATTTCATGATCAGTGATGTTGAGCAACTTTTTATGTTTCCCATTTATGTGTCTTCTTTTGAGAAATATCTATTCAAATCTTTTGCCCATTTTTATAATCAGATTATTAGATTTTTTTCCTATACATTTGTTTGAGCTCCTTATATGTACTGATTATTAATCCCTTGTCAGATGGACAGTTTGAACATATTTTCTCCCATTCTGTGGGTTAATTCTTCACTTTGTTGATTGTTTCCTTTCCTGTGCAGAAGCTTTTTAACTTGATGTGATCCCCTTTGTCCATTTTTGCTTTGGTGGCCTGTGCTTATGGGACATGACTCAAAGAAATTTTGCCTAGCCCAGTGTCCTGCAGAGTTTCCTCAATGTTTTCTTGTAGTAGTTTCATCATTTTTCATCTTAGTTTTAAGTTTTTAATCCATTTTGATTTTGATTTTACTATATGGTAAGAGATAGGGATCTAGGTTTATTCTTCTGTATATGGATATTCAGTTTTTCTGGCATCGTTTATTGAAAACACTGTCTTTTCCCCAATGCATGTTCTTGACACCTTTGTCAAAAATGAGTTCACTGTAGGTGAAATTACATTAATTGTAGGGCCCCCTCTGGATCTGCTTTGGAACAGAGATCAGCAAGCTCATTAGAGAGTCTCAGACTCCAAGGCTGTAAGATATGGGTGAGTCTTCCTTTGGATTCTTGTGTGAGCAGCTCTGAGCTGGGACCCCAGTTGAGGGGGGCTGACGCCAAGCTATCAGGCAGCTTTCAGGTTCACTGCTGAGACCAATGGTAGTGGGCAAATGAGCCTTTCTGCCAAAGTACTAGTGTGCACAGTTCTTTCTGGACCTCTTGGCAGATGGTTTTGGTTATAGGCTCAGGGCCAAACAGGGCTGTAATCAAGCCTCTTGTAGGACTGGGCCTTTTCTGGGCTTGAACCTAGGAGAAAGCTCGGTGAATCAGCCAACTAGGTTTCAGTTTGCACTCTCAAAATGACACTCCATGGTCTTAGGCTTCACTGGAGTTTCACAAACTCCTACTTGAATCCCGAAGCTTGTAGAGAGACTTTTTTTTTTTTTTAATGGTAGATGGCTGCAGAGTTCTTGTTTTTATAAAGGGATATGAACAGGTTACTTTTTATTCTGCTATTTTGGTGATGTGGCATTGTTGTCTTACTTTAAGAAATTGCCCCAGCCACCCTGACCTTCAGCAGCTACTCACCTTGATCTGTCAGCAGATGTCAACATAGAAGCAAAGCTCTCCTTAGTAATAAAGTATTTTTAATGAAGACATATACATTGTTTTTTAGACATAATGCTATTTTACACTTAATAGACTATAGTATAATATAAACATAACTTTTATGTGCACTGGGAAACCTAAAAACGTGTGTGACTTGTTTTATTGCAAAATTCATTTTATTGTAGTGGTCTGGAGTTCAACTGAAAATATCTCTGAGGTATGTCTCTAATATATCCCATATTTACTGTGTATGTCTTTCTCTCTCACCATTTTTACAACAAGTTGAAATCTCATCCATCCTTTTATTTCAAATGCCATATCTTCAGTCTTCAATGTTGTCTTTTTCTCTTCCTTGTGTTTCCATAATTGCTTTTTTATATGTTTGTAGTGAAAAATGTAACCTAGATGTGGGTTTACTTTGTGTGCCACTCTTTTTTTCCTTTTAGGCTAACCTTAAGTAGTAGGTCTCCAGATTGCTTGGTTTCCATCTCTTGGCTCATCTCTTACTACCACAATGTAGGAATCATAAAGTAGCATAACATTTACTGACATTTCTTGGTGCTAAATGCCTACTTTCTGCTCTATAATACAAACCTCCACCGAGGTATGGGTATAATCCTGGAGCAGGGAGAGAAAATTACATTAATTGTGTGTTAATATATTATTCTATCACCCTGCATAGAGTACATGCTCAACATCTAATTTAATAGAATTTAATTTATAGAATTTAATAGAGTGTAATTGATCTTGTAAATATGTCTTTTAGAAATTTGGTCTGATCCAACATCATACTGCCTGGGCAAAAGCTAAAGCCATTCACTTTGAGAACTGGAACAACACGAGGAAGCCTACTCTCACCACTTCTATTCAACATAGTACTGGAAGTTCTAGCCAAAGCAATCAGCCAAGAGAAAGAAATAAAGGCATCCAGATAGGAAAAGAAGAAGTCAAACTATCTCTATTTGCCGATGATATAATTCTATACCTAAAACCTCAAGACTCTGCCAAAAGACTCCTAGAACTGAAAAACTACTTCAGTAAAGTTTCAGGATACAAAAGCAATCTACAAAAATTAGTAGCATTTCTTTACACAAAAAGGTTCTAGCTGACAACCAAATCAAGAACACAATTACATTTATAATAGCCACAAAAAATGAAGTACCTAAGAATGCAGCTAATCAGGAAGCTGAAAGTTCTCTACAAGGAAAACTGCAAAACATGGCTGAAAGAAATCAGAGATTACACAAACAAATGGAAAACTATCCCATGCTCATGGATTGGAAGACTCAATATTGTTAAAATGGCCAGACTGTGCAAACCAATGTAGATTCAACACTATTCCTGTCAAACTACCAGCATCATTTTTCACAGAACTAGAAAAAACTATTCTGAATTTTGTATAGAACCAAAAAAGAATCTGAATAGCCAAAGTAATCCTAAGCAAAAACAACGAGGCCAGAGACATCATATTATTTGATATCAAATTATACTACAAGGCTACAAATTATACTACAAGGCTTTTGTACTGGTACAAAAACAGACACATAGATCAATGGGACAGAATAGAGAATAGAAAAATAAAGCCGCACACCTACAGTCATCTGATCTTTGACAAAGTCAACAAAAATAAGCAAAGGGGAACAGGTTCTCTAGTCAATAAATGGTGATGGTATAACTGGCTAGTCATATGCGAAGAATGAAACCTATCTTTCACCATATACAAAAATTAACTCAGGATCAACTAACACCTTAAATGCAGGGTCTCAAACAAAAAAAATCCTACTAGAAAATCTAGGAAATACCCTCTTCAGCATTGGTTTTGGCAAATATTTTGTGACAAAGGCCCCAAAAGCAATTGCAACAAAAACAAAAATTGAGAATGGGACCTAATTAAATTAAAGAGCTTCTGCACAGCAAAAGAAATTGTAAACGAGTAAATGGACAACCTACAGAATGGAAAAAAATATTTGCAAACTATGAATCTGACAAAGGTCTGATACCCAGAATATATAAGAAACTTAAATCAACAAGCAAAAACCAAATAATATCCAATTAAAAAATGGGCAAAGGACATGAGCAGACACTTTTAAAAATAAGACATACGAGCAGCCATCAAACATATGGAAAAGTGTTCATCATCACTAATCATTAGAGAAATGCAAATCGAAAGAGATACAGCTCACACTACTCAGAATGACAATCATTAAGAAGTCAAAAAATAACAGATGCTGGGGAGGCTGCAGACAAAAGGAAATGCTTATACACTGTGAGTGGGGATGCAAATTAGTTCAGCCACTGTGGAAAGCAATCTGGAAACCTCTCAAAGAACTTAAAAAAGAACTACTATTCAACCCAGAAATTCCATTACTGACTATATACCCAAAGGAATATAAATCATTCTACCCAAAAAGACACATGCTCTTGCATGTTCTTCACAGCACTATTCACAATAGCAAAGACATAGAGTAAACCTAGCTGCCCATCAACAGTGGATTGGAATCAGAAAATGTGGTATCTATACACCATGGAATACTACACAGCCATAAAAAAGAACAAAATCTTGCCCTTTGCAGCAACATGGATGCAGCTGGAGGCTATTATCCTAAGAAAATCAACATAGAAACAGAAAACCAAATGCTTCATGTTCTCATTCATAAGTGGAAGCTAAAAACTGAGTACATATAGCAGTAAAGATGGCAACAATAGACATTGAAGTCTACTTGAGGAGAAAGAAAGGGAAGGGGCATGGGCTGGAAAACTACCTATTGGGTATTATGCTCACTACCTGGGTTATGGGATCATCTGTGCTCTATGCCTCGGCAAACCATGTAAGTCAATATACTCAAGTAAAAACCTACACATGTATCCTCTGAATCCAAAATAAAGGTTGGAAAAAAATAAATTTGGTTTGAGATATAAATTTTAAACTTATTTTAATTTTAATATGTAAGTAACGTGAATATGTTCTCACTATAAAAACTTAGGGAAAGGACCAATAACGTCCTTTGATTATCTTTTCTGTCTTTGTCCTTATTATTTATTTTCTTGCCTTATTATATTAGGCAAAAACTCAACTACAATATTGAATAGTAGCATTAATACTTGATGTCTGACATCCTTTTATGGATGCCAACTTAATGAGCATTGTCCTAAAATTTCATCAAGTGAAGTAGCTTTTGATTGGATGTATTCTTGATTATATTTGTTAAAGTTATAATAAATGAGTGCTATATTTTATTAAATGTACTTTTTCATGTATTGATATAATTAATAATTAATATTTTTTGGTTAATTTGTTAATATAATAAATGATAATACATTTTCTAATTTATCCCTTCATATTTCTATGTGAAATTCTACCTTGACACAATGAATTATTCTATTATATACTTCTGAATTTAGTTGGAAAGTTGAAGAGTTAAAATTTTCCTGCTGTTGTTTAGCCCCGTAATTGTGTAAGGTCAAATCTTTATAATAAATCTCTTATTATGTATGTCTCCTAGGAGGTCTGCTTGTCTGATTGTTCTTTGAGTGATACAATTATTCTCCATGTGTCTTTATACAATACCCCATTAACGAAAGGAATGCAATCATTGTGCTCCATATCACTCGCAAAACAGTGACTTTGTTGGAGTCACAGCCCTGGTAATTTATGTGGCTAGGACTCATGTCCACTGTTTCTGCATCTGTGTTCTTTCAGCGGGATTATGTTGCTTTCTTTAAATTGTGGGAAATCAGAGCTGTCTCAGCTCATTAAAATGCCTTTCCTAAACATTTCCTTCCATGAAGTGCTAATGGTAATTACTATTTCAGCAACGACATGGTTTGAGTCAGCCACAAAGTATTTTTATTTTTCAGGTTGCCCAGATGACCTGACTTTTGTCTAGTGCCATCATAGCCATGTAAAAAATGGCCAATATGGAAGCAAAATGAACACTTTGTCCTGCCCCCATCATAAATAAAGATGCATATTATGTCTCAGAATGAGATAAACAAAAAATAACAGGGTCACCTGGTCTAATTCTGCTGCCTAAAATAAATAAAACCTTGGGCACTTCATCTACATTACTTAATCTCTAGCAGAATGACTATAACCCAGATTTTGCAGAGTTGATTGCTAAAGATATGTAACATCCTTTGTGGATATGATAATTACGTGAGAAAGTTGTTGTTCATCTACTACAAATAGATTGGTGCAAACTATGTAACCTTGGTAATTTCACAGTTTTTTCCCCTTAAATTTTTGTTGTGTTTTTTATTTGACAAGCTACTCTTTCTGAAGTCTGACTCCCCTGCGAACATTTTTGAAAGTAAGTCTCTTTTCTAAATGCTTTGATCTCTGAGTCTTCATCTCATACCAATATATATTTGTGTTTCCTAGGAGGGAAATGCTCACGATAGTGGGACAAGTAAAATCATAGTAGTGTTTTTCGTTTATGTTGAGCCCATATATCACAAAATGGTATGCAAATTTGTCTACTGACAATATATAATCCATAAGCAGATGCAGTCTAGGGAATTCATATTCTAACATGAATTTGGTGGGGGTACGAGGAGGAAGGATGGGACCAGGATGAAATCTGAAATTTTTGGTTTATTGCATATCCCTTTACAGTATTTAAATTGAGACCAGCCTGGGCAACATGGTAAAACCCCGTCTCTACAAAACATACCACAATTAGCCCAGCTTGGTGGCACATGCCTGTAGTCTCAGCTGCTCAGGAAGCTGAGGTGGGAGGATGACTTGAGCCCAGGTGGTCGAGGCTGCAGTGAGCCATGAATGTGCCACTGCAGTCCAGCCTGGGTGACAGAACAAGATCCTGTAAAAAAAACAAAAAAAACAAAACTAGTTTTTATTGTCATATTGCCTGAGTTTAAATGTGAACTTTCCAACTTAGTATCTATAAGATTTTAAACATTTTGTATAGTAAAAAGTTATTTAAATGTTCTATGACTCAGATTCCTTGTCTACCAATCAGGGAAAGTAACAGTACCTACTTTCCAGTGTTGCAGTGAAGATTAAATGAAATAAAGTAAATATTCAGAGTAGCACAGAGCCTGATACATAATACCTGCTCATTAAATTTTATTTATAATTATTAAATTTTCTGATATTTTGGAAATAATTTCAGACTGGTTGGACTTACTCCTTGGAAAGGGGTGAAGATCAATCTAGTTAATAGACCAGAAGTGTTAACCACACAGCTACTGCCAGAGGTTAAAATTTGGGAGACCAAATTAAGAACTTCCTTAACTAAATTTACCTTTAGGAAGAAGAGTTTGAGGGTGTGTCAAATGACAAAAAAATCTTCAGGGATATTAGAAAGTAAAGTGCTGTGGAAAACAAGCATGAAATCCTAGTCCAATAGGCCAGAGGCAGGATCAAATTTGAGATGGCGAACAATCTAGTGAATCAGACAGTCGTGGGTTTGAAAGAATTGGTTGGGGAAAAAGAAAGGAGGGTGTGTAGAAAATATCTGAGAGCAGTCTATCTTTTGCCTTTATTGGATGATAGTGTATGATTTGTCAATTGTCCAGCTGCTTTGGAGGTAGAGGCAGTATAGTAGAGGCAATGTAGATTGAAACTAGTTTGGATAAGTCTTTTTTTTTTCCACCTTTTATTTTAGAATCAGGAGGTAACACATGCAGGTTTGTTACCTGGGTATATTGCATAATGCTGAGGTTTGGGGTACAAATGATCTCATCACCCAGGTACTAAGCATAGTACCCAATAGTTAGTTTTTAACCCTTGTCTTCCTCCCTCCTCCCTCTAGTAGTCCCCCGTGTCTACTGTTGCCATCTTTATGTCTATGAGTACACAGTGTTTAGCTCTCATTTGTAAGTGAGAACACTTGGCATTTGGTTTCCTTTTCCTATTCACTTAAGATAAATGGTCTCCAGCTGCATTTATGTTGCTTCAAAGGACATGACTTTGTTCTTTTTTATGGCTGCATAGTATTCCTTTGTGTATATGTACCACATTTCATGTATCCAGTCCACCATTGATAGGCACCTAGGTTGACTCCATTTCTTTTCTATGTGAACAGTGCTGCAAATGAACATGCAAATGCATGTGTCTTTTTGGTAGAAAGACATCTTTTTCTTTTGGAAATATACCCAGTAGAGGAACTGCTGGGTTGAATGATATTTTTTTAAGTTCTTTGAGAAATCTCCATCATTTGGAGAATTCTTGTATGGGTGATGGGAATCCTCACATTGGTAGTACATGGTAAGAAATTAGTATTGAGCAACTGTACTTTGCATAAAGTATTTCATCTTTATTACAAACTTATGTATTAAATATTTGCATTGTTAATTTTGCAGATGAAAAAACCATGGCTCAATAGGGGGAAATGTGTTAGTCATGACTTTTTTGATTTATGTGACCAAAACCCAGCTTGAATTTATTTAGGCAAGATGGGGAACTGGTTGCCATAACAATTGGTTTTCATGGCAAACCATACTTGGTTTCCATGACACCCAAGTCATGGAAAGGAAAGGGACAACTCTTGTATCAGAGTTTTCTGAAACGGAAGAGAAGTGATAACTGTCCCCATTCTCTTACTGGCTCTCCCTGCATTTTTCTGCATATGATCTTCATTCCTTTTCATTACTTTTGCCATATGGCTGGACACATGGTCCCTGGAAGTTCCTTCTCTCACAGTTTTGCAATCCAAGAGACAGGCCATAACTCTGAGTAGTCTGGTATGTGCCATATGCCCACTCCTGGACCACTGAAAAGTAGGGAATTGGGTACGAACACTGGTTGCCTCCACTATAGTATCAAGTTTCAACTGAGAAGAGAAAGGGTCTCCTCACTCCCCTTAATAATTTCAATTTGAAAAGAGTAGTAGGGCTGGGAAAACAAAACCCATACTTGATTAATCTGGGTAAATTATTCAAGGTCTCACACACTCTGTAAATGATGGAACTGGGATTAAAACCAGTTCTGCCTGTCACTGTTTACAAAGCCTTTGCTATTTTTTGATCTGCTTCCATTGATCGAGTTAATGCCCAGCGTATGCAAGGTGTTTCAGGATTCTGGGTGAGGTGTTGAGGGGATAGTAATAGAATTTTCATACTATGGTTTTTACCATCAAAAATGATTTTCCCTCTCTCCAGCTTCTGTAACAATGGTGCTGCATCTGTGTTACTTCTGTAATACTTGCCACTTATTACTCCCTGTTATTTATTTACAATGCAGTGTGCATTAATTGGTTGTGAGTCCTTCCTCTCTCTTTTATTGAATGGAAAGCTCCTGGAGAAGGGAGATTCTGTCACATAGCACCCATCATAGCCCTCTTCTCTTATTTAGTGCATCATAAATATTTTCTGTTAGATTAGTCTTCCCAAAACAGGTGGAATAGTGATTTCAGGTAGCTATCATTTACTTGTTTGCTTTTATTGAAATATAATGTACATACAGAAGAGTGCACAAATTATAACTATACAGCTCTATGTAGTCTCACAAATTGGAAAACATCCATGTAGCCAGCCCAGACTTAAAAGAAACATAGCTAGTACCTCCAGAAACCCCTTCATACCCTTTGCTATTATTATTCTCTCCAGGAGTAGTGATTATAAGATGTTTATTGTTTTATATAACTTCTAACAAGTGTACCATGTCTTTTAAATATGTTCTCTAAAAAACATAAAATCCCTATATCAATGCTCTCAAAAGACCCTTATCATATAACCTTTTCATGCTTTGTCTCACAAGATCTAAAACTGTTACAGGGTAGAATCTAGCAAGAAATAAAAACCTAATGAGATATTCAGCCACAGATGCTCTTGTGAAAAGATTTTAAAGTCATACAGATTATCTAACTCCTGGAATGGGCTTTCACACAAACTAAGTATTTTCTAGTCTGTTTCTGAGGTCAGTAGTGGCCCTGAAGAAAAACATTCGCCTATGTTTTATCTGATCGGATAAAGCTTTATCATTTTATTTTTTGGTGTCTTCTTGTGACATCTGATTTTCTTTGTTTTAGCAAATACTTGTTTCAGGTAAGATTGCTTATGGGGTATCTGGTACTTTCTGTACTAAATGGCATCTGGATCCCTTTATCTTAAGCCTTTCTCTCTTCAGTAAGCCACCCAGGCAGCTTACTTTCTCATTTAGCTGGAAATCTTGATTTTTGTTCATACCTTATACATATTTCTTTGGTCATTAGGTTGAGATTAGATAATTATCTTTAATCCATATTTATAGTGCAACCAGAAAGGCCAAATACTATCTGATATTTTTTGTATTTTATTTTATTTTATTTTATTTTATTTTGCCTTCAAGTTAGGACCCTCAGATCTTACTTAATGTTTGCCTAGTACTTGGTTTTGAATATTGTTTTCAGGACAATTTGATTTTTAAAAAGTAGCCTTATGTTTGTTTAGTTTGTGCATCACTGTTGCCTCATGCAAATTCACTAGTGAGGACCCCAAATGATGGGAACCATGAACCTTAGAAAATATGTTGCAGATTCTGATGGTCTCAGAGATGAATGTGACATTGTGTTACATTCACTGTGTTGAGTTATTTTGTATAGCTTACTTCCTGTGCAGTGGGCTTTACAATTGCTCCTATAAAACATCTTGAATGGAATTCTCTAATTTTTGCTTCATTTTGTCCCCAGATGTCACCCCAGTTTTAGTAATGAATCTTTTACCTTAGCCATTGCAATGGTTAATTTTAGGTGTCAGCTTGACTGGATTAAGAAATACCTAGAGAACTGATAAAGCATTATTTTCTGGTGTGTCTGTGAGGACGTTTCCAGTGGAGATTGGCATGTGAATCTGATTATACTAAGGGAGATTTTCTCTCAATGTGTGGGGGCACCATATAATTGGCTGGGAGCTAGAATAAAAACAAAGGAAAGATGAATTATTCTCTGTTTCTTTCTCCTGGAGCTGCGATGAACTAGTACTTACCTTCCATGTCTACTAATTGGTTATAACAGTAGCTACTAGGATCTTGCTCACATGACTCTAAGTTCAAGAGGCTGAGGTACACTTGCATCAACTTAGGCTCCCCAAGTCCGCACTAATGTGTTCAATCCCAACTCAACTACTCATTTTGCCCTTTTCCGTAAGACAACCATGATCACCTTTTTCTTTTCCTTAGTCCTGATTTGTTTCACCAGAAATAAAATTTGGGTAGTTCCTTGGGTCTTTGATAATGTTTAAGAAAATCAGTAGTTCTTGGTTATAAATCGTGGTGTGCTGGTAAACGTTCAACAGTTGATTCTGAAAAAAAAAATTGATTTGTAGCATTTGCCAGTTTTCTTGGTGTAAATGCTTTCATCATAGCCAATTTCAAGTTACCAACTTCACTATACTGAGTATGAGGGTGGGAGAAATATTCATAGTAGACTCTCCAAACCAGTTATATCCAGCTACTAACCTTTGTTCCTAGACTTGAACTGTGCACCTCTCATTCTGTAAGCCTTGTTCTATGTTCCTGATAGAGAACTCACTACTAAAGGAACTATATAGGAACTGAAGACAAATCAGTTCTAATTGCTGCTTGACTTGAATCCCTACTATTTCCTTGTAGTGTATATTCGTCAGGGTGGAGATATAACTCACTAGTGAACTGGAAGACCAAGTGTGTAGTTTTGAGTCTGTAATTAACTCCGAATTTGGACTCTGTATAATCTTATCTTCTCTGTAGCCTATGTCAGCCTTTGAGGCTTTGAATCCATAAAAATTGTATTAGTTACCTTTTGTTGCATGACAACTTACCGGAAAACTGAGCAGCTTAAAACAACATTATTATGTCACAGTTTCCAAGGTCTGGGAGTCAAGTGTAGCTTACCTAGGTGCCTCTGACTCAGCATCCGTCTTTGAGCTGCAATCAGGTGTCAGCCAAGCTGCAGTGCTTAGGCTTAAATGGAGGAAAATCTGTTTCCCAACCTTCTCACATGACTATGGGCAGACCTCTGGTCTTCCCTGGATGTTGACTGGAGACAGCAATTCCTCATCATGTAGGACTCATCATAAAGCTGTTCATAAAATGGCAGCTGGCTTTCCATAGAGCAAGTGAACACGAGTAAGAGAGGCTTCCCAAGATAGAAGCCATTGTCTTTCTGTAACCCAGCTTCAAAACTGACATCACTTTACTTTACCATATTCTATTTAGTAGAAGGGAGTCCCTAGGCTCAGTCCACACTCAAGGAGAGAACATTACACGAGGCTACAAAGAAAGCAGGAATCATGGGGCTGTTATTGGCCCTATGACATCTTCTAACCATGCCTCAAAGTGTTTTTCTCTAATTTCTGGTAGACAGTAGACTGGATATGTAATTCAAAAGTCTCCTTAATTGCAAATAAAAATCAAGTTCAAAATATCAGGTCTTAGTATGCTCCGAAGGGTAAAAGTTTGGATCCAGCCCCAGTATATCTGCACTTACTCCCTCAATTCTTCCAGAAAAACAAAACTAAACCCAAATCTTAAGTAATAGAGAGATCATTACATCTAGGTTAAAAACCAATTTCCAGGAGGTGATTTCATGAGCAAGTTTTTAGATTTCCTAAATTTAGGGAATTTATATAATGCTATCTACATCTGATTTTCTGCCTAGAGGGTACAATTTATAACGGTATTCTTCCCCAACTTGTCCCTCTGGGTTTGCAATGATATTCAAAGAACCACATTTGGTGCCTTGTGACTCACTGACACCATTCTGCTAGGAGTTGAGTTGGCATGGAGGGTGCAATGCTACTGGACTTGGATTTTTGTTATTGCTTTCCTCACAGCACAAACTCCGTGCCTAAGTTCATACGACCTGCACAGTAGCCATCAATATATAACCAATAGAATCCCAGTCACCTGATGATTCATGTTTCATTCAAAAATACCTTTCCACTATTATACACTTTAAAGAATAGTGTCAATATTTGTTGTGGGTTCAAGGGGCAGTATAGCATTTTTATCCACTACAGCAAGCATTCTATAAATGGATAATAAAAATTGAAAAAAGTACTCTATAGATGATTCTCTGTCCTTATGTGTTTTTTTTCTGCTTATGGCAACAGCTGAAAACATTCTACCTTTACTTTCATTCTTACTGCCCTGTCAGCACCTCCAAGCATCCTACTGACTTTCTCTTCCCCAGGTGCATACCACATGCAACACCACCTCCTGGAATAGCTGTGTGTGGCTTTTGAGAAGATGGTCCCGTTCCCTCCTCTGCTGGCCTTTTTGAGATAATCAGGCACCAACTCGACCTTGGAACAGTAATTAATAAAATTCGCTATCACTATTTAAAGGGTGGTCGTTAAGACACTGAAGTTTGGATTTCGGTTTCTTTCTCTTTTGGTTCCTTTCTCCCAAACTCAAATACGAAGAAAGTGGCCAGTGTTAGGAGTTACAAAAGGGCTTTGGAGATGTGATATGTATTCTAAGAACCAGCCTTAAATTCTTCATGTTGAAAGCTCTAAGTTGCTCTCCCCACTTCCCACCTCCATCCATTGAATCATCAAATTTTTAAAAATCAACAATTTTTAATGTTCAAATCACATAAAGTTATATTTAATATCATTTTTTCCTTACTACCTATGTGATATGGTTTGGCTGTGTCCCCAGTGAAAGTCTCATCTTGAATTATAATCCCCATAATCCTCACATGTTGTGGGAGGGACCTGGGGGGGGCTAATTGAATCATGGAGCTGGGTTTCCCCCATGCCATTGTGATAGCGAGTGAGTTCTCATGAGATTTGGTGGTTTTATTTTTGCCTGCTGGCACTCCTTCTCTCTTCTGCTGCCATGTGAAGAAGGACATGTTTGCTTCCCCTTCCACCATGATTGCTAGTTTCCTGATGCCTTCCCAGCCATGCGGAACTCTGAGTAAACTAAACCCCCTTCCTTTATAAATTACCCAGTCTCCGGCAGTTCTTTATAGTAGCATGAGAACAGGCTAATACACTATGATTTTGTATTCGTGTTGCTTTTGAGTAAAGAAGCTTAATAGATGTTTTGGGCAAAATTTTGGCTGTAAAGTCAGTCACAACTGAATTTAAAAAGAAGAAAGGCAATAAGAATGGACCCTTTAAAATGTTTTCTTTCATTCTATGGAAAGCATAGAGTGAAAAGAAGAGAAAGCAATACAGAAACTATAAGGATTATTTTTCCTTTTCATCTGGGTCTGAGTACTTATAGAGACTTAGAGGCTGGTTAGTAACCAAGTGTACTGCCCTTCAAATTTAAAAGCTATGATTTGTATCCGTATTTAGGGATTGTGCACATTTGTTTTTAATTTATTATGTTTAGCTTCCTCACTTGTTTTTGGCTTGCTTCCCTGCCTACATAGCAGCAGGTGTTTGGGTGATAACAACATTGAAAATAATTCTAGGAAAATGTGAAAATTGGCTGGAATGCAGTAGAAGCTATCATAATCTTCCCACCTCCATAATTTACTTAAACTAATCAAGTTGTAGCACCAATGCTAAGTGCTTGGGACATGGAAGTCTTTGGTGTGTAATTGTGTGGGTGTTTTAACTGCAGTGAGACCTAGATAGAAACGTTTTGAAGTTTGTGAGGGCTACTGTGTATTCTAGAAGTAATCACTACCAAAGATGACCCCAGTATAATAAGAATTAAGAGAGAAGAGCTTTTAATTCACAAAATTTGAACTATAAGATACACAACTAGTATTTATTAATATTCATATCAGTAAGGAATGCACTCAGCCATAAATAGACAAAAATTCAGCGATGCTGTGATATCATTAAGGCTCAGATTTCTTCCATTTTCCTGCTCCACTATCCTTAGTGTGTGGGTCTCTGAATGGTTCTGTACCTCCAAGCATCAGGTTCATATCCTAGCCTGAACGAAAATAGAAACAGGAAAGAGGAAGGGGCAGGAATTATTATAGGAGTGTGAAAAACTCATGAAGAAATTTCTACCAGATTCCCAGTTGTGTTCTCTTTGTGAGAACTGGGTCACAGAATCATCTACAGATACAGGAACGGCTGGAAAAATGAAGATTTTTAGTTGGACAAATTGGCACTCCACCAAAATCAAGGCTTTTGGTTAATAAAGGAGAAGGGGAGATTTGACATTCAGTAGGTAATTAGAGAGACATACAAAATCTCTTTTCTAAGAATAATCTCTCTCTCATCTGTGTATGTATATATGTATATGCAGAAATGTATGTTTGTGTGTGTATATATCCTGAGCATGTTTGAGACTGTAGTCTTTGGCATCTGACAGAACTGAGTTTTGATTCTTTCCTACTATCTACTAGATGTGAGGCCTCAGGGAAGTTGTTTCACTAAGTCTCATATTCCTGAGATTACAATTGTATTTAATTCATGAAATATTTTTGTGATCAGTAAGTAAGAAAATATGTGTGAAGCTCTTAGCACAGTGATTGGTACGGTACATAGTAAGCTTCCAATAACAGGCATTGCTTTTATTATAAATATTGCTCTTACTGCTATCATTATTAACCTCTAGGTTTTCTGAACTGACAGGAATTTGAGAAGCTAGACAGGAGCCTGGATAGGGACTGCCCACTCTCCTGTGAAGGACAGTCAGGGGTATGTGGTTTGGTTGCCAGGAACATGAAGGTGTGGCAAATTCCTATCCAAGGGAGATGGAGTAGAACACACATTCCTCCTCCCTGTTGGCATTTATAGGGTATGCCCACTGCAAATGATGGCAAATCAAGGGAGGACAACCATGTGCAATTTGTGGTAAGGCAGATTGTATGGTTCAAGAGGTACTACCCTCACTACAAAAAAAAAAAAAAAAAAATCCACCCAGTGCAGAACTGGTCTAGTCTAGAGCTCATTCTGCAATCCCACTCTTCCACCACCTGGAGCCATTTTTGTACATTTGCAGGGTAGTTGTACTAACTCCTAAGGAGGGGCATTAGCATGTCTACCTGCTCCCATGTTCAAAGCCTCTTCTGTGAAAGCTGACACTGCAGATCTCTTGCTGGAATCATTACCCAAAATATAACACAAGTGACCCTCTATCACATCAATAGGCTCTTGCTGCTCAACGTCTACTGACCATGCTACCTCTCACTCACAGAGCTTTTGCTTGCTGATATACTATCTCATTATTATTTAGAAGACCCATGCATTATTCTTGTCTTCAGTTTTGCTGCCTACGTTACCTATACCTGTCCACCTGTCTGCCCTGCAGTAGAATCATGTCTCAGGATGATACCCTGAACAAATGTTCTACTTGTAAGATGAATGCCAATAAATTCCATAACTGAAGTTATAGAGCCCAAGATCTCACCAAGTCCCCATTTTCTGAAACTACATCTAAGTTCCCAAAATTCCATAGATACAAACATACAAACATATTAACTGGAAGAATGATGGACTAAATATGTTGAGATTATGCCAGCCTCATCTCAATCATCATTCAAGAAATCTACTATCAAGCTTGCTGACAAACTTGATGGAACAAATGACTTCGTGAAGCTAGATCAGGAGTGTGACTAAAGCCTTTTCTATGTAGTCCAGTGATCCTGAAGTAAAGAATTTTCCTCCAAATGGAGACAAGTCTAGTCATGAAGTATTATTATTTTTGGCCTACACAGTGACTCTACAATCTCCCAGTGGGTAACAAATAAAGGAAATTAAGCACAACTATCCTCCATATTGGTAATATTCTCATGAACATGATAAATGCAACTTCATGTAGACCTCTGGTTTGAGTATCTCTGTAGCAAGTATGATAGAACTACCGGGATATCAACCTTGGGAAATTAACTTTGTATGCCAAAAAATGAAATACCTAGTCCATGTTCAGTCTATTCAACTTGTCTGCATGATGCCAAAAAGGTACTGGAAGTTTTTGAGTGTTCTATATTGCATACAGATGGTCCCTGACTTATGATGGCTCAACTTACGACTTTTTGACTCTGTGATGGTGTGAAAGTAATATATATTTAGTAGAAACTGTATTCCAACCACCCTACAACCATCCTGTTTTTTACTTTCAGTATAATACTCAGTAAATTACACGAGATCACTCAATACTCCATTATAAAATAAGCTTTGTGCTGGATGGTTTTGCCCAACTGTAGGAAATGTAAGTGTTCTGAGCACGTTTAAGGTAGGCAAGGCTGAGTTACGATGTTTGGTAGGTTAGGCGTATTAAATGCATTTTCAGCCTACATCATTTTCAATTTCCAATGAGTTTATCATGAATTACAGTGAGTTTATCACAACTTAACTCCATTGTAAGTTGAGGAGCATCTGGATTTGATGGGTTCCTGAAATAACCAGTTAGGTGTCTTGTTTCCCGGGCTGCATAATTTGGGAATGAGTTTGGCAGTCTTGCCCAGGAAGGTCTCTTAGTGAGCATTCATCCAGGTGCTCATGAATACCAGTGCCTGACTAAGATTTAGAGTCACATAGAGATGGTCTTAGGAGACATGTAAATGGACAGGCTTCTTCCTTCATTGCTATAGCTTTGTTGCTGCCACCCCAAAGAGGTATGTCTATCCATTCAACATTAATATAATCCACAGAATCTTTTGATGGTTCACAACCAACATGATAGCTCTAACATTGCAAATTGTATGACTCTTAACCATATGTTATAGACAAACTCAGCAGGCCACAGGGTGCTCTGAACTCACGCTAGACTCCTTAATCTCATTGAAACAGTATCACAATAAATTTTATTTTATAGCCATGACATCATCCCGAGACAGTGGACATTGACCAAGATTCTGTATGCCATTCTCTGCTTTGCGTTCCCCGTTTGTACGAGCCACTTTCATCCTGTTTACATAAGGTATTTATCTCATTTTAATAATATAATTCTGACAGATTGTTTTTGGATCTCCAGAAGGCATATGAGGAAGTTTTGTCTCTGATTGAGTTCCAGTATTTGCCTTCATGATCACCCCCACATCTCCTTTATATTGGGTGCAATGCCAGGATTCTGAATCCTGAGTTTGTTTTCATCTTCCTTTCTTTTTTATTTTGCTTCTGAATCTTTATCCATCTTTTATTTCTTATACTATCCCTGACAAACGAAATTATCTCCAGGTTATAGGATGGATATGAAATATTGGGTTCATGTGGCAGCTTGAGAAAAAAATAATAAAATAAATGAAAACTCTACTCAATGACATGACAATCAATTTGGTCTATACAGAAAATAATTCTGAAAGAGAACTGCATTATAACCTTTTAGATATTATGTATAGTCATGCTGTGATTGCTCAGGCTTCATTCTTACTAAAGCATTATCACTCTTTATCCTCATCCCTTTTGTTTTCCTAGATGCTTTCAGCAATGACAGTCATATTGAAGGTAAAGAATAAAGAAAAGAAAATAAATGTTAAAAATATGACTATCTATCTTAAATGTCAATGACCATTTACAACTACTGGAGACACAGCCACCCTGACTGCATTTGAAATTTCAGACTTAATGTGGTCTCTGGCTAATGGACCTGGTGCTGCCAATCTTTTTGCACAGTAGAAGAGGAGCCTTGGAACTAAGTCTCTGATTTTTTTCTACCACCTAATTATCTGCTAGGTCCCATAGCTGTGGAAGCCATGTAAATGGCATAATACATTTCACTTAACCATGGCAGAGGTAAGAGTTCCTATGATTTCAGACCAGTGAGAAGTATTTTAAAATTGAGTTAAATTTAATAGTAGAATACAAATTTGATGTCAGAATATTCCATATAATGTAGTATGTGCAAACCCAGTAGAAATGTTTATATAAATTTGGTTTAAACCATAACTAGTATTTGTATAAGTATCAGCTCAATTTATTTAATCAGGAGTATTTTAATAATAATGGGCCTAGAAATTAATGTGGACACAGAGAATAATAATTGATTAAGCTGAAAATCACATGCTTTAGAAAACTGATTTTATATTAATTTATTCACTTACTACTCTACAACCATTTGCTGCTACAACCACTAAAATTTCAGTCTTATTAAATATGAGTCTAATGTAATGAAACTTTGGAAATACAGGCAGAAAATAAAGAATCCATGCCAAATAAAAATAAAACAGAAAATTGATAACTTTGAGGGTTTCTATTATTATTACCTTCAGCTGGCAGCAAAGCTATAAGTTAATACAGACTTCTACTTAATTTGGGTCGACTACCACCACTAATTCAATGACTCTGTTTCTGTGTGTGTGTGTGTGTGTGTGTGTGTGTGTGTGTGCATGAATGAATGCAGGGCATTATGAAATGTTGCCTCAGTTACTAAAAGTTATTTCATAATGATCATTGATGGCTGTCTTAAACATTCCTACTAGATATTTGAAAGTAGAAATTATACCATTGTTTGCTATTACTTCTTTTTAATTTGATTGATGTCGACAGAAAATTGTTCCTGACAATAATCTCTCTATTGGATGATGTCTAGAAAGATAGTTGAATTAGGAAAAGCACCAGTAGATTTTCCCTTCTAATTTCTCAAGGAAAAGCATAGGCAATCATTTATCTAGAAAGAAATTACTCCACTGGTAAAAATATTTGCAATAGCTAACCTGCTGGCTGCTCTCCAGCCCCAAACTTGGTATTGCTTGACTAAAACACAGATATGAGAAGATTGCTGCTGGCTGAAGCTGAAGATCCTTACTTGACCTCTTGTTAACCTGATGTCCTCCTGTGCTGGGAGTTGAATTATATTCTTTAAAAGGATGTTGAAATCCTAATGTTTTGTATCTGTGATGTAACCTTACTTAGAAATAGGATCCTTATAGATGATCAAGTTAAGATGAAGTCAAGGTAGACACTAGTCCAACAGGACTGGTGTCCTAATAAAAGGGGAAATTGAACATAGAGATAGACATGCACACAGAATTCCAGGTGAATATGAAAGCAGAGCTCAGGGTGACACATCTACAAGACAAGGAAGTCAAAACTTTCTAGCAAACCAGCAGGAGCTAAGGAAGAGGCATGGAACAGTTTTCCTTCACAGTTTTCAAAAGGAATCCATCCTGCTGATACCTTGATCTCAGATTTCTGGCATCTAGAACAGTGAGAAACGATTTTTTGTTGTTTAAGTCACCCAGTTTGTGGAACCTTTTATGTTAACCCTAGCAAATGAATACAACTCCAAATCCAACAGTGCTAGTCAGCTTTGCTCTGCTAACACACACACCTAGATCTCAGTGGCTCCAGGCAGTTCTCTGCACTTGGCTATAGTTCTGTTCCACATGTGTTCTTCTGGATCCCAGACTGAAAGAGCAGCACCTGTCTGGGATGTACCATTCTCATGGTGGACAGCAGAGGTGAGGGAATGGTGGAGACTTACAAGGCCTTTTACAACTTCTGCCCAGTTATGGTGTATGTGAGTCACTGAGCACATTTCATTGGCCAAAGTGAGTCACATGGCAATGGCAAGGATGTGCAAACTTCTTATAGGAAATATGGTGAGACGGTGAATAATTGTGAAATATCAAACAAACACACTACTTCTTTTTTTTTTTTGAGACGGAGTCTCGCTCTGTCGCCCAGGCTGGAGTGCAGTGGCCGGATCTCAGCTCACTGCAAGCTCCGCCTCCCGGGTTCCCGCCATTCTCCTGCCTCAGCCTCCTGAGTAGCTGGGACTACAGGCGCTCGCCATCTCGCCCGGCTAGTTTTTTGTATTTTTTAGTAGAGACGGGGTTTCACCGTGTTAGCCAGGATGGTCTCGATCTCCTGACCTCGTGATCCGCCCGTCTCGGCCTCCCAAAGTGCTGGGATTACAGGCTTGAGCCACCGCACCCGGCCTCAAACACACTACTTCTTCCTCAATGGAGCAAGAATTGAGGGGAGGCCCATCAAAACTCTGGCTCTGAACTTCTGTGTATAAAACTGGTATTGCAATGATGGGATGGAATAAATCATTCCAATGCTTAATCTGTAGATAAAATCTAGAAGTGGTTAGGACTTAGACTTGATTTTCAGCACTGAGAGTGTGCTTATCCTTCAGTGACATACCCACTGAACTAAATTTAATTGAATTAAAAATATTAACCTTATAATAATGCATATAAGATGTATACAAGAGAAAATGGTCAGCCTCTTTGTTTGCTTATTTTCCTCTTTTCCTTTCTCATTTGTATTTACTTACGACTGGAACGAGATAATTGACTTTTTTTTTGTTTCCTTCTATTTCCTGAGATAATTTTCCTAATATTCAGATAAAAGACTTGAAATGGATTTTGTGCAGGAGAGACGAATAATGGTTTTCAGAAAATAACAGCTATCTATTTTCATTGATAAAAGAGAATATGAGAGTTGTGGAAGAAAAAGGTAGAATTCTGCTGTTGATCAATTCACATAATTTCTGAAAACAGTAGACAGCAAATTCAATGCTGCAGAAAGTCAGACTGGTGGAACATGTTGGGACGTAAGAAAAAAACTGAAAGATGAAAGAAAATGTGAGAGATATCAGGGCAGACATGGAAAATAGAAGTTTCTGAATAAAAAAACAGACTGTTAATCAATGGCATACAAGATAAAGAAATACAGATGGTAAAAAATAACTGAGGTAGGAGACAACAATGTCTCACTTTATTTCAGATAAATAAAAGAAGCAAAAACACTCTATAAGATATACTCTGGCTATTTTATATCTTTCATAGTGTACAAATTTTATTTTGCTCTTCCCATCCCAAATTAAAGATAAATTATCAAAGGAATTAAAATCTGGATAGCTCCTATTTCTTTATCATACTATCACAGTCAAAAGATAATAGAGCAGTGTTTGAAATGTTCTCTAAGAAGAAGGTATGATGCAGCTATGTCACACCCAGTTGAAATGCTGTCACTATGTGAAATACAGCCTAGTATATTTCAGATTTGTTTTCCAAAAGCTTTACCTTTAGTGATAATGATATTTAGATTTTCAATCATTAACTAATTTTTTTTTAAAAAAAGGTTGAATTTTTAGTTATTGTGGAAAAAATATAAAGAATATTGAAATCACTTACCCAATTTACAAATAAGTAAATAATCCTGTGAATTCGATTACAAAATAAGAGTGGTACAATTAGGAGTAAGGGTAGAAAGAAGATATTTGCTTTTTCCAATTATAAAAATACAAAAGACAATGGAAATAGAAAAAGAAAAAGGAAATGTGCTTCTCCAAAAAAGGCATAAGACAGATGCAGCAAGTAACATAAATATTTGATATTCATACATAAAACACACAGAATCTTAGACTGTTTTTTATTTAAAAGGTCTAGTGATTTATTGCTCTGAGGATATCTGCTGAAAATAGACCAAAAGGTAAAATGAGTTAGCAAAAATGGCAGAGTAAAATTAAAAGAAAAGATAGTCTGAGTGAAGAGGATCATGACAATATGATAAAATGCATAAATTATAATGAGTATATAACACTGATAATCTTATATGTACAAAATAATAGCAACAAAAATGATGTGAAACACACAGAAAAGAAAAAGCTAGAAGATTTTTAACTCACCTTAATTAATGTATTACACACTTAATAGAAAAAATTAAATACATGGAAAAATAAATGTTACATTAAGCAAAGTAAAAGATAATGTTATAGAGATCATTTTGGGAACTTGAGGCTTCTAAAAATATATTTTCTATAGAGAAAATGTGCTATCAGGTTTCTAACCAGATAAATATCATGATACAGGAATTAAAAGGGGGGGGGCATGTAGAATTAATGGAAATACTTGATAAAGTGACTAGAAAAATTTTGTATGAATATAAGTATAAATATACACACAGATATACATGTAAATACATTATATACACACAAAAATCAATTATGTTCAATAACAATGAAAACTAGATACCTTACAAAGTCACAATGAAAAACATGAATTTGTACATCACCTTGCTCTGATAAGCATTTAAAGTTCTTTTTAAAAAAATAGCAAATATGTGAAATGGCAAAAGAAAACATAAAATGCAAATATGTAAAAATGAGTATTGTTCAAAGAGGTAAATTTTGTAGAATCTTTGAAAAGGAAATAAAGTTTTTTGACATATTTAAAAGATTTGAATGAAGAAATACAGCTGGCTCCTGGGACTCTCCCCTCCTTGATCTTTAACAACATATATTATGTATTTTTTGACTGTATGCAGTTTTAAGAATACAAAAAAGTGTGAAGAATGATGGTTAACACTCATATGCACAAAGCCAACATTTGTATGTGGGTGAAGTATAGACATTCTTTTTAAATTCAAGAACAAAATAATAATGATATATATTATCGCTTTTCCTATTTACAACTGCATTTTATTCTAAAAACAGAGAAAAGGTCTGAAAAGTCTGCACCAAATTAGAAGCAACTAATTCGTTGTTTTTTTTTTGTTTTTGTTTTTGTTTTTGTTTTTGTTTTTGAGATGGAGGCTTGCTCTGTCCTCTGGGCTGGAGTGCAGTGGCGCCATCTCGGCACACTGCAAGCTCCACCTCCCGGGTTCACACCATTCTCCTGCCTCAGCCTCCCGAGTAGCTGGGACTACAGGTGCCCACCACCTTGCCCTACTAATTTTTTGTATTTTTAGTAGAGATGGGGTTTCATGGTGTTAGCCAGTATGCTCTCGATCTGCTGACCTCATGATCCGCCCGCCTTGACCTCCCAAAGTGCTAGGACTACAGGCCTGAGTCACCACACCATGCTGGTGGTTTTTTTTTGGTTGTTGCGGCTGCTGTTGTTGTTTTGTTCAGAGACAAGGTCTTGCTGTGTCACCCAGACTGGAGTGCAGTGGTGCAATCACAGCTCACTGCAACTTCAAGCTCAGCCTCAAGCAACCCTCCTGCCTTAGCCTCCTGAGTAGCTAGGACTATATAGGCTTTTGAGACTCCGTCTCAAAAAAAAAAAAAAAAAAAAGTTGAAGACCAGCTTGGCCAACATGGCGAAACCTTGTCTTTACTAAAAAACACAAAAATTAGCTGGCTATCGCTTGAACCTGGGAGGCAGAGATTGCAGTGAGCCAAGATCGTGCCCCTGTACTCTAGCCTGGGCAACAGAGCGAGACTCCATCTTAAAAAAAAAAAAAAAAAAAACCAGGCTGGGCAAGGTGGCTCACGCCTGTAATCCCAGCACTTTGGGAGACCGAGGTGGGTGGATCACGAGGTCAGAAGATCGAGACCATCCTGGCTAACGTGGTGAAACCCCATCTCTACTAAAAATACAAAAAATTAGCTGGGTGTGGTGGCAGGTGCCTGTAGTCCCAGCTACTCAGGAGGCTGAGGCAGGAGAATGGTGTGAACCCGGGAGGCGGAGGTTGCAGTGAGCCAAGATTGCACCACTGCACTCCAGCCTGGGTGATAGAGTGAGACTCCATCTCAAAAAAAAAAAAAAAAAAAAAAAAGAAAAAGAAAAAGACAAACTAACAAACAAGGAGCTATTAAGCCACTGAAACACATGAAAGAACGTTAAAAGCATATTGCAAAGTGAAAGAAACCAATCCAAAAGGCTACGTATTCATACTGTGTGAGTCAAACTATACCACATTTTGGAAAAAGCAAGACTACAGAGACAATAAATGATCAGTAGTTGCCAGGGGTTTGAGGAGAGGGAGGGAGTGATAGACGAATAGGTGGAGTGTGGGGGATTTTTAGGCTAGTGAAACTGAGAGGTGAAGCCAGCTGGGCTTCTCCCTCAGGGACTTGGAGAACTTTTCTGTCTAGCTAAAGGATTGTAAATGCACCAATCAGCGCTCTGTGTCTAGCTAAAGGTTTGTAAACGCACCAATCAGTACTCTGTAAAAACGGACCAATCAGCACTCTGTGAAACAGACCAGTCAGTGCTCTGTAAAATGGACCAATCAGCGGCATGTGGGTAGGGCCGAATAAGGGAAGAAAAGCAGGCCACCCATGCTGGGAGCAACCCGCTGGGGTGCCCTTCCATATGTGCACGCTTTGTTCTTTCGTTGTTTGCGATAAATCTTGCTGCTGCTCACTCTCTGGGTCCATGCCTTTTTGAGCTGTAATACTCAGCGCGAAAGTCTGCAGCTTCACTCCTGAAGCCAGCGAGACCACAAACACCAGGAGGAGCAAACAACTCGGGAGGTGCCCACTGTAGTATGAGCTGTAACAGTGACCAGGAAGCTCTGCAGCTTCACTCCTGAAGTCAGCGAGACCACGAACCCACCAAAAGGAAGAAACTCTGGACACATCTTAACGTCTGAAGGAACAAACTCCGGACACACCATCTTTAAGAACTGTAACACTCACTGCAAGTGTCTGTGGCTTCATTCTTGAAGTCAGCGAGACCAAGAACCCACTGGAAGGAACCAGTTTTGGACACAAAACCATTTTGTATTAAACTGTGTTGGTAGATACATGACATTATACATTTCTCAAAATCTATAGAACTGTATCATACAATGAGCCCTGATGTAAGTGATGGACTTTAGTTAATAACATTGTGTAAATATTGGTTCATTAATTGTACTAAATGTGCCACACTAATGCAAGATGTTACTAATAGGGGAAACTGTATGTTGGGAGAGAGGGGAAGGGAAAGAGGACATGAAAATTCCCTGTACTTTCTATTCACTTTTATGTCAAACTAAAATTGCACTGATAAAGTCCATTAATTTAAAAATCAGAAAAGGAATGATGTAGGAAAAGAATAACTGACATATAATTACTTGTAAAAAAGTATTTTTAAATTTCTCCATTTTTTGTACATAGTATTCTATATGATGCTATAATTTTTCTAATGACAGTTAAATTTTTCTAATATCTTAGATTTATTCCTACAAATTTTATTATCTTATTTACTCCACATTTTCTGGTTAGCTGATTAAGTATTTATTTTAATATAGTTATATTGTCTAGCTTTTCTAAATGTTTGAAGCACAACAGTCGGTTTTGCATAGTAACTCAATGTGCCGTACGGATTGTAAGTTCTCCAAGTTTTATCTTATTTTTAATTGATGAAAATTGTATGTATTTATTGTACACAACATGTTGTTTTGAAATATTCATACATTGTGGCATCCAAGTTTTTAAAAAGTATATTTGAAAGTATTTCTATCAAAATCTCAGAAGAAGTTTTAAGAATTTTGATTTAAAAAACTTCTAAATCACTGGAAAAGTGAACAGGTAAAAAAAAATCAAGACAAATGCCTTAAAGAACAGCAATAGAGAGAAAAATACCTGCTATATATTGAAACCTATAATAAAGCAATAATATTTAAGATATTTTGATATTGGTAAAAAATAAAAATATAAAATAATGGGGTAGCATCAAGTAGATATAAATAAACCTCACAAAGATGAATACATTTACTAAACATGGGAGGGAAAAGGAAAAATTGTTAACTATCTCACATTGGAATAATTGGATAGCATTTTAAAGCACATTATACTAATCACCAAAATATACTCCATTTGAATAAGGGCAATGTATTAGTCTGTTCTTGTGTTGCTATAAAAAAATACCAGAGACTAAAGAATTTATAAAGAAAAGCAGTTTGATTGGCTCATGCTTCTGCAAGTTGTACAGGAAACATGGTACTGTCATCTGCCTGGCTTCTGGGGAGCCCTCAGGAAGTTTACAATCATGGCAGAAGGCAAATAGGGAGCAAGTATGTCACATGACTAGGGCAGGAGCAGAAAGAAGGTGAGGAGGGGGGTGCTACACATTGTTAAACAACCAGATCTAAGAACTCATTGACTATCAAGAGACTAGCACCAACAGGATGGTGCTAAACCATTCATGAGAAATCCACTCCCACGATCCAATCACCTTTCAGCAAGCCCTACTTCCAAAGGTGGAGATTGCAATTCCAAATGAGATTTGGGCAGGGACACAGACCAAACCGTATCATGCAGAGATTGCCATTTGGGTGGAGGTGGGTGGGAGAGTGGGTGGTAAGGTGTGGAGTAATAATAAGCGTTGTTTGTAGAATGATGCTGTATTCTTCACTAGGTGTAAGAAAAAGAAGTAGCTTTATAGCTATTATACCATTGAGAGTGGGAATTGTAATTTATCTGTTTCTGCTTGTGTGCTGAAGGAGAATGAAATGTCTAGATCACATCAAATTGGAGGGTTAATTATAAAATATCGAATTATAGAAGAACTGGCAGAAGATAAAATAGTTTATGGAGAAATAACTTTTTCAACATCTAAGTATTAATCAGAAGAAGGAAAATATGTTCATATATACAAGTTTAAAATATCCTTATGATGAAAATAGTAATGAAATAGATCAACCACAACATGTTTACATCAAGTATGATACATTTTGATTTAATATTTATAAAATATTAAGGATGCACTAAAGTTATGAGAAAAATATTGAGACTACAGAAGATAAGCAGGCAAGTGACGTGAGCTGACGCTTCAAAAGGGGAAATGCAGTTGGAAAATGATAACATGAAATTGTTCATACTATCTAGTGATAAAAATTCAAAATAGAGCAATATTAAACAGAAAATTAAAAAAATTGATAGCTTCCTGTGCTGATAAAGTTAGAGTAAAATTGCTATGTATATTTTAAGTTGACACGGTTTAATTTAAAAGTAAAGTAATTGGGTTGACAGTAGGTGTTCCTTACATCTCAAAAATACAATGCCTTTTCTGAGAGTTTAATTATGGAAAAATAAATTTGTAAATGGACAACAAATATATCAGTATTTTTTATTTACCTGAGAGAGTGGGTTATAGCTTTATTTGAAGTCTTTATTAGTATGTATAAAGCTGCCACAGAGCAAATAATTCTTTGTATGATCAAACAGAGAATATAACAAAGGCAGGCAGTCATGGCAGCATGTAAGAATGGTCTTGTGTATTTGGAATATTTGCGTCTTTATAGCTGTGTATGTTTGTGTAAATTATTTAATTTCTCAGAAAATGCAGATAAGGGTTTCTCTCATTACAGGAACCGGCATGATGATCAGGAAAAGACTGCAACAAATCCCAGAATCTGATGTCTCTTACTTGTGGTTGGATTTGTCCCTGAAGTCACCTGAGGTTAAATCTTAAGGTTGTGCCTCCACCTGTGATGTTTTAACACCCCTCTTCTTGACTCCACTCTTGCTCTAAATTAGAATTCCCAGGAGAATTAATCCTTCCATGAACTGACAAAGGGGTTCATATGACTGGTGCTGATTTTTAAATAGCCTTCGGTGGATATTTTAACAGGATTTCTAGATAGAGAATCGGTAGAACAAAGGCTGTGTTCCCTCAGTTACCGAAGGTTTAGAGCACAGGTGAAAGCCAATCGAGGATTTCTTATTTCTCGTGTAGCTGTCTATCCTCTGTGTGCCTGGAGGAACTTGAGCAATCCTCTCAAGCTGTTATAGCTGCTGAAGATGTTTGTTGTCTGGAGCATAGCATGTATTTTTAATTCTGAGCATTTATAAAAGCTGTTTCTTGACAATTGGACAATTGAAAGTGGCATCTTTTTTTCGTGAGTTGTAAAATGTTCCCTGTATTATTGCCTTTGTTTCAGGTTAGACTACTCTAATGAAACTCTTTTGTTATTAATAACTTGGAAGATGAATATGCCATTATAACTGGCTTATCAATCATTTGAGAAAAAACTCCTACCTAAACAACTTCTGCCACATCACTTTTTCTCACTTATTTGCTTGTGGAGTGAGAAACATTTTTAAAGTGATTAACTGGAAATTTTAGGAAATGAGGGTGACCGACTTTAATGGGTTTCAGCATTGCTGTAGTCCTAGAAGATATCTGTACCTCAAGCTTCACATATTTTTTGAAATTCTATTGCCCTTCTCTTTAAAGTAAAATGGTATTAACTAACTTGTAAGTATAGGTTGCCTCTTCCTCTTCCTAGCACATTCTTAGCACATTTTACCCTGAAGTCCAGGGTAAAAGATAGTCTCTGTGTTGACAGGATTCAGTAGTAAGAAATTAAGAATATATACAGATGTACACACTCACATAGCATATTCTTGGTGACTTTTTTTCAATAAAAACTTTTTCGAGATAGAATAATCGTAAATCTTTTCAACAAGCGTATGACTCTTTCCATAGAGAGACACTAAATACCCATCCATAATAAACAATGAAGGCTCTCATTCAATGAGCAAATTTGATGAAACAATTTTACATGCCAATAGGATACCATAATGTTGTTACGTATAAAATATATTCTTGTACATAACCTTTTAAGAAAAAGAAATACAGTGCTTACATTTGACACTTGCGTATTGCACTCTCTTGAATGAACAGAAAGAAGAGGCTTTGGTGTAATTCCTTATGGGGTGTGTGTTGTTTTTCATGCCACAGTTTGTGAATTGTAATTGTGGTTTCCCACTTCATTGTCATAACTGGGCAGAAATTTTTTAAAAAATCACTAAAAATACAAAGAAATGGCTAAGCCAAAAAATGCTTATGTTTACTTGGTTGAGAATATTTGTAGAAGTAAAATCTTTGTCAGATTATGTTTGTATGCATTTTAACATTTGCCAGATGTTGCCAAATTGCCCTTTAAGAAGGTGATATCAATTTAACATAGACCGACAGATGTTTATTAGCTACATGAACCACTTATCCTTGTTCTTTGTCAATTTTTCCATGGAATAACTTATCTCTTACTTTAATGAATATTTATATTTTTTTCATACATTAAGGAAGTTAGCACTTTGTCCTTGGTTGCTCATATTCTCCAGACTGTTGACTTTGTTAAGGATATTCTTTTTAGTTCATTTTTATGAATCTCTTTATGGTTTCAATCTTTTTTAGTTTTTAAGGTATTAGGTTTTTGTTTTCTGATTGGAATAAAATTATTGGGCCAGGTGTGGTGGCTCATGCCTGTAATCCCAGCACTTTGGGAGGCCGAGGCAGGTGGATCATTTGAGGCCAGGATTTCAAGAGCAGCCTGGGCAACATGGCAAAACCCCATCTCTACAAAAAAATTATCTGGGTATGGTGGTACGTGCCTGTAATTCCACCTTCTCAGGAGGCTGAGACGTGAGAACGAGACTTGTGTCAACCTGGGAGGCAGAGGTTGCAGTGAGCTGAGATTGTGCCACTGCACTCCAGCCTGGGTGACAGAGTGACACTCCATCTGAAAAAAAAAAAATTATTTACTCAAGGATTTTATTAGAGAGAGATAGGGGGGAGAGAGAGAGAGAGAGAGTGTGTGTGTGTGTGTGTGTTTCATATCTAAATCTTTGATTCTTCTGGGATTTGTACCTTCATTGAAGAGGTGAGTTAGAATCCAGCTTACTTTTTAAAAGCTGGTTGTTTTAGTATTATTTATTGTCCATTGATATGAAACACTAGCTTATAATATATCTAATTTTCACCCATATTTGTTTATAAATCTCGCTTATTTTATATCATCAAGCTGTATATGCCATCTGCAGTACCAAGCTGCTTTAATGGCTATCATGTGCTTTCATACCTGGCAGAGTTCATTCTCATTCACTGTTGATAATATGCAAGTATATAGGAGATGAGGTGGGGCCTTAGTAAAATCTGAAGAGAGTTTTATCGTACAGTAAACTTTAAATCCTAAAACCTAGTTTTCATTTTGAAAAGGGCTGCTTTTGGTAACTAGTCCCTAAACATCTTTTGCGATGGCACACCTCAAATGTTGTTTTGTCTCTTCATTTTTTATTATAACATTGTGTGACTATTACCCCTTTTGGAAAATGAGTTTCTGGGATATTGGGAGTGCTCTCAACTAGATAACCTCAGATCCCTGCTTTGAGACACAAATTTAAAAAACTAGAGTCAGGATAAGCTATATTTTTAGAATTCATATGAGTATCAAGATTTTTCCCATAGAGGAGGGGATACAAAGGAGTGCCCATGGCTATGTTGGGATATAAGAACAGCGCACATATTAGAGGCTTTTTACACTGACTGAGCGTGGTTCTATGATTTCGTGGTGCATTGTATGAACTAAAAGCTAGCTGTATTCACGATATCAAAAGTGCCAAATAAGCTTTATTGTGAATAAATTTGTACAGGTGACTCTCAGATATATTCAGGTATCCTGTCACATTTTGTTGAAGTCTTATAAGTCTTTCAAGGCCAATTTTGAAGCCAGCTTTTTCCTGAAGGATTCGCTGATCCTTTTGCTCAGATAACATCACCATTCCCTCCTCCCACCTTTCTCATCACCACTGTAGTTTCTCTGTTATCACATAGTTCTGATCTCTTCTGATCTGTGTTCCAGCATCTGCTTCCTTCCTTTGAGTATGAATGACTTAAGCTAGGTTTTTCCCATGGCCTTGTTCATAATACTAACTCAAAAAAATCTTTGATTGAGTGGAATTTCTAAAATTTTAAATGTTTGGGATTTGATTAAAACTATTTTACTAGTGTCTGTGACTACTGTAATAAATTACCACAAACTTGGTGACTTAAACGAAGAGAAATTTATTCCCTCACGGTTCTGGAAGCCGGAAGTCCAAAATCAGTATCAGTGGCCCCAAATAAAACTGGGTTGCACTCTTTCTGGAGGCCTTAGGGGAGAATCCTTTTCTTTCTGCTTCCAGCTTCTGTGGCTGCCAGCATTCCTTGACTTGTGGCTGCATCACTCCAGTCTCTGTCTGCCTCTGCCTTCACATTTTCTGTGTGTAATCTCGTTTTTCCCCTTTCTTATAAGGACTTTTATTGCATTTTAGGTCTCACCTGAATAGTCCAGGATAAGACCCTTAATCACAACTGCAAATATCCTTTTCCATTTGCAACTTCCTGGGATTAGATGTGGCAAGTTTGAGGATATTATCCTACCAACTATAGGTAAATAGCATCTATCTGTGGAACCATATACTAGGGAACCTAATTTTTTTTTAATGTTGAATCTGTTTCCCTATTTGAAAGTGAAGTCCAGGGTAAAAGATAGTCTCTGTGTTGACAGGATTCAGTAGTAAGAAATTAAGAGTGTGTGTGTGTATATATATGTATGTATGTATATGTTCACATTGTATATATTTAATGTAATATATATTATTTAAAAAATCATATTTATTGAGATATAATTGATATACAATAAAGTACAATCCTTTTAAGTGTTTTGATACATTTTGGTAAATTCATTCTCATACAAACACCATTGGGATCAATATACAGAACATTTTATCATTCCACAAAAGTCCCTTGTGTTTGTCCCTAGCCAGTCCTCTCCTCTCTTTATCTTGGTTCCAGGCAATCACTGATCTGCTTTTTGTCTTTATAGATTAGATTTGTTTTTTTCTAGAGTTTTATATAAGTGTCATCACATAGTATACTTCTTTCACTCAGCATAATGCTTTCGAGATCCATCTATGTTACTGCATATATTAATAGATTATTTCTTTTATTGCTGAGCAGTATTTTTTGTTCATGCATTCCTCTGTTGATGGGCATGAGGATATTTCCAGTTTGAGGCTGTGATGAACATTTGTATACAATTTTTATATGTGGACATATTTTTTTGTTTGACATATGTTCCTTCTTTAGAATCCATCTCCTCCATTTTAATTTTCCATGACTTTAGAGAGCCATCCCTTAAAAGATACAGACATGAACAAACTTGGCAATAAATGTGGTGACAGTTTTTGTAGGACTTTCTGCCTTTCCTGTTTCTGTAATAGAGACAGAGCAGCCACTTCAAAGACTCCTACTTTTCTTTCAGTTAGGTTTTAATCCTTTCAACTAACCAAGCAGACAGTAGTTCCATTGAGAAAACAAAAGAAATTGGAAAGAATGTGAGAGCTTGGAAGTATAAGCAAGTAATTATCTGATTCAATCAGAGGGAGAACCAATCTTAATGGGGGTATTGCTTGCTAAATTAAACTGCAGGGAATCAAACATGAATCTAACTTGAAATGGAACCAACTTTCTAAGCCACAGAAAGTTCAGACTCCATTAGTGTACTTTGTTCTCTCTTGCTGTAGAACTCTTAGAAGAGCCCCTAGACAGATGGGGTTAATATGGAACCATTGATTAATCATATGATTGTTTCTTTTTCTCGTGACACAGGTGATTTTACAATGATTTGGAATATCAACAGTCAATGAATTCACACATATGCTGTATCTCAGTGGGTGTGAGACTATCTGAGGTCAATTCTAGCCTAGCTCCTAACTTTTGTTCTAACCCAGAGAAAGACACTGAATACATTAAGGTCCCTTTCAGAAGAGAAAGGTAGAACTGAATATTTTAGCTGCTGTGGTGACAGGTGCCATTTACATCTGATAATTTTATTCTCAGAGAAAAGAAAACTGAGGAGAACTAAAACTGAGAAATGACAGTCAGTCACAGAAATGGGAACAAGATAGAAGGAGGAAGTAAAATATGTGGTCCCAAGACCTCTGGCTCAACCTCTGTGCAGAGGATTTAATAGCAATAAAGCTAGAATTCCCAGTGCGGGGAATTTTCATTCCCACCATTAATTATATCTGTATACTGAGCTACAGCTAAGAAATTTTGAGATATTCTAAAACACAGCGTTCTCATTCAATTTCCCCTGACAGATAAAAGATAGAAACTTATATTAAATATAAACACCAGGTATCTTTCAGTGTTTCCACTAGTAACATATTGGACTGTGAGAGTTAATACGACTGTCTCAATAATCTATTGATCACTATTAAAAACACAGACTTTGAGAAACAGGCTATAATTCTTTGGTAATTGTGTAAATACAGTGGTCTGTTGCCTACAAGAAACATACTTTACCTACAAAGATACACATAGACTGAAAATAAAGGTATTAAAAAAGATATTCCATGGGCCAATGGAAACCAAAAAAGAGCAGGAGTAAGACAAAAACTGTAAGAAGAGACAAAGAAGTTTGTTATATAATGATAAAGGGGTCAATTTAACAAGAGGCTACAATGATTGTAAATTTATGTGTACCCAACATTGAAGCACCCGGATATGTAAAGGAAATATCATTAAAGCTAAAGAAAGAGATAGACCTCAATACAATAATAGCTGGAGACTTCAAGATTCCACTTTCACATTGGATACATCTCCCAGAGAGAAAATCAACAAAGAAACATCAGACTTAATGTGTACTATACACCAAATGGACCTAATCAATATTTTCAGAACATTTCATCAAGTGGCTGCAAAATACACGTTTTTTCACACAACGATCATTCTCAAGGATAGACCATATGTTAGGTCACAAAACAAGTCTTAAAATGTTCCAAAAAATTGAAATAATATCAAGCATTTTCTCTGACCACAATGGAATAAGACTAGAAACCAATAACAAGAGGAATTTTGGAAACTATAGAAACACCTGGAAATCAAACATTGTGTGTCTGAATGATTAGCAGGTTATTGAAGAAAATAAGAAGGAAATTGAAAAATTTCTTGAAACAAATGATAATGGAAACACAGCATACCAAAACCTATGGGATGCAGCACAAACAGTACTCAGAGAGAAATTTATAGCTATAATGCCTACATATAAAAAGAGGAAAAACATCAAGTAAATAATTTAATGATACATCTTAAAGAATTAGAAAAGCAAGAGCTAACTAAACCAAAAATTAGTAGAAAAAAGAAATAATAAGGATCAGAGCACAAATAAATGAATTTGAAATGAAGAAAAATAAGCAAAAGATCAATGAAACCAAAAGCTATTTTTTTTTTGAAAAGACAAACAAAATTGACAGATGAAGACAGATGAAGAAAAAAAAGGGAGAAGGCTAAGATAAAAATGAATAAAGGGACATTACAACTGATATCACAGAAATTCAAAGGATCATAAGTGAGCAGCTGTATGACAATAAATTGGAAAATCTAGGGGAAATGAATTCCTAGACACAACCTACCGAGTTTAAAACATGAAGAGATCCAAAACCTTAACAGACCAATAACAAGTAACAAGATCAAAATTGTCATATAAAGTGTCCAGTAAACAGATACCTGGGACCCAACTGCCCCACCACTGAATTCTACCAAACCTTTAAATAACTCACCTGTAATCCCCAAAATTTGGGAAGCTGAGGCAGGAGGATCACTTGAATCCAGGAATTCGAGGCCAGTCTGGGCTACATGGCAAGACCATGGCCATCTCTACAAAAAGTACAAAAATTCGCCAGGCATGGTGGTACATGCCTGTTGTCCTAGCTACTGGGGAGGCTGGGGTGGGGAGATTGCTTGAGACAGGGAGTTTGAGGTTGCAGTGAGCCATGACTGCACCACTGCACTCCGGCTTGGGTGAAAGAGTAAGACCCTGTCTAAAAAAAAAAAAAAGAATACCTAATATAAATCCTACTCAAACTACTCAAACTATTCTGAGAAATAGAGGGAGGAGTACTTCCAAACACATTTTATGAGGTCAGTATTACCCTGACACCAAAACCAGACAAAAACACATCAAAAAGGAAACTACAGGCCAATATATTTGATTAATATTCATGCAAAAATCCTCAACAAAATAGTAGGAAACTGCATTAAATGATACATTAAATGGATCATTCAACATGACCAAATGGGATTTATCCCAGGGACACAAGGATGGTTCAAAATATGTGAATCTTTCAATGTGATACATCATATCAACAGAATGGAGGACAAAATCATACAATCATTTTAATGGATGCTGAAAAAGCATTTGATAAAATTCAACATACTTCTTGATAAAAAAAAAAACCTTTGAAAAATTGAATATAGAAGAAACATAATACCACATAATAAAAGCCATATATGACAGACCCACAGCTAGTATCATACTGAATCATAGAACCAGGTTTGGAACCCAGGTATGTTAGATTTCAAAATCCATGCCTTTCTAAGCTTTAAAAAAAAGTCAAGAAACAGTGTTTGGGAAAGATTCTCAGGTACTGGATTCTGATATTTTGACATGGTAGGGTAAGAGATCAGAAGGAATTTCTGGTGGGTCAGGGACCATAAACCCAAGAAGATAAGAGATTAATATTAAGTACAAGATATTAGTGCAGAAATTGGTAGAAACAGGAGCTATGAGCACAATTCGATGTATGTCTTGAAGTTTATTTTATATTTCTACACAGAATTGAGAAGGAATGATATTGAAGTTCAGTGATCCAAGGGAAGATCCCTTGATACTGGATTCTATTGTTGGTTCTTCCACTTGTATGTCATATGACCTCTCTCAGTCTTCCTTATGAATAAAGTGGGGCGAATAATACTGTAGTTACTGGGGTAAAAATGAGATGGAAAGTATGAGATCAGTGTAAGATGAACAGTGGAACCATTTGCAAGAGGCTTGGAAACCATGCAAACCAATCAGCGTGGTTGAGGGCTGCAGATACTGAGAGATAACTATGGGAAATAGAAACCTAGTCAATTATATTGTAATAGGATGGCGTGACTGAAAAGGGCAAAACCAAAAACAAAAACAAAAAAATCAGAAATGTTTTCCAGTCCTGTCTGTCGGAGGGAACATTGCTTTTTAGTCTTTTCTTAGACTAAGAGCTGTTCCACTCTGGATAACATATCTGTCAAGGTCACTGTATTCCTTTTTACCTATGTCATGCTCACCAAGCAATCCTACACCCATAAAGGTTTTTTCTTCTTCTTCTTCTTTGCTTGTTTTTTGTTTGATGCTACTTTTATGCTGAGAAGGTATGTTCTGATTTCTGCTCAATTTAAGGGCATATCCCCACCATTCTTATTGTATTAGTTATCTACCTGCTGTGTAACAAATTATACTGAAATTTAGCAACATAAAACAACATATATTTATTATTTTATAGATTGTGCGGGTCTCGAATTTGAGTACAGCTTGACTAGATCCTCTGTCAGGGTTTCACAGGCTGCCATTAAGATACAAGCAGGGACTTTATTGCACAGCTTGTGACTATAGTTAATAACAATGTATTATAATCTTGAAATTTGTTAATAGAGTAGATTTCAAGTGTTCTAACCTCAAATAAAACATATTTGAGGTAATACATATGTTAATTAGTCATTCTACAGTGTGTACATGTTTCAAAATATCATGTTGTATACCACAAATATGTATAGCTTTTATGTATCGACTTTAAAAATTAAAAAAAATATAGTCAATGGCTTCAAGGTTGAACTCAAGGACCAACTGGAAAAGGATCAGCCCCAGGCTCACTCAGTAGTTGTTGATAAGATTCAATTCTCTTCTGTCTATTGGGATGAAGGCCTCAGTTCCTTACTGGATGTTGGCCAGAGGCTGTCCTCAGTTCTTTGCCTTGTGGTGCTTTCTATCACAGTAACTGAGAAGAACCCGAGAGAGAAAATACCAGCAAGAGAGAAGTCACAGTCTTTTGTTACCTAATAATGGAAGTGATACACATTATGTTTGCTGTATTCTATATGTGAGAAGAATGTCATTAGATTCAGCCTATACTCAAGGGGAGAGGATTTCATGAGTGTGCACACCAGGAAGTAAGCATCATTGGGGCTATGCCAGAAGCTGCTTATCACACTTAGCTATCTACAGCTGTTGTAGAGAAGGAAAGAGTCATGACTATTGAAACTAATAAAGATGGTTACTTAGGAAAAAATCTGAAGCCCCCTTTACTCTGTCAAATATCCTCTCTGTAAATGAAAAATTGAGCTGTGTGTTTCTCAATAAATGTATCACAGCAAGTGAATCACCCCTTCTGATTTCATTCAGAGCAATAAAAAAGCAATCACACTATACCTTTGCTTTTACTGTGGTGTCTGATATAGCCCTCTCTTTGAGTAGCCTAGTTCTGAGCAGACCCAAGTGAATAATGTAAGCCAAGGTCCCTTGACATATGGTTTTTAGAGTATATTTACACTCCATGTAAGTCAACAACCTTGATATTTGGCAGAAGTCTCTTGAGTAGATGATGGAAATATTTTATCTCACATTTAAGCCAACTCCTTTGTGTTGATATTTCAAGTATAGGCATGAATTGGAGAGAGAAGGGGAAGAGGGCAACAAGGAAGGAAAGGGAGGAGGGGTGGCAAAGAAGGGCAGAGAAATTTTCTGTTTAGTCTCAAGCTTTATAAATAACAAGAGTTTTGTTCTTAAAGAAAGCTTCAGTGGCAAACCTAAGAATTTGGGACCTCAATAAAAAATTTATGTTTAAACCAGAAATAGTTTAAGTAGGGACAATAAGAGTCACATGTAACCTGTTCCTGCTTTAATGAGAGACTGAGGAGAAAGGGGTCTGCCTGTCTTGAATGTTTGTCTGTGAATGCCTTGCCATTTTGGCTTAGACAGAGGAATACAGCCTTTTGTGTGTGTGTGTGTGTGGTTTTTTTCTTCTATTTATCACCAGCAGTCAATAGTCAGAGCTATTGACTTTAAGCATTCAAAGACCTTAAGCCTTAAGAAAAGATGCCATTTCCTTTGACTTCATTTTTGTTTTGAAAAATAAGGATAGTAATGCTATGTACTCAGGTTATTTGTTTGCTAGATGATTCACACTCTAAGGTATACAAATGCCCAGAAGCTTCTTCAAAGAGGGCTATGTTAAGGACAGGGGTTCATAATGGTTAAAGAGATGCCAAGTAGAGATTCTGCTTGTCTTTGGGTACCAGTTTGAAACACAGATATTGCACAGATTTTCATTCCACAGTTGGTGGAAGATTTGGAAGCACAAAAGTAGATCTTTTGGAGTGGTTAATTTGAGTTCCATTTTAGTTATTTAGTTTAAATGCTTATTGTGTTATGGGAAGCTTTACAATGGCAAGACTTTTATTAATCTCCATATAAATAATGGTAATTGTCTAGATTTTATGGCCTATCAGCCATTTTGCATCAGCCTCTGTCCTGGTTGTTGTTTGGGGATCAGAAATCTATTGAAAGACTTTGGCCATCTTGGAAAGGCTTATAACCTAAAGAGGCACATGAGCAATAGATAAGCATAAAACTGGAATACATTTTTAGTAGAGACGGGGTTTCACCACTGCACTCCAGCCTGGGTGACAGAGCGAGACTCCGTCTCAAAAACAAAACAAAACAAAACAAAACAAAACAAACCAAACAAACAAAAAAACCTGGAATACAGTACAGGGCTAAGAGCAAGAGTTCTGAAACAAATATAATTGGGTTGGAATTCTAACTCAGCTACTTACTAAGAGCATGGGTTTGGATATATTATTTAACTTATTTTATACTCAGTTTCCTCAGCTATGAAATGAATATAATAGCAGTAACTACCCAACAGGATTATTGTTGGAACAAAATGAGTTGATATCTAAAGCTTCAAGTATAGTGCCTGTTACTTTATAAGTACCCATTAAATATTAGCTATTTTCATGTCTTTCTAGTTTAGACTCTTTGTTTAATCTTACCTTAATATCCTCCTCTACAGAATAAGCCTCATTTTATATTTTATCCTCTGATAATACTACAGGTGTATCAGGAGATAAATAAAAGCACTCACACTTTTACGGCACTTTGCAGATGTATATGCTTTTTCAAGATTTATTTACCAAGTTTGGGTTCAGGGCAGGGTAGAGTATGTACTTACAAACATCCAGGAGAGTCTGAGAGAGATCTGGTGACACCGTGGAGTTGTGCCGAGTATGGTTTTTGGAATCTAAAGGCACTGTGCTTCCTATTTGCTGTGGAAACTTGCATAGTTTCTCAGCCTCTGCTTTTTCATTCATGACAAAGCGATAACAAAGCATTTTTTATAGACTTGTTGGGAAGATGAAATGAGACCGCATATTTAAAGTACCTGGCATATAATAGACAGTCAATAAACATCCTCCTATTTTGATATGAAAAGAGGAGGAAAAGGTAAAATATGGAAGACCATGGAGGAAGATCATTGAACCCCAACATAGAGGCCCATTCCCATTCCCTGATGGTTCAGCTCACACCTCCCCAGAGCTGTGGACATCCTGGGTGCATGAGGTGGGCATACTTCTCAAGTATACTACTTTTCATCTCTATTTACCTTTTATCTGCCTGCTCTCTCTTCCACAGCCCTTCTGTTTAACACCAGGAAGAGTCAGGTGAAGTAACTGATCCAGAATCAGCCCTAGTATCAGAAGGATGTAGGGATTCAACTTTTCTCTTTGTTAGTTCTAGATGCTGGGTTTCTTTTAGCTTCGCGAGTTGGGGCATAAGCTACTTGACTATTTACTATCCAAATGGTTTCTCACTTTTGTGACTAGATAATCACCTTCTCTGCTTGTGTGGATGACCAGTTTTAATTTTGGTTGCATCTGAGTAGAGTCCAAGTCATACATGAAAGTTTTTCTTAGACTTGCCTCTCTCCTTTCCCCAGTGCTCGAGCATCTTAAGCCAGAAAATGTTTCAGAAACCACCTGGCTGAATGTAATTCATCGCATGCATCACCTCCACAATGAACTTGACCAATGTTTATCTAGCCATCTTTGACCATTTTGTTACAGTTCCCTTTCAAATGCCAATGATTTTGACATGTACACAACTCTCAAAACAGAAATTGTGTTTCTATCCATGGTTACCTCTTGTCTTTTGGTTTCTGTGCCTGTCTGTTATGCTGTACTATTACATCCCTTTGACAGCCTTTGAAACTTCATGAAATAAAGAGAAGGGAGAAAAAAGGATGTTCTGACCTATCGGCAGACCTGACAACAGATTGGTTTTCTATTTCTAAGAGTTATAAGTGACTATGAACATGAATGGTAATTGAAAGGAAACAATAAATTAATAGCCAGAAGCACATTGATGAGTCAAGAGATTAATTCATTTAGAGGAAAGGTTAATTGGATACGTATGTGATAAAGACCTCTCAAGGAGATATTTTAATTGACATATCACTAGTGAGGAGAATAAGAGAGAAGAGTGTGATAAATTAGAGGATTTCAACTCAATTTTTTTTCATAATTTCCCAAATAATTTTTTTATTATTATACTTAAAGTTCTAGGGTACATGTGCACAACATGCAGGTTTGTTACATAGGTATACACATGCCATGTTCGTTTGCTGCACCCATCCATTCGTCATTTACATTAGGTATTTCTCCTAATGCTATCCCTCCCCCAGCCCCGCACCACCTGACAGGCCCCAGTGTGTGATATTCCCCATCCTGTGTCCAAGTGTTCTCATTGTTCAATTCCCACCTATGAGTGAGAGCATGTGGTGTTTGGTTTTCTGTCCTTGTGATAGTTTGCTTAGAATGGTGGTTTCCAGCTTCACAATATTTTTTTTTTTTTGCACTGATCTGACTCTGTGCTAACTAGGGTGAGAGAAAAAGATGTGGTTTCCTGAAGGGTTTTGAGGGAGAGAAGCAAGGACAGTCTAACTGCCCAGTAATAGCTTTTTCATTTTGTACATAGACCATTTTCCTCACTTCTTCCATTATCTGTCAAAATTTTCTGTAAAAGAAATAAAAATATGCTAGAGCCTTTGTATTCTGTGGATTAAAATAAATATATTGCACTTATCATTAACTGTAGAAGAAAGACTTGATTCCCATTAAAGGAATTTTAGACCATGAAAAATGTATATGGACATGGGAGTCAATTTACGACATTTTTACAGAGAAGAAAACCTTGTTTAAAAGACCATATGCTAAAGATAGTTTAAAAAATATAATAAATCAACCATACTAGTGAAAAACATAGTTTTATTATAAATAGTAATTCTGATGATGTTTTTGCATACAAACACTCATTTAAAAAATACTATTAGGTTAGTGCAAAAGTAGTTGCGTTTTTTTACATTAAAAGTAATGTCTTTTAAAACTGCAATTACTTTCACACCAAGGAGAATGCTATGGTTTGGATCCAGCTGGAGTTTGTCCCCACCAAAACTGATGTTGAAATTTTTGATTCTCAATGTGGTGACATTGGAGGTGGGGCTTAGTGGGAAGTGTTTGGGTCAGAGGGGTGGATCCTTCATAAATGGTTTGGTGAGTTGTCACTCAGGCAAGATGGGATTCAGATTCGTTCTCGTGGGAATTCCTTAGTTCCTGCAGAGTGGGTTGTAATAAAGCCAGGATGTGCCGGCCCTCAGCTTATGCATCTTTGCTTCTCTGCTTCCCCTTTGACCTTCTCCCACGTTATGAGGCAGCAGGAAAGCCTCCACCAGAAACTGAGAGAATGCCACTGCGATGCTTATTGTATTTTCCAACTTGCAAAATCACAAGATAGACTTATTTTCTTTATAAATTACTCAACTTCAGATATTCTGTCACAGAAACACTAAACAGACTAACACAGAGAACTTTACCGTTTAAAAAGTAATTTTAATACATGTTATTCCATTTACTTCATATCGAATGATCTTATGTAAATAGTATTTCCTTGTGTCAGTGGTCAGAATCTGCCCTTCATTGCTCTGCTTGTGAGACTGCTTGTGATACTAACTGGATCTTCTAAGTATTTCCTCGTTGTCAGTAGAGGGCGCTGGAGAGACACTGCAGAGGAAAGGGCTCTTTTCATGGGTTCTGTGTCCTGCTTCTTTTGTTGGTTCCTATGGTACAGGGTGCCCAGTGGTGTATTGAACACCAGAGCCATTTCTCACACTAGCCTTGGTCCACTTGAACCTCTGGATGGATTTGCTGTTTGCCCAGCATGCATTTCCCTCTGGCCTCAGTCCAGGGACAATGGACCACTTCTTACCCAGGCAACCCAGCAAATCTCTCATTGGGCTACGTCTACCACTTTTTCAGAAAGTCTGTGTCCTAGTCTTGGAAACTTTCCAAATTTATTCCCTCCTTGGGTACCCTCTCTCCACCACGGATGTTCTTTCATCTTTTCTTAGAAACCTATCTTCCATAATAATAATTATTTATGCTAAGCATTTCCTGTTCAAGTTACTGTGTGGTTTCTGCCTTTTGACTGGACCTGATACACACATAACTCATGTAGCAGATGCTTTTGTGCTCTTCTCACATACACTGTGCACTCACGGTTCCAGGCTCTGCTTAAGGCATTCTGCTGCAAACTCCTGGGACTCGCTGCTAATGTTTTGTCTTTATATTTGCATAGGGACAGGTCCGATGTATAGTTAACATCTTTGGGTGCAGCCTTTAGCCGTTGACAGATGAGACTTGGAGGATGAATAATCCAGCTTCTTCCTTGTTAGCCCGTGCAACTCATAAGTCATGTTCTATAATGTTGTCTGAAGCTCCTTAGAGGGATTGAACCTCAGTTGCTTACGATGGTTACCTGCTCAATAATATATCACTTTCTAGCTTCCTTCTTTCAGTCTCACTTTCCCATTCCCTAATCAGTGCTTCCTGAATTCATCCTCCAAATAAACTGTTTCACCAAAATTTTTGTATCAGGATATGCTTCTAGGAGAAGTCATACGGAAATAACCCAGTCTCAGAGAAAAGGGAGTGAAGAGTCTGAGAATTTGTTTGGTTCAAAGCCAAATAGTTAAGCAGTAAAGAACTCAGTTTAGGCCGGGCGCGGGGGCTCACGCCTGTAATCCCAGCACTTTGGGAGGCCCAGGCGGGCGGATCACGAGGTCAGGAAATCGAGAGCATCCTGGCTAACACGATGAAACCCCGTCTCTACTAAAAATACAAAAAATTAGCCGGGCGTGGTGGCAGGCGCCTGTAGTCCCAGCTACTCTGGAGGCTGAGGCAGGAGAATGGCGTGAACCCGGGAGGCGGAGCTTGCAGTAAGAGGAGATCGCGCCACTGCCCTCCAGCCTGGGCGACCGAGTGAGACTCCGTCTAGAAAAAAAAAAAAAAAAAGAACTCAATTTATCTTAGCCCAAGTCTCATTCTTTATATTTACTTCAGAAAATGTCTTTATAAAGACAGTGTTAACTACGTGTTAGATAAATGCAGACCTATTATTGTAGTCTAAATACATAAACCCTGGAGTATAGGTGCTGTACATATAAAAATAAATTTAACTTGTTTAAAAGTGAAACTCTGTAAAGGATTGCCACATCAGCCATGTAGGCAGCAGCATTAAGATATAGAAACAGTTTGTAATAACAGCAAACTTTCCATTCTCATTATTTCATATACGATATTTTATTGTCAGTAGATACCACCTCTTCACAGTCAGATAGGAGGCTATTAGTTATTTTTTATGAACGTGGTTAAAACAACACAGTGCTGCTCTTACGGCTTATATATGGAGCTGGTTTTGTGTTGCAATATAAAGCTCTGATTTCTGAACACAACAACCATCTTTACTCAAAATGAGAAAAAACATTAGGTTGTTTTTCCCTGGGACACACTGTCTGTAGTCTTGAAAGAGAAAGTTCTGTCTCAGCTCATGGTTCACAAGACCTACAATTGTGATCTACTCTTGTAACCAACAATTATTCTTTTCCCAAGCTCAGACTCATAAAACTGAGATGTGCCAATGATATCAGAGGAATAAAATCCTTCACAATGATATCTCTAAGCTAAACTAGAAATGATAGAATAGATGGCATTATGGGGAGCCTATTCTAATCAGAAAGTGATAGGTCCATCTACTACGATGGTTTTAAAACAGAGGAGTATTTGAAGTGGAAAGAAGATGATGAGTCTCCAAGAGGAAGGTTGATATTGATACACATCTTGTTATACACTTTATAACTATATGCACATTCTTTCCTGCTTAAACCCTACTTCAGCCGAGGCTGGGTCCTTTGTCATCTAGACTAGAGCAGTAGTTCTCGAACTTTAGCTGGTATCTGAAGCACCACAGGTTGCTGGGCCTACCCCCAGAGTTTCTGATTCTATATGTCTGGGGTGGAGTGTGAGTTTGCATGTCTAACAAGTTCCTGGTGATGCTGGTCGCTGCTGGTTAAGCCACCACATTTTGAAAACTACCGTTCTAAAGCAGTGTTTTCTTCAACCCTGGGTGTATACTGAAGTAATGTAAACATTACCAATACTTAGGTACTACCCACGCAAACTAAATCAAACTCTTTGTGATTAAGGCCAGGAATCTGTTTCTTAAAAGTGACATAGGTAATTCCAATGGGTAGCCAGAGTCAAGAACCAATGTTTGTCAGGGTATTTCTTTCTTTTTTTTTTTTCTCTCTTCTCTTCTCTTCTCTTCTCTTCTCTTCTCTTCTCTTCTCTTCTCTTCTCTTCTCTTCTCTTCTCTTTATTCTCTTCTCTTCTCCTCTCCTCTCCTCTACTCTCCCCTCCCCTCCCCTTCCCTTTTTTGACGGAGTCTTGCTCTGCCGCCAGGCTGGAGTGCAGTGGCGTGATCTCTGCTCACTGCAATCTCCACCTCCCGGCTTCAAGCGATTCTCCTGACTCAGCCTCCCAAGTAGCTGGGACTACAGGCGCCCCCCACCACACCTGTTTAATTTTTGTATTTTTAGTAGAGACGGGGTTTCAGCATGTTAGCCAGGATGGTCTCCATCTCTTGACCTTGTGATCTGCCCACCTCAGCCTCCCAAAGTGCTGGGATTACAGGCATGAGCCACAGAACCCGGCCTTGTCTGTGTATTTCTAAGCCTTTAACATGTGCACAAATTACCTGAGAATCTTGTCAAAATGTAGATCCTGATTCACTGCTCTGGGATGGGGTCCAAGATTTTGCATTTTTAACAAGCTTCCAGATGAAGCTGCTGCTATTGTCCCGGAAATCACACCTTGGGAACCAAAAGTCAGAAATTTTGTCTTCTTTACCCCTTTTCTGTAGACGTGACTTTTGTGTAAGTTAACAAGAGATATGCTAAGTGATCTAAGCCCAGGGCTCAAATACCTTTGGGGTACTAGAAGCCAGAGTTGACAATTAGATTTGGTTCCACAGGTTGTCTGATTAGAGCAGGAGGAACTCTTATGACTCATTTTGGTCAATAAGTTATCATGGCAGCTTTTGGAAATCTGTGTTTCCATCTGAGGGCTTCTGGACATCACTGCCAATCATAGCAAGGGGCCCCGAAGATGCTGAGTGTCGGCCATGTGGCTGCAGCTACCCAGAGGGCTCTGTGTTCCCCGAAAGATGCGGCTGAGTTTGAGCCCCTTCCTTAGTAGCATTTAATACTGACCCCCATGCAGAGTTCAGAAATAATTCTCTCTCAGGACAAATAAACCATAGTGAAGAATAAAGCTACAGGAGTAGTGTAAAGTTCAGGAGTCAGTACTGGTTAAAAAAAATTACCATTGCAAGTAAAAGTGCCAAAGCAATGGGGTACTCTTTACCCTGGAGGAAATTCTTAAATGAAAATGGTCCTTTCAACTTAGTATATTAGTTCTTTACAAAAATAAAAAGCACAGACACACTTTTAAGTCTCACTTCCTCTTATTTGATTCTTTGTTGTACTTAAATATATCACATATGTATGTTCTATTTTTATCAAGCCAACTGTGAAAAAGACCCAGAAGCTTAGCTTCAGCATCAAATTCCATCCCATTTCCAGCTTCTTATCTCCTTAAGGGAAAAACCCACATTAAAAGGAAGTAGCCTAAGAAGGCATAGTTTTGCCCTTCGGACACAGTTTTTCCCACCAGCTGTTTTTTTTTCTGGAATGTACAGCTTATTTAATTACCTGCAATGACAGGTGTGGAAGTGCTGGTCTATCTCTGCCTCACTGTGCTGCCCTTGTGTCTTTTATACTGTTTATTCAGGGCTCTGTTGAATGACACAACCCAAGGAATAGGTTCTTTCAGGACACAAGCTGCAGGAGGTAACATTTGGCTTATTTCCTCTGATGAGACCTACTCACATGATGGGCTTCTTTAGGGAAGCTTTGAAGGCATCTGTGTGTAGTGGCAGATATTTCATAAGCTCTGCCTCTAGCCAGAGGAACTGTGGGTAAGAGGGCAACAACATTTGCCACAGAGAAAGCTCTGAGGCTTTTGGCTGATAGTGCTCAGGTCTTCTGTTACCAGGGGTGGTAGGTGTGACATATATGTGTGTGATTTCTGAAGCAACAGCAAATCTCTACAGAAAAACTTTATGGGGAACATGGTGTGTGTTTGTAGAATATATTTGTGTTAGTGAGTAAACTTCCTGTATCTTCTGTAATTAAATAGTTCAAAATAAAACTTCACTGAAATTCAGATAGACATATTAGAAGCCACACGGGTTGGGGATAAGGTGGCTGGGGGCAGAAACAGCACGTTTTTCTGCCCTGGTGGCTCTTTAACAACTTTTTTAAAAAAGGTAAATGTTGACTTGATTGTTAACACTGTGATGAATAGACTGTAGGGGACATATTATGAAAGCTAGTTTGTGACCTAAGCAGAGAAAATGTCAAAGAGAGGATTCATTTTCCAGAAAGTGGCCTGGAACACTGAGGGAGGGAAAAGGAGGAAGCGTGAGGAAGGGCCAAGGGGAGAGGACGGAACGGGAAAGAGAGAACAGAGAAGATGTAAGTGGGATGAGGCTGGAGATAAAGGGAGAGCCAGGAAGAAGTTGGGGAAGAGGAGGGTGGGGGCAAGGAAAGGTGAAAAAATCAGGAAGGAGAGGGCAGAAGGAGATGAGGGGAGGAGGGGGAAATAGGTTAGGAACCAGGGGATGAAAGGTCAGGAAGATAAATTGACATTTATTTAGCGTTTATTGTACGTCGGGTAGTGTGCCTTCACAAAAATTCCTTCATTAACTCTCACGAAGACTCTGAAAATTGGATGTATTTTATTCTTCAAGTTTTAGATGAAGAAATTGAGGCTCAGATGTCTTGAATAACTGTCCAGATCACAGAGCAAGAAAAAATGGTTGGAGGCAAACACTCCTTTGTGTTCTTCCAAAACTCCTGCTCCTTTCTCAGCTTAATATTTATTTGGACCATTTGCCTTTGTATAAAGTGAAATAAATAGGCAAAGGAAAGCCTTTTGGAAGAGCCTTTAATAAGGCCTGTGCCTGCATATGTACCCAAGTTCTATTTTCAGTGATGATGGTGTCTAAGAGAAGACTACATTTGAAGCACTATATACTTAGAAAAGAAGACATAAAAGCAACGTCTTAAAAAGATGACCTTAGAAAATGAGCTATATATGCCATGAGAATAAGTAGCTTTAGCAAGAACTATTTGGGGCAGGCTGTTTTCATTGTTATGAATAAAATCACAATCTTAACATTAGCAATTCCATTTCACATAGGGGACATCCACAGCAACTGTCATCTACTGACCAAATAGTTATCTTGCTTCACATACAAATATGATTCCTATCAGATAACTGACCCGTTTTTGAAACTTCAGAAGGTATTTTCACTTTTCTTTTTTCTTCTAGAAAATCTAAATGAAACAAGAAAACAAAGATCTACAACAAATCAAGAGGTATAAGTGGTGCAAGACACACAGTAGACAATCATTTTTCAGTGAAGTAATTGATGCATGTTCAAAGTTCTCTTGGAGAAAAGATATCAGTTACTTTGATTAAAAAAAGTCATTGATGTATTTGGAACTGTACAGAAAGAAACTTGTCGGTTTTAATTGGTTTGATTCTAGATGGTCCATCTTCTCACAGAACTAGCTCATTGTAAAAGGAATGGTTGTACTTCTTGGGACAATGTTTTCAGAATTTATTTCTTGGAACATACATATTAGAATCACTTGGGGACTTAGCTCATGTCCGAGGAGTTGAAGCCCTGAAATCTCTCTTTTAATAAGATCCTCCAGAAATACATTATTTGAACTAAAGTTGGAGGACTACTGATTTAGAAGTTAATCAACTTTCTTTATTATACAATTACAGACTCTGGGCTGTCCTTAATAGAATTTCAATAGTTGTCTACTTACATACAGATTAGCTAGGACTCAGACTTGTACTTCTATAGATTCTAGACCAATACTTCTCAGCCTTTAGATTTGAGTCATGCAGGAAGTTTACTAAATGGTAGAGTTTCAGGACCCATCCAAAGCAGCTGGCTTGAAGCTACATTTTCTGCATTTCAAATATATACTCCCTGTGGTTGTGATGTAGGCGTTCTGCTGACTTCACATCCAATGCACAGCCCTTCTGGAAAAACTGTTCCTACAAATACTCATGCAGCCTCTGAGAGGACACTTTATTGGGGATAAACAATAAACTCCATTTGTAAGTAGCCGGAATTATCAGAAATTTCTTCTTATTAATTTCTATCAGAATTAATATGAAGTTTTGCATAATCTCTCTCGTTTTAATTAGAATTGCATAGAAGATATTTATTCTCAACATAATAATAATAAAAAAAAAACTACCTTGACCAAGAAAGTAACTGCTTTTGTTGCCTCTGGGTTCCTGGGATGTTCCTTCAGCAGAGGGTGAGTAGGTGAAGAAAATGGAGGGGCTCAAAAATGCATCCCTGATAAGAAAACAAGGGCCTTTGCTATTTATGCAGCTACAATGCTTGGACAATGAAACATCTAGGAAAACTTGAAATTCTCACTTTCTAGAATATTATTAGCACATACTTAAACAAAATAGAACTAAACTGTATCATCCTGAGTTGCCCTGGATATGGGAGAGTCCTATTTGTCAGAGTAGATGGGGGAAAGTGTCCATAAGGAATAAAATGGGACTGATTTGGATGAGGCAGAGGTCCTCCTGGAAGAAATGCATGGGAGCCCTCTCTCCTCCCAGGTGCTTGCTCACTTTTGTCCAGCTGCAGCTCCATGCAGGTCAGGGAGCTGGCTCTCATGCCTGCTGAAGTCAGATGTTGAGTAAATACAGAGAAGGTGATTGGATGGAAAATATGGGCTTGTTTCCAGCCAATTCACGGGAACATCCCCAAATCCCAAGAACTTAGCTAATTAATCCTATTTGTTTACTTGCATTGTAAAAATAACTCAAATATTTTATTCACTGATTTTGAAAAAAGTTGTAGTTGACCTTTGAACAACATGGGTTTGAACTGCATGATCCACTCGTATGAGGATTTTCTTCAGCTTCTGCCACCCCTGAGACAGCAAGACTCCTCCCCTTCCTCCTTCAGCCTATTCAATGTGAAGACTATGACAATGAACACCTTTATGATGATCCACTTCCAGTTAATGAAGAGTAAACATATTTGCTCTTCATGATTTTCTTAATACAATTTTCTTTTCTCTAGCTTTTTTATTGTGAGAATACAGTATATAATACATATAATATACAAAATGTATGTAAATCAACTGTTTATGTTATCAGTAAGGCTTCCAGTCAACAATAGGCTATTAAAGTTAAATTTTTGGAGAGTCAAAAGTTATATATGAATTTTTAACTGTGTGTGGGGCCAGCCCCCTTGCCCCTCATTGTTCAGTGGTCAATTGTAATTATTAGTAAAGTTTCAAAGATCAACAAGCATGCATGTGAACATGAAGAGAGAGGTACTTAGAGCAGCCATGAGTCTATCAATCATTTAAAATAAAGTGACTGGGCAAGTTAAAAAAAAATCTGTGCCTCAATTATTCACTTGTAAAATAGGGATAATAATAACAAATAAGTAACTGTTAGCAGTGTTTGATTAATACACGAGGAAGTATAATGTGTATTAATTCCTAAAAACTGACTGGTACAAAGTCAGTACTCAAGAAACAGAATGCCAGTTATTCTTGTTAACATTAGTAATAGCAGTGTAATTTGCCGGAAGGACACCTGTGAGCCAACACCAGTTAACTCTGTTTGAACTGCACTTAAAATGATTACACAGGTCAAGAAGAGCAGAAGGCAGAATGTAAATGAATACATGAAATCTAGAATGCTGTCTTTGTCTCACTTTTCGCCTTAACTTAGGGAAAGACTGAATTTTGGAGAGGAGGAAAGTAGAAGGCATTGAGTCCTGAGTGACCTGCCTTATAAACATGTCCTGTGTTCATTTTTCTTAGAAAAGATATCTTTTCTCTCTGCTGTTCTATCCAGTTTTAAGGTGCAAGATTCACACAACATCAGAAGTCTTGGTGTGTTTAGATACTTTTAATGATACAATTCTCAGATTGTTTATTCTTTGTGGTGGAAAATAGAGAACTCCAGAATGTGAACCCAATATGTCTTCCCAAAATGTCCAAGACAATTAGACCATAACTGTTCTAAAACATAACATAAAACTTAAGTGAAGGTGCTTAAATCATTGCCAATCCCAGCATCTGAATTTGCCTGTTAGTGAGAGATGTAGGGAACATTATGGATTCTAGACTGTGTCAGCATTCCTAACTGTGTAATCTCTGGGGCTTCCCCTGAGATTTATGAAAAATAGGAATGAAAACAACTGCACTGCATAGCGTTGTGGAGCCTTAAAGAAAAAAGGTAAAGTGCTGACCCACTGCAAGCTGGTATTACTCCCACAAGTTACAGCTCAGAAGTTTTGGCTCCATTTGGGGATTTCCACTGGTCTACTACCTCTTGTAAAAGAAAAGCACTGGGAAAGGACACACCCAGGTTTTCTCCCTCACTTTGAGTCCAAAATTGCCCTATGTCCACAGACCCATTTTGAATTCTTGAGCCACAAAATATGATGCCTAGAGGACAGACATTTCTGCTGGCACAACGACCTTGAATCAGGTCATTGACATGAGTCGGCAGAGCCTAGATGGAGCCTGTCTACCCCCATGCCAAAGCTCATGTAGTTGACACTCAGTCCATGTTTTTATTTCATCAACAAAATATGACTTCACTTTTCTTTTATAATCCAGAAGCATGAGAATACATTTGTTGCAAACTACATGCAGAGAAAATGGGGGATTCCTTTGGAAACTACATCCTCTTAGTAATAAATAATTTTTGATCTACTATACACAACAGTAGTGCATTTCTTGTTAAAACAGCAAGCTTTTTTTTTTTTACCAAAATGAAAAGAAAACATTCATTTCTTTATAAATATTTAAATAGTTTAAATACATATTTCATACCAAGGATATAAAAATAGCCTCTGTGTTTTTTTGATAAATAAAGACGTTTTCATTTACATGGCAAATAACGTGCGAATAGCTAACAATTGGCCACCAGTTCTATTTGACTGATTGTCTAGGAGATGACATGCAGTGATAATTGTCCCTTTGCCTTCACAAAAAGAAAAATAGATCAGCAGGAGCTGTACACTCCTGAGGCCAACAGTGCTATGGATATTGTTCAGGAATGACAATCAGGCACTCATGAAAAACCTTTGCCACACTTCACAAAAGCCACCTGGGACAAAAGTCATCCACAAATTCTTTGTCTAGGACTTCTAGCTGCTCAGACCCTCAGGGTCTTTGGATTGTTACCAATGTCTGTCAAACAGACCAGTAGTTTAATACCTGTACAGAAAAATGTTTCTATTATGCTTCTAGCATCTAGAAATTGTTTGCTACAGCATGGAGGTGGTTCTGCCTTTCCCTGACTCCTCACACTCTTTTCTGCAGGATTCCCAGCTTTGCTCAGTCTTCCTACCCACCAGAGGCAAAAAAGGCAAACTAAAACTGTCATGCAGTGGTAGGTTTGAAATTAGCAGCTGCTTCATGGGCACTAATATCATACATTTATGGCTTTGTTATCTTTCACTTCTGCTGTGCTTGTGACAACTTCCAGTGGAAAGTTCTCCAAAGGTTTTGTAGACGCTGATGCCATTCCTTCCTGGTTCCAAGATCCTGGTAAGTTTTCCAGACTGAAGGAACTCACAGTTCCCTGACTGAAGCTGCCCTCCTCTGATCTGCTTGGGAGAACTAGGTGCAAAGATGTCTCCGAAGAGGAGCAGACAGAGGATGAGAGAGTTGCTGAAATGGACTGCAGAGGTGTCAGCGTAGAATCTGAATGTGGAGAGATGCACCTTAAAAATTGCAAATGACCTTCTTGGACAACCTGGTAGTGGGAAGGTGAATAATCAAGGCTTGGAGAATGATAACGTTCACTGTCTGCAGGATTTTGCTCATGAGCTCCAGTTCGCTGGGGGCTGCTCCCCACAGAGGAGGGATCCACACTCCAAATGTCTGAGGTGATATTACTGCTACAAAGTTGTGCTTGCGTATAGGCAGCCCCGCCTGTTTGCAAGTGTAGGCAAGGCTGGTGCACACTCCAGCTCATTCTGGTCTGTAAGCTCTCCCTGGAGGGACACACAGAGGTGCTGTGCAGAGAGCAAAACCGTGATGGCTGCTGAGGTGACAGAACGTTTTCCAGAAGCTGGATCACATTTCTCATGTCTTTACCCAACTGAGAAACTTCCTGAGTCAATGTTGTTACCTATGTGGATAGAGCAAAGTGAAAGGCAATAGTTAGAGGTGCAAAGTAGTGACCAAATTTCAGAGAAATGAAGCAGGGAAGTAATATTTCTTTTGGTTTTCTTTTATTCCTACTTATTTATTTTTAAACATTTTAGCATTTGCTTGGTGAAAAAGAAATTTCTTTTTTTTTTCTTTTTCTTTTTTGAGACGGAGTCTCGCACTGTCGCCCAGGCTGGAGTGCAGTGGCGCGATCTCAGCTCACTGCAACCTCTGCCTCCCAGGTTCACGTCATTCTCCTGCCTTGGCCTCCCGAGTAGCTGGGACTATAGGCACCTGCCACAACGCCTGGCTAATTTTTTGTATTTTTAGTAGAGATGGGGTTTCACCATGTTAGCCAGGATGCTCTTGATCTCCTAACCTTGTGATCCGCCCACCTCGGCCTCCCAAAGTGCTGGGATTACAGGTGTGAGCCATGAAAAAGAAATTTCTTAATAAGAAAGCCTGAAAAGCTGCTCCAACTCCAACCAAGCCCAAGGGGTGACTGGGTAGGTTAGGCATCTGAATGAACATACATCCTGATCTAAAGACGTCCTCATTCTGAAAGATCCTAGAGGGGCATAAGTAGTCTGGGGATCTTAATCAGTGATTTGGGATTCTTAAACAGAATGAGAGATATGGATCCATCATCTCTTAAGTACTGATGATATCTCTGCTCACTCTGGGTGAATGGGATGCACGATAGTGCACGAAAATCATCGGACGCTTCAAAACAATGTGGAGTGGAGAAATTGCATGTAAAGCACTCAGCACACTAAGCACTACTACCTATTTGGAGTAGACACCTGGTGAATGGTAGGTCTCACTCTTGCCATTTCTGGTTGAAGCCTATGCTTATTATAGGCCAGAGATAAAGTGGCCTTCAGTGATGGTGAGGTTGCTACAGAAGAATTCATACCAGATTTGCTACAGAGAAAGTTTGCAGAAAAAGGGAAAGCTATGGAATGAGAGTTGGAAAGAAATAAAAAGACCTGCAATGCGGATAAGTAGAGATAAGCACTGCAGAGTGTCTGAGAGTCCTGGAACCCATCAGTGAACCTGAAACCCCATGGAATTATAGAACAACAAATTGTGTTGTATGTACTTCATTCTGTTTTCTAGGTGAGACATTTAGCTTTCACAGCCCCCAAACACTTAAGAATCGTTGAAGAGTCTTCGTTTTACACTTAAAACGCATAAGAAAATTCTTCAGATAATTTATTTTCCTAATGACCACATCAGTATTTGAATCATGGAAGAACACCAGAAAATTGAATTTCACTTAAAGTTGGCTTTTCTAAAAGATATGTATTCTTCAAATTGAGGAAAACATATTTCAGAAAGCAGGACACACACATATATTTTCTAGTCTTTGGTTATATTCATATAACTAACATAATGTAATACTTTGCCTTCATTGCTACAATACTTTGTATTTTATAAAGGACTTTCTATGACTTTATTGTACTGTCATGAATCACAAAACACTAATAGAAGCAAATGAACCTATGGGCTAAATATAATCAGGAAACAAAAAGAGGTAGTTCAACTTCATTGAACTGAAGATTCATTCAAGACTGCTGTTTTGGGCAGACATTCTTCAACATCTAAGTACATATTCCTAATTCATCCAGCAACTTAATTCAGTCTACTTACTGTGAGTGCATTCTGAAACTAATTCTCCCTGGCAGGTCCATCAGGAGGTAACACTGCTGAAAGTCAGGCATTTTAAAAAAGACCAGAAGGAGGTTCTTCCATGGTTCGGGCAACCAACTGGTAACACCTGTCTTGAAATTGCCAGGCCAAAACTATTTCTGCCCTTCTGCTGGCCTAAAACTCAAGGGATTCAACTGAATACTTGTCTAGGCTTTTCAGCAAATCCAAAACTTCTGAAGACAACAACATCTCTCAGTCCCACATTTGAGAAGTGAAACAATGAATATGAGAAAAATTCAATATGCTTTGAAATCTTTACTACAGGTTGTCAATTTCATGACCTGCCAAGCTTCAATTCTAAAGCACATGAATCACACTTAAATCATTACCCCAGGATCTTTGCACTACCTACATTCACAAGGGTTCCATCTTAAATTGATTAACTCTTATAATTTCAGAAGACAAGGCTGCCACTAAATGAGATTGTTAAAGAGGCACATTAGCCATCCATTCATATAGGCTGTCCAAGCTAAATTCCTGTGTGAAGCTCACCAGGGCTACATTAGTTCACTTCCCAATAAAAATGCTTTGAATTGACCTTCTATTGAGAATTAAATAAAGGCACAGTCTCTGAAGAACAATTTTGAATTTTAGGCACATCAACTTATGTTATTCAACAAATGTTTGTATGTTTGTAAATTTATACAATGTGCTTTCAGGTACATTTTCCCTATTGGATCTACAAACAGTGCTAAGACAGGCAGGGATATATTATTATTTCTCAACTTGTAAAATGGGAGCAATAAGACTTAGAGGTGAAAGGACATTTTTAAGGTCACTTATTTCATGAATGACAGTCTTCAGCCTAGAATTTAGGACTTCTAAGTTTGGTATTCATTCTGTTATAGAATGTTATCATGTGGAAAAAGAAATATTGCTTAAGAAAGGGTTGAGAGATTTTTCCTAATGTGGTCAGAACATGTAAAGAGCACAATGACACAGAAAGGTAGCCTCATGAGTAAAAAGCTGTGTGAAATGTTAATTCAACATTAAGTAAATAGCGTCTTCTCTAAAAAAAATAGGAGACTGATTAAACACAGTAAAATATCTTCATAGCAAACTATATGAATGCAAAAATAGTTTCCTCAGGGTAAGAACTGGAAACAGATATGTTAATAGACATATTTCTGATGAACTATTTTTCTAGTTTTCAAAATAAATATTTTTCCATGATTGAAATACCTTTGCATAGACACATTCTTTTTTTTTACAGATATATAATAATCATATATATTTATAGGATGCATGTGATATTTTATATATGAATACTGTGTGCAATGATCAACTCAGGATAATTAGTATAACCACTATCTCAAACATTTATCATTTATTTGTGTTGGGAATATTTCAAATATTTTCTTCTAGATATTTTGAAATATACAATAAATTATTGTTAATTATAGTCACCCTACTATGCTGTCAAACAATGGCACTTACTCCTTTTATTTAACTGTACTTCTGTGCCCATTAAGTAACCTCTCTTCATCCTCACCTCTCCCTTCCCAGCCTCTGGTAATCATCATTCTACTCTCTACCTCTGTGAGATACATTTTTCTAGCTCCCACAAACGAGTGAGGACATGCAGTATTTGTCTTTCTGTGCCTGGCTTACCATGCATTTGCACAACTTTGAGGCCATGAACTTTGAATGGGAATCCAGAGTCTTGACAGGATCCAGGAACATAAACAAGCACTAACATTTTCAGAAAACAAATTACTATCCTAGCTTGAACTAAAAGGAGCAAGGAACTCAAGGAAACAGATTTCTTTAACTCTAGAGGGAAATAATCAATTTATGTTAGGGAAGATTCCTGTCACTGTGTCTCTGGGGATACACCCTTGAACCTTATTAAAGTTGCATGAGGGAATTAATTGTGTTAAGTAAAGGATCTCTCTTTTTACCATGACAAAGCCAGCTGTCACAAGGAGAGATGGCATTTCCTAGAAGTAGAGACTGTGGTGACAGTAAAGGTGACAACATACTGCCACAGAAAATGCCATAAAGTTTTACTGCATTTTTGTTTACTGCTTCCTGCTGTGCTTGCTATCAAAATTTATTCTAAAACAGGAAAGATCTCAGTCTTGATCAAATGTTGAAGGCAAAGAATGCAGTGTTGCTACTATCTGAGGGTGGTGGTGCAAGTGCTTCTCTATAGCATGGTAAGAAGACACTCATTTGCTAAAAAAGGATTGTTGGGGCTACTTTGTGAACAAAACCCTATCCACTTAAGAAGACATGTATACATATGTAACAAACCTGCACGTTGTGCACATGTACCCTAGAACTTAAAGTATAATTAATAAAAAAAGGATATGTCTTCAAAATACAACTTAATTGCAAAGAGATATGTCAATTAAAACAAACAAAATTCTTCTGATCAAATGAGCCTAAGTTTTCCCACTTACCTCAACAGCAGCATAAAATACTTAAATGTTTCTGACGCTCATATTAGAAAATGCAATCTTTTTGAGCAGGTAATACAAAGCCCTTCACAAGCCCCACTTAGTTTTTAATGACTCCATGTCCTGCGTTTTCTCCCTTGCACACCATCAGATACAGTGAGCTTTACCCTTCACTGCCCTGGTGCGTGCTGTTCCTTCTGACTGTGGGCTCTTCTCCTCTGCCCTTCTCTGTCTGGCAAGAAAATCTTCTCCTTCAAACGTCTTTTAATACTTAATTTCCTCAGCAGAGCATTTCCTTGACTTACTGACACTCACGTAGCAGTTTTAGCCCTGACCAATTTGCATCACACAAGACTGTACCAACTAGTCTTTGAGTTCCTTGAGGGTAAAACTGTTATCTCAGTATCTCCTGGTCTCAAGGCAATGCCTAGAACACAACATGCACTCAGCAAATCTTGAATGTAAAATAAATACAACATCTCCATTTTGAAGGACTTTTGATTGTTATATTGCCTTTGATTCTGATATTATTTTATCTCATGATTTTACCATAAATATTTTAGGGGAAAGTTGCCTGACACAAAATTGTATTAGAAAAACTGTAACTGGCCATCTTCATTCCAAGTATATATACTAAAAGTGGGTATGACTGTTAGAATTCATATATATACCTTTCCTAAAGCAAAGCCTTGACTATCATTTTAAGTGCAGGTGGTATTTCTACTGTTAAGAATCCCTTTTCCCTTATTGTGTTTCCTTCATAATTGTAGAAATACGTCTCCATTAGCCAAGGTTTCTGCTGGATTTCACTTGTCTTATTGCTTTGTCATCTGTCCCAGCATAAACTTGATTTCCATGGGTAGTTCTAATTCTCTGGGAAATTTCCCCCAGTGACTGATTCTTAGATCTCATAACTACATTATGAATGCCAAGTGATGAACTCAATTAAGTTATTAAGAGTTGTTTATCAACTGAAATTTGGCAAACATTTTGCATCCCTGATTGCTACTCTGGATGGCTATTGTAGATGTGGCCTTCAGATTCTCTTTATAAAAAGACTGCATAAAGGAAACATAACAATATACATTCTTATTTGTTTATTAATTTACATTTTCTTTATCCATTTTCCCCTCTTCCTCTTTTTTTCTTCTTCCCCCTTCTCCTTCTTATTCTTCCATGGATAAGAATCCATCAGCCTGGAATTTAAAACTGTTGGCCAAACCAGTTTACCATCACCATCTGCATAGCCAATTGTTCACATCCAAGATTCCTCTCTCTCTTCCAAAATCCCAACTGTTAAAAAAAAGAAGTGATGAAAACACCATCTGTGCTTCCAAGTGGTACAGTTTTGTATCCAAAACTTTGAAGCACCTAAAGATTCCTCCCTTGTCTATTCTCCCAGCTTCTTGCATTCACCACACAAATCATTAGACGTTTTGCAGGCAACGCATTTGCTCTTGTTAAACAACATCTCCTGTCATGAATAAAAACCTATGTGACAATTGACTTGCCAACTGGCCATGATAATCCACCCACTGATCCTTCCATAACCCTAAGAAGGGAATCACTGACTACCACAGCTTTTCTATTTCTGTTGTATCCAGGTTTCCTCAGAACTTCTGTTGGTTTGGAAATAGTCATTGTTGCCCTATATTTCCAGAGTATCTGGTTTACTCCTCTCATGTTTAATCAGTTTTATTGGTGTAATGTTACTCTGTGTCATAGTTCCATAAGGGCCCTGTTGTGAGGATTAAATAATATAATAGATATAAAACTTTAGTCCCCATATGACTGGTATCATGTCAGAATTCCAGGTGGCTCGATTTGATAGTGGATTTGTGACACAGGCACTAAGCTTGGTAGAGAACTTCTGCAAGGGAGGGAATCCTAATCCAGAAAGTATTTAGCTTAAAGAAAATAGAAACTACAGTTATCTCCATAACTCTTCTTCTGCCTTAGCATGGAGAGATAAGCCATTCCTGGTAACAATTTTACATAATTAATATCAGAAGAAAAAGTCTCGAATTTTTAGTATTGCCATGCATGGATCTTTGCAGTGGCAAGTAGAAACAGCAATAATTGATGCCATTGGAAAATGTAGATTAAGGTCCTGTATTTCAAGTACAGAGTTTGAGCAACTGCATTCAGATGGATTAAAAATTCTCTATAAAGAATGTAAGCATGTGCAGCCTGGTTTTGATCAGAATTGAATAAGGACCAATGTGGAGCGGGGGGCAGGTAGGGCAGCTACTACATATATTTATTGCTCTTTACAGTAGTTGAGCTCCTGTGAAAATCATGCCACATAATAGAACTCTACAAATCTTTGTTGATTCATGAATAATTCAATGAATAGTGAATTTCATGGTGAATTTCTTATGACTTTTTGTTATTTTCAATTGAACTTCAGTAACTTACTTTCATCAGTCGCCCTTAAATATCACTGAAAGATAAAGAAGTGTCAGTATACCTCGAGCAGGTAAGAATGTTTCATATAAGAGCAATGTCTCATGGAAGTCTCCACCACTTCAGAATGGGAGCTTTTAAAACATCATGTTATTAAACCGCTTAAATAATCTATCTGCAGTACTGGTGACCTATATGCATTGTCAGTGTCCGTAGTTAGATTGTGTGATTTTTGGTGTAAACACAGATTTACTGTTCTGGTGTGTCATTAGATTGTGCCTTTTGGGAATAAAAGTATGAGTTACTAATGCGGACCAGAGAAAATGTGTCTTTGACAATACCTTTCATTTCACATAAAATGACATATAAAATCATATAAAATAGCTTTACTTCATTTTACATATGTTTTATATTTCTCCATCTTGGTTATTGGTGTGACATAATTATTGGGCTTTAAGTATAACTGGAACTTCCGTTGATAGGCAGAGAAAATAATGTGATTTCCATTTTTGTGCATTCAGTGAGCAGATGGGGTATGCATCTGTTGACATAATCTTCTTAGCTTGAAGAGTTCTTGACCTGTCACTCAATTTTTGCCAGACATGTACACATTTCCCTGCTAGACACAATTCTCCTAAGGGGTACTAATTATACCAGTCATCCCCCGCCCCACTACAAATACATATACATTTTTACAAGCTATGATTAGGGGAAAGTAAATGGTTTTTCATTTAATCCTTTGTTATGTTGCATATTTATCATAGGATTTAGACATGTTCAAACAAACTCCACAAACAGGAAAAACAAAAAAGACGATTGGCATAATTTCATTTTTGTGTCTTTTGCTTTACAAAGCATTCAAAACAAGTGATAGTCTTTTTATCTGTCAGCTAAAATAATAATCACACTCAGCATGTGCATGCATTTCATCCAAATGATGACCTCAATCCCATTACTAATAAAAGTTGTAAATCTTTGTCTACAGCTGGAGAGACTAGAATGTTGGAAGGTGAAGTGGCTTGTTCTAGGTCACACAGGACTACTAACCAGGGTTTTACTTCTGCAGGTGCAGCCGATGTCTCTTAAATTATAATTAGGGAAGAATTACAAGTCCAACATTACCAATACAAAATGACCAATTATAGTCCTGAAAGTGATTCAATGGCTTCGTTGAGTTCTGCAAGCTCAGGCCTTTGGACATTACTTCAGCTGTACCATGGTAATCTGTTATTTATCAACCCTTTGACTGCTTTTGTCATCTGTTTTCCTGGTTTCTGTGGCAAAGTTTGATTAGTGTTCAAATTGCTGTCTGGCTAAGGGATCTTTACTGCTATCAGTAAACACCAAATGAAAGTTTGTCTGCTCTCAGAATGCTGGTTGCACAGAACAGTGCTTGCCAAACTTTAATGTGTATAGGAATCATCTGGGGATTTAGACAAAGGGTATACTCAGATGCAGTAGGTCTTGGGCAGGGCCTGAGATTCTGCGTTTCTTATAAGCTCAAGTTGATGCCAGTGCTGCTAGTTCATGCTCTACAGACAGATCCTTAGCCCCAATATATTTAGAAATTTCTTTTTTATTTTGATTTTTTAAATTGACAAAAATCATATATATATATATATATTTATGTTACATAACTTGATGTTTTGATATATGTATACCTTGTGGAATGACTAAGCTAAGTTTATTAGCATATCTATTACCTCATATCCTTACCACTGTTTCTGTGGTGAGAACATTTAAGATCTACTCTTTTAGCAATTTTCAGATATACAATACATTGTTATTAACTGTAGTCACTATGTCACTACAAAACAAAAGAGCACAGCTTCTGACAACTGACCTTTTCCACCAAGCTTTCTCTGACTCATGATTCTGTAACTGCTCTCTACTCTGGCCCCTTCTGACCTAGGAGTTGTGGTGACCTTCCGTTGTTATTATCACGAGGGGTGGTTCTACCCCTTATGGTTTCCCTATACTCTACTAACTTCTTTGTAAATAACCTTTTAATTCAACATTGCTAAAATTGCCCATTTGGAATGTGGCATTGGTTTTTACTTGGGCTCTTACTGATATATCCATCTTCTATTCAAAGATGAGAAGAGTCCTATCTATAAGCAATCACAGGCAAAGAGGAAGAAAACAACCAGTCTCCAAAAGTTACATGCATTTTAAATCCACACCTCACAGGAGAAGTTTTCTGAATGGCGTACATATTTTTTTTTTCTTTTGAGAGATCCACATTGTTATTAAAAATTTTTTAAAAGCAGTAAAATTCTCATGAGAGTTACAAATCTGCCTATTTATATAGGCTTGAGAACTAGAAAATAACCAAAAAGAGTTCTACAAAGCATAAATTAGTTGGAAACATTCCAGGTTAAAAACCGATGTCCACAAAACGTAGTATTAACATCAATAACACGTATCTAAAAATTAAAAGAAAAACTGTTGGTTTTGCCAGGAGTTAAATGAATTTTGTCGTTCTAAGTCAAAAAGTGAAGGTACAGTCTTTGTTTATATTTTGCTTTGAAAATTGATGAGCAATAACTATATATGATCAGGATGAAGAAGAAAAAAGCCTATATAGACAAATCTTGGAATGACCTGACAATTCTGTCAGTGTGTTTCAGTTGACTCATTTGTCAATGAAAAGATATAATGGCAACACTAATTCAGAGGACTAAGGAATCAACTTTACTATAATATATTACTCATGTAGGTTCCCTTATGTGAATTATTGGTAATATCCTGTTTTTGTAGGCATTTAGAAAAGTAGTAAAGCAACTTTTAAATAAAAAACAGCCTCTCTTATTATTCCATCTCTTTGACTCAAGGAGATTTCATTAATCTATTAGCTTTGTCAAGTATAACCTAGAAAACTGAGATTCTTTGTCTGTTTTCCAGTGGAAGGTCTTTCATTGCTGGTATTTTTTTTTACTTTGATAATACATAATACATTTAATTGGGGGATATTTGGAATTGAATTTTGAGCAAAATTAAATGAGGGACAAAATTTTCCTATTAGCTTTTAGGTGCTATGGTAGATACTATGAGGGTTTGCCAGTATCCAGTTTTCTTTTCCTTTTTCTTTTTTTTTGAGATGGAGTCTCACTCTGTCACCCAGCCTGGAGTGCAGTGGCTCTATCTCGGCTCACCGCAAGCTCCGCCTCCCAGGTTCACGCCATTCTCCGGCCTCAGCCTCCCAAGTAGCTGGGACTACAGGTGCCCGCCACCACGCCCGGCTAATTTTTTTTTGTATTTTTAGTAGAGACGGGATTTCACCACGTTAGCCAGGATGGTCTCGATCTCCTGACCTTGTGATCTGCCCGCCTCGGCCTCCCAAAGTGCTGGGATTACAGCCGTAAGCCACTGTGCCGGCCCAGGATCCAGTTTTCTATTTCTTTTGGGATATACAAAAGCTTACCCTTTCTTCTCCCATTGAAATTAACTGTGCCCATGGAATTAGTTCTGGTGAATAAAATACCGGCAGAAATGATGTGTTTATCCTTCAAACCAAACAATTATGTTCCACACTTCAAATGGAAAACAGCCAATCAGTGACATTCCAGATGGTGCAGCCACTTCTACTGACCTGTGTTAGGCATTTTGCTTGAACGAGAAACAAATTTTAATGACTTTGGAGTTTGTTACCTCAGTATAATTTATAACAGTGCTTATCTGATAATGGTGGGACTCTTCAAAATGTTAGAAACAGTAACTGGACTTTTCGAGGAGTTGAAAATGAGAAAATAAAGCTAAAAGATCTTGATGTTACAAAATTAAATTTGAAATCTAACTTTTAGGTCATAGTGATGATATAAAATAATTTTCTCTAAAGCCTTAGGACAATAGTGCATAGGTAAGGTAAACACCTTGTTGAAATCACAGAATAGGAATCTAAATATTTGTCTCTTTCCAAAGTGAATTCTCTTTCTTCCATAGTGTGTTTTATGCCTTATGCCTGCTGTGCCAGAGCACACAGTCTCCGTTGGTAAGCTATGGCCTGTATCTTTCTGGGTCAGCCAGATTTCAGAAATGAGAATGCACTCTAACCTTCACCTACAAACCTTTGCAGAAGTGGAGCATTTGACTTACACAGCCCAAGGCCCCTATCGTGACATTTTTGTAATTTTCAAAGAGTTTCCTTAGAGTTGCACTATTTCATACTATGCTGTAAAGCAATGGCAATGTGGTCAAAGCGTTCTAATATTAGCAACTGCCCCACATCTTTTAAACTCTCCTAACTATTCTGTGAATGTAGGTAATTACCAATATTATTCCTTTTCAGACTTTTGTTCCATATTTAGCTTGCAGATTATGATTATGAAATGTACACACTGCTGAACGGTTTCTTTATGTCTTAAATCTTTGAACAAATCTTAGAATAGAGATTCTGCAGTGCTCTGACACCTCACACAGTGCCCCACAGTCTGCCTGGCATGTGTCACACGTATTTTAGGTCGTCCTTTTGGTGGCAGAGTTTTTATCATGCAGTACATCCCACATTTATTATCAATTCTTCTCTTGCTTGCTATTAACCAAATAATAGCAAAAACAAAGAATAAAGCAATCACATGATGACACATGTTAGTAATAGAAAATAGGCAAAATGGTAAAATCAGGTTTGGACTTTAAAAAAGTGTTTTTTCTATATAAACTATCATTTTACAGGAAAGATGAGGAAAAGAAAAATAGGTTAGAAGAGGGATAATTTTACAGTTTGAAGTCCATTTGTATTTTTTATTCTGCCTGTCTTAGTGGGTTTTAATGCACTATCCAAAGGGTCAAAACTGTGTATAAATTAAATTTTGTGTGAAGGGTAAGATTTTTCTACTTAAGCTTCAACCGTGAATAAATCAGATATTTTCCTTTATGGAAAACCTAATTCTTTGGGAAAGAATAGTTAGACCTTGATATTTTATCTTGCCCTTTTTATTTAAATGTTTGACAAGATAAAAAGATGTATGTCATCTTGGAGGACTAGGGGAGGGATAGCATCAGGATAAATACCTAACATAGATGACGGGTGGATGGGGGCAACAAACCACCATGGCACGTGTATACCTACGTAACAAACCTATATGTTATGCACATGTACCACAGAACTTAAAGTATGATTAAAAAAAAAAAAAGAAAAGAAATCGTGAATACAGGATCATACTGGGAAGATATTTTGTTTTTCAAATGGTAATTTTGTTTTTGTTAATGGATCTACCCCTGATTCACATTGTCAAAGGAAAATAACAAACTGTGTGATTTACAGCCCTAACTTGGAAAAATTATCTACATTCCTAAAGGTGAACATATAGACATTTTTTCTCAGAAGAATCACTAACTCTAATATATGAACTAAGATACAGATCAGTCAGTTCTTAAAATTATTAAATGCTTTTCTCAAATGTGAGAGGAAAGAATTCAAATGATATTGATGGGTGGTTTTAGCTAAGGGCAGTATCTGAAGAGAAACTGTTCAATAGAAGGTTAACATCCAGTTCTCCAATAGGGAGTTGCATTCGTTTTGTTTTGGGTTTCAGTGTTTTTTTTTTGTTTGTTTTTTGCTTTTAACAGGAGGTTATTTGGGTGATCCAGCGCATGGCTGAGTCTTTTTGATTTAAGTATTTTCAAGCCAGTTAGTGGACCATCTAGTTTTCCTTTTCTGCTTTGTTAGTCTGCCCTTTGGCTCTCTTACTTCTTATTAGCAACAATCTCAGCTCCAGAGAGGGCAGGTGCAGAAGGAAGATGGCAGTAAAACATAAATCTCCATAAAGCTGAAGAAGCACAGGTGTAAGAGAAACCTGCAGATTTTATGACAAGCTATTCAGTCCACCCTTATTACAGATAACTGGAAGTTGATTATACGAACTTCATTTTTCGTAAATCTCATCAATACCATCACGTGATTTCATTTTCCTCAAGGTGTCATCAAATCACCTATTAATAAGACTTTGCTCCTAGAAAAGGATTCCGTTGCACTGTCTGTCCCAGCCCACATGCCCTTGCTCGGGTCTACCCTGAAGGTCACCAAAGACAGGCACAGGTTTTGCTGCATAGTCTCGCGTGAGGAATTTTTTTTTTCTTCAGGGCTGCCGGAAAAGCCTCAACTCCACTTTTCCTTGCTTCTTGGTTGAATAATTTTGAGTCGTCCTACATAGTCTCTCAGAGGCCTCCAGTGGGATTGAGCCCCAGTTGTTTACAAGTTTAACTATCTCACTAACAGTTCTGTTTTGCTTTCCTTCCTTTTCTGTCTTACTTCTCTATTCTTTAATTATACTTCCTGTATCACCTTCCAAATAAACTATTTGCCCCCATATCATCTCAGAACTTGTTTTACTTTATTTTTTATGAGAGAGACCCCAATTAAGATGGTAATCAAGAAACTATCTTATTTTTATATTTATGTCTATAAAATTGCCAGAAAAGGCAGATTTATAGAAATAGAAAGTAGATAAGTAGTTGCCTAGGGCTGGGACATAAGAATAGAGATTAACTGTAAAATGAGTATGAGAGATCTTATTGTGGAAATAAAATATATCCTAAAACTGATTTATACATGATGGATTCAATAAAGTTACTAAAACTCACTGGATTGTATTGGTGAAATGGACAAATTTTATGATATATAAATATACCTCAATAAAACTGTTAAAAAATGAACAGATGGTAAGATTTAGAGAGGTAAAGTACCCAAGGGGACACAAGCAAATACAAGTCAGAGGAAAGGACAGAGTTCAGGCCATTTGACTACACTGAGAAACAGCATTCTTCTGTGAAGTAGTGACCTTGCTTTAACTCATTAAAAATGGAAGGTCACGAAAAAGTTTAAAATGTACCAATTAAACCAAATACGCATATATCTATGATATTAATTATAATAATAATTTATTTACTGCCTACTTTATGCTAAACAACTTACCTAGATCATTTTATTTAATCTCACAAAGGGCCACGAGGCAGGTATTATTCTTCTTCCCTGCTTACACATGGGGTGGTGGAGCTTGAGAGAAGGTACGTGACCTGTCAGAGGTCACACAACTTACATGAGGCAGAGTAGGGATTCACCCATGGTGGTCTCATTCTGGAATGCATGCTTGTAACTACTATATTACACTGCTTCTGTGAGTAACTAGGATCTATATCTCCTCTTACCATTTAAGTATGACCAAAGAAAGAGCTCCATACCTCACTGTTGAGTTTGTTTATCTGCTGCTTGGTCTCCTCTGCTTTGATGAAGAGAACAGCAGCTCCAATCTCTGGATCTGGAAAGTGACACACACACAGAATGAGTCCTTTAGGAATAAATCTCATATTTGAGGATTGAGGCAATTAGAATATGGAAGAAAGCCCACGCTATCACTTTTAATCTTTTCTCATGTCTGTGCACTGTACTGTCTTTTGGGGATCAAGCAAGTGTTTTTGTATTCCTCTGGATGGCACCAGATATACACATCATGGTGATGATTGCACCTACAGTGACTGGATGTGTCCATTGCAAATACCCCATTTCCTCAAGTACAGTCACCACCATTTTCCAAGATGGCACTTTTCCTTTTCTTTGACCATTGTTTAAAACTGTATCATAGTTAGTGCTCAAGCCATAGAAAAGGGATATTATTTGTATCCTCTCGTTCCATTCTAAACATTGATTCCTGTGCCCATGAGCACATTTTCCTCCCACATATATATCAGCTACTAATATCCACTGCAGGTTGCCTTTCTCTTCCTGCATCACTCTAAAGGGTAATTTCTCCCAGCTTTTAGTTCTTCTTCTTCACTTTTTCTCTACTTTGCTCTTCCAAATATATTTATTTTTGTCAGGGACAAGAGTACAGGTGAGTCAGTGCCAGCTTGAGTGGAAAAGATTTGACAGATATAACCACCCTAATTCTGGTCAATGATGAGGAGAAAACTTGTTGGTAGGGGAAGAAAAGTAACTCAAAACACTCTGAAACAGAGTAATAAGAAATTGTTTTGCAGATATATCTTGCAGAGATAATCCATTCATTCAACGAATGATTGAAGGTCATATACGACAGGCCAGCCGTCTTTTAGAGGAGATAGCAACCAATAAAGAAAATACAGTTGACACTCATGGAGTTTGGAATCGAGCAGGAAAAATAAACTTTTAAAAAGTAGGCCAGGCATGGTGGCTCATGCTTGTAATCCCAGCATTTTGTGAGGCTGAAACAGGAGGATTGCTTGGGCCCAGGAGTTCAAGACTAGCCTGGGCAACATAGGGAGATCCCATCTCTACAAAAAAAGTAAAATAACTAATATAAAGTAATTATGCAATAGGTTTGAATTTCATACAAAGGGCAACATAAAGCCATATTAGGGTTTTAAGCATAGGAATAGAGTAATACAAATAAATTTGAATTAATAAAATTCACTTTGCATAGAAAACAGTGTGAGGCCAAAGAAAAGACTTTGGTAGTCATGCAAGCAAGAGATAGATGCAGCTAGAGAAAGAGTGGTAGCAGCAATGATAGAAAGTCTTAGAGAGAACTAAGATATTTCGGAAGTTGCTTCTAGAAAGCTTGTTGCTTGAATGCATAAACATAGGGGTAGGTGATAGGCTAAGGAAGAGGAAGAAGCTAAAAGAGTGGTAGGACTAGAAATATGTGAATGAAATGGTGAGTTTCTGTGCATTGTCTCTAGTTGAACCAAAAAGATAAATATCCAATTGAGGTGTCAACAGGCTTTCATTGCAAATATATCAGTTTGATGATAACTATGATTTCTTTGATCCTTGGTCCAAGTACAGTAATATCAACATATGTAAGTCAATTAAATCAATAAATCAAGACTGTACCCCTTATCCTTTTGCATTCTCCTCACTTCACACTCCCAATCAAGGAATTTCACAAGTATCCTTTAGTTTCCCAAGATGAGTGCTGGAAAGAATTACTGATTCAGATGAAATGCTGGTATTCTACCAGAGAAACATCTCCAGAACTGTACATTCAAATGTCTTTCTTGGGTTTGGCTTTGTTCATAAAGGGATTTGTTAATTGCCAGGACATTCTAACACAAGGATTTTAGAACTTGGTGGGAAGGGAAGGGGAGGCTGGGTGAGAATTGCTGGCCTTGAATTAGGTAGTTTGCTGGTAATTGTTTTGGATTGTCTCTGCCTATTCAACACATGTTCATTATTCTCTTTTTATCAAATACAGGTGTATCTTCTTTAGAGTTTGTCATTTTATTTGTCTTGTTGACAGAATCCCTCTTATGAGCAACAAACTCAAGATTGAAAAGTAAAGACAGGGATTAGAGTTGGAGTACCCTCACATTAATTCACCATCACGAAGGTTAGCACATCACATAGTTCTCCATCATTTCCAACATGCTTATATCTTTCTGAAGTTGTTTTTCCTCTGGAAAACCGCAATATATAACCTCACACTGAACAAATTGCTTAAATATAACCAATGTTCCTTCAGTGCACAATCAACATGGCATTTCCTCTAGATAATGCTTTTGTGGATTAATCTAAATTTATAATAGTAAAACACGGTTATCCTCTGATGTATAGCAGAAATTTGAGTCTCCTGGCATACCAATTACCTTGGTTGCTAAAGGGCAGCTCATCCAATCTGGACAGAGAAATGATCACAAATGACATTTTAACTTGGAAATGGCATAAACTCATGTCAAATTATTCAATGGTATTGGTAAGGGTCTATGACAGGGAGAATATTCTAAGGACAGGAAAGCAAAAAAAAAAAAAAAGCCATAGCAAACATTACAAGTTAATAAGAAATATTGTACCTTAGGAGAAGACTAAATATAGATCTTACCTCCAAGAGGAGGAGAAATTCTGGGCTCTGATCTGATTCGTTCAGAGCCAAAATCAAAAGTCTGACTTTCTTCACTGCTGTTTCCATCTTCAATTCCATCAACAATCCTACTTAAAATAAAGGCAATTGACTGGTTGTGGATTCATATTCATGGATTCCAGTATTTTTAAGAGTTAAAAGATATTATGTTAAATTTCTAAATTCTAGATACTCTAGAACTGAACTATTTGATATAGTACCCATTAGCCTTCTATTGCTATTGAGTACCTGAAATGTGGTTTGTGCAAATTAAGATGTGCTGTAACAATAAAATACACACTGGATTTTGAAGAATGTGTTGAAAAAATGTAAATTATTTCACTGACTATTTTTATATTATTCAAATTTAAAATAATATTTGGAACATATTCAGTCAAATAAAATACATTATTAAAATTAATTTCACTTTTATCACACTTAAAAATGTAGCTGTTAGAAAATTTAAAATTATATATGTAGCTCACAATTTTATATCACATTATGTTTCTTATCACACACTGATGTTGTAGACAGAGGTTCTTTTACTTATTCTCAGATTCAAAACTTTAAGGTATGGTACAAAAGTCCTCTTACCTAAATTCATGTTAAATCACGACTCTCCAGGTTTTAACCCTTAGCATCACAGAAAATAAATATTACACCTCTACTCTAGACTTACAGAAAATTCTAAATGTAAGAGTTAAAGAATTATATTTAAATCAGTATTTAGTCTTCTTTTCATGGTAAATAGTATCTAATCCACTCATTATTTTAAAAAAATACAAGTCGATTGTAGAAAATTTAAACATAAAGGTAACAAAAAAATAGAAAATAAAAATCACCTGTAATCTACTACTATAGTAAATATTTTGATGTATGTCCCTAAAATATTATTTTCTCTCTAAAGGAACATATATTCTTTTCATAAATGTAGGATCATATTGTATATAAACCTTTCTTTCTCAGCTCTGATACAGTCTCTTCCTATTTATAATTTATTATGTTTAATTTTAGTATAAACTTAGAAGGAGAGTTAAGCAATATTTTCAAATTACCATCTCCAACTGAATTCTTGAAAATTTATCATCCGCCTACTTTTTACTAAACCTATTTTATCTTTTCCTTAATATTTTATATTAATGAATAAGAATGTTGTTCAAATAAATAATAAAACTATAGTATTTGAGAAAGATCACTTGCTTTATAAGCAGAAAAACAAACTTTTAATCCACCTTTCAGTACTTAGTATCTCTGAGATCTTGGATAAAATATTTACCCTTTGAGTTTCACTTCTTGCAACTTTATAATAGAGATAACACAAACTATAGGGTTCTGAGAAGATTAAATGCAACTGTGAATGTGAAATTACCTAGCAAAGTACAAGAAACATAAAAAGTAATACATATTTTGTTCATGCTTTTATTTATTATTCAGCTGTTATGTGATTTTGATGATGGCTGTTGCTTTTCTACACCATGGCCTACCCCTGAACATCTTCGGAATCAGGATTTTTCATGCTTTCAATCACCTTTAGTGGATTCTAAAATGATTTTTAAGAAATTAAAAATAGAACCATGCTATGTTACTTATTGAAGAGACCAGAAATAAAACTAAGTTTTAGCCATCCTTGATAATAAGGCAAGGATAGTATGAAAAATAAAAATCTGCATTTCATTTTCTTCCTAATTTCAACTCGTTGCTTATGAAACTTTTGGTAAGATCGAGCACTGAGGGGTTAACATTGATGGAGTTTGTTCCATTTCTTTTATTTTCATTATCAATCATAAAATCACAATGTAGGAATATACATTTAACATAATAGGTAGTGAAAAATGGATAAAGGGAGTAAAGAAGGATTTCTGAACATTTAGTATTTTGAGAACATGACTAATGCTATTTTGCTCATCCTGCATGCACACACACTTGCACATATACTCAAAAAACTGCCCACAAAACTCAGAAAAGCTGAGGATTCCAGGAGAGGAATCTGTGGAGTAGAAAAGCTCAGAAGGCTGAAGGCAGGTACTACTCTGTGTAAAAGGCAGCCACGATCATGTGAGAAAGTTATATGATATGAACTCTCACCTTGGACTGAGGTCTGGGGGTCCAGCATTATTCAAAGTTGAAAGTTGCAATTTCAAGTTCTTCTCTTTCCTTTTATTATGGTTGGGGGGGTCAATTTCCTGCTTGGTTTTGGGGGAATTTGACCTGGAGACTCTGATAGGTGAGTGAAAGGGCACCGTTCCCGAGGCCAGTTGCTTTAAGCTTAAGCCCAGGTAGGTTTTACTGCTTCCAACTTTCTTGTTGCGTGAAGAAGATCCCCTTGTGCAGATGGGAGAGAGAGAGGCTGTCTCCTCTTCCTCCCCCTCCTCCTCCTCTTCCTCATCTTCCACAATAGATGGGAGTCGCTTGTTGATGCTGCCGTTTCCCTTGGGCTCTGACTAAATTAGTGGATAATATGAATTAGTACAGACTACAAAGACCGCAGAAGAGGTATCTCATTAATGCTGGAGGTCTCATTTGAACAAAGTCAAATCTCTTAGAGACTCTTTTCATTAAAACTGAAGTCTTTGCAGATTTTGTTATTATTTTATCAGGTGCTAAAGGTCTTCCCACTTCTGCTCTTCTCCAGGTTTACCCTCTATGCTTTCTTGATGTTAGCCCCTGATTTTAACCCTCCTGTTGGTCTTTTAAACCGTCTTCATGGGGAGCCACGTGAAAGGTGCATTATACCAGGTTTGCAACTGGATTTTAATTCAACCTGTCATTTGTAATAGTATATGATGGCATGCTCTTAGAAATAAAGACATTTTCCATTTTAATGGAGGGTCTTAGGCCTTGTTATTTAAAATTACAGGATCTTTACTGGAACTTTACATGGAGATTAATCAGCAAAATTGCGTTATTCTTGAGAATAAAAAAAGCTTTCCTATTTTGGATCACATGAATGGAAGACGATCAGAAGTATTCTCAGCTACTCTGCTTCCTGCTCTCCTTGTTCTTTCCAGTCACTAGCAAGAAAAGAAGCAAACCACCTGGTCTGCTTCCTTTGAAGAGCCTTGGAAAAGGAAGGAAAAATAGTCTTGCCAAAACCCATCCTATAACTACTGGACTCTTGACTGGGATAATTCAACTTTGTAGACTAAGAAGAGGAAAGAAAGAGTGTGGGAAAAGACAATTGAGGTGGTGATGGAAGGGCCAGGGCAGTAAACACAGAAAAGGCTAACTAGTAGCCCTCAACAGAGTCACTGTAATAGTGTGTGCTTTTTGCTTTGCCCCAGACATGGCTTCTCTTCTCACTTTTCTGTGCCTCCGTCTTTTTTGAAAATTGATTCCCTTATACCCGATCATCAATAATTTATAATAAAAATAAAGCAAAGAACTGAAAATCTCTAAGATTACTATTCAAACTCTGGGCTGTCATGGTTATTGACTTAAAGGAATAATTGTTCTTTTGGTATATAGGGATTTTGCTGTATATATTACAGGTATAATAACATTGCAGTGACTTATAGGCAATAGTCCATTCAGTGTAGGCCATCGATGCTGAGTGAAATGTATAGTTTACTCATGAAGTTCTTGTACTTGAATCTCATTAGCTCAAAATTTCTTGAAGAAATGGCATTCTTAGACTCATCTTTCCAAATACGTATGGTTATTTTAATTAATGATGAGGTCATACTTTTTGTTTGTTTGTTTTGCTGGGATAGTCATGATGTTACTCTTGTTCGTTTTTCACAGCATTTAAAACTCTGTGTTTTTAACAAAAACTGGGCCTACATGGAATTACAGGGGAACATTTGTACACTAGCATTGTTGGATAGAAAAATTAGTTTACCCAGCTAAAGACACAACAGGGCAAACTTAATCTAAGAAATGAGAAACAATGAGCGCATTCTCTAATTAGAATTCTGTTTACATTTGCATTGGCAAGTTAATCATTCCTTTGTTTCAAGAAGACTCTATTGGCTCTAATTGAATTCTCTGACTAATAACCTGTCAAGTATTTGTACTTCTACAAGTTTGTGGAAATTTCACACCTCCATTTTGTCATGGAGACTTGGTGTCTTGGACAAGTTGCTTAGATACTGACTCACAATCAGAGCAGCAGACATTACTTATACCAATAATCCATTATTCCACCTGCCATCATTGCAGGCAGGACCTAAGTTTATTATATTATTAAATATTCAGCCTCACATTAGCCTCTGTGCAGAAGTATCAGTTACTTCCTTCAGGCCATCTATATAAAAACAGCTGCTTTCTGCATGTAGCTGGATTCACCTGTTATACACTGCCATGAAGTTCAACCACAGAACTCTTCCTTCTCAACTGATGTATCTTTTCATTTTCTTCCTGGAAAATGCTTTCATGAAGGCACTAGGGTTTTTATACTCATAGTTAAACAAATCTAGAATTTGGCTCATGATACTTTGCTGGGATAGCCACTTCAAAGTTACAAATGACTAGATTCCATCAAATCTGTCCTGACTAAAGGGGAAACAGAACAAAGTCTAGTGGTTGAAATTCATGAACTTCCAGTTACACAGTCCTAAAAAAAAAAAAAAGTCCTGTGACTTACTAGCTGTAACCTTGGTCAAATAATATAATTATTAAATTATTGGTTTCTTCATATGTAAATTAGGAATGGTGTGAGGAAAACACTAGATATTAGATAATGAAAACCAAGCACTTTAGCAATGTGCAAAGAGTTTAATAAATGCTTGCCTACACGATGCTGATGATCATAAAGAAAATGAAAACATTTATACTGTGGCAAGTGCTACAAAGGGTTCTGGTTACCTCCTTTTATGCAATATCCTCCCTTCTTTCTTAGTTAACAGAACTCTCAGCAATGCACCCTCCACAAAGATTACCTTTCTCAGGTTCCCTTGCCACTTGGTTTGGCCATGAGGCTAAGTTATGAGATGGTAGCATATAAGTGAACAGGTTTTAAGAAATTTTTAGAAAGGCTCATAGAAACACTGTAACCTCTGTCTTACTCTTGCACATTTCTTTTGTTTGTACTCTGAAGTATGGATTAAGTGAATGTATGTTCAGCAGTCCCCATGGAGAATGAGATCTTGGAGAAGGAAACCATATTTTGAGAATGATGATGCAAAAATAATAAATAATACATCCTGGCACCTTATTGACACATGGGAGCTTTCATATTTTTCATTTCTGGACTTGTCTACGAGAGGGAAACAACACCTGCTATTCTGGTGGTTTTAACATTACAAATTAACTTCAGCCTAAATTATACAGAGGATTTTGTTGTTGTTTAAAGTTTAGGATGTTGTAGTCTTGGAACAGATCTTCATTTTCAGAGTTCTATGAAAGGCAGAGGAATTCAAATTGAAAAATACAAAAAAAAGTCTCTTTTTTTTTTCATAAGAAAGAGAGTATAGAAAGGTCTGAGGTGAAAGCAGTGCAGTAGAAAGGAAAAGCTGTCTGATGAGAAGAGTTAAGACATAAAGACGTTTATGGAACATAAAGGCCATTTTGCTTGTTGCTGACGAGGATTTTGTAGAAATAAGAGAGAAAAGACAATTAGTGCCAGGAGAAACTTGAATGAAAGCACTGAAATGCTTTAAGAGCTTCTAAGAAGCTTCCTAATGTAATATTAAAAGTGGGCCTGTAATCCTAGCACTTTGGGAGGCTTAGGCAGGCAGATCACTTGAGGTCAGCAGTTCAAAACCAGGTTGACCAACACGTTGACCCATTTCTACTAAAAAAAACCAAAAAAAAAAAAAAAAAAAAAAAATTAGCGGTGTGTGGTGGTGCATGCCTGTAATCCCAGCTACTTGGGAGGTGGAGGCAGGAGAATCATTTGAACCCAGGAGGCAGAGGTTGCAGTGAGCTGAGATCACACTACTGCAATCTAGCCTGTGCAACAGAGGAAGACTCATTCTATGATAAAGACACATGCACACATATGTTTATTGTGGCACTATCCACAATAGCAAAGACTTGGAACCAATCCAAATGCTCATCAATGATAGACTGGATTAAGACAATGTGGCATATATACACCATGGAATACTATGCAGCCATAAATAAGGATGACTTCATGTCCTTTGCAGGGACAAGGATGAAGCTGGAAACTATCATTCTCAGCAAACTATCACAAGATCAGAAAACCAAACACCACATGTTCTCACTCATAAGTAGGAGTGAGATGGACATGGACACAGGGAGGGGAACATCACACACCGTTGCCTGTCGGGGGTGGGGGGCTAAGGGAGGGATGACATTAGGAGAAATACCTAATGTAGGTGATGGGTCGATGGGTGCAGCAAACCACCATGGCACAGGTATACCTATGTAACAAAACTGCATGTTCTGCACATGTAACCCAGAACTTAGTATAATTAAAAAAAAAAAAATTAACCCTATTTGACCCTTCTCCACCATCATCTTCAGTAAATTCTTAATGTCTTCATAATGCATTATGTAATTTGATCTATTTGTGTGCCTCTGTGTCACAGGATTATTGGTAATAAAAGTCTAGCTAATAATCTTAACGAATCAGTTTTTTCGGGAAACTTTTCTTGAAATTAGAGAGTTCTTAAAAATTGAAACTGTTTTAAAAGTTCATTGAATCATAAAACATGGTTCCAGAATATCTCTCAACCATATTTTTAGCATTATTGACATTTACAAGAAAAAGTCTGACTACCAATTTTAAATGCAATGAAAGTATTTTTAAGATCAACACCTTAGGACTTTACATTTGGCATGTTTTGGTAACAAACTGCTTTATAACGATAACTATAAAATGCTTCCATAGAAATATGAGTTTCAATTCTCCTCTATACTCAAACTCAAGCAAATCAGTTGCCACATCTCTCATTGGAAAGTCAAGTAGGGAAAGTAAAAAATAAATACATGAAATTCTGAAGAGAAAGACAGATTTATTGGTAATCCTCCAGATTTTAGATAAATATTTTGCTCTTTAACAAAAGCCATACCTGTGAGACCGTAGATTTGTTTGATAGTCTTGATATCACCTGAAAGAACAAACAGAAGTGTTAATCATTGTATGTCTTCTGGTGGTTTGGGGCTGGGTGAAATGCAGCAGGCAGAGGAAAGAGAAGTATGTACAGAGTTTGCAGGAGGGCAGGAGCACAGGAAGGGGTGTGGATCTACCTGTGCAGGCTAGAGAAGAGAAAACACCTTCTACAATGTGCCAAAAACAACTGCCTCATCCTACCCTCTAGGGCCACTACTGATCAGGTGTGTGTAATGAGAAAAGGAGCACCAAGTTGAATGTCTACCACAGGATACCACACCTAGGAAATAATGACCACAATAGTGGGCTTATTGGCTGTATTTTCCACCTTGATGCTTCGTTCTCTCTCCTTTTTTTCCCTATATCTCCCTATTCTTCTTTCTTGCTATTTTGCCAAATTTGCTCATCTTCCTTGATTTTTCTTTCTGTCTCTGTGGAAATAGAAATCTATGAAATCGTTTCTTACTTAATTTTGTTACTTCTATTTATTGGCCTCTCTTTTTGCCTGAACGCTCATAGGCATGAGCTATTCATCCTGTTCCACTTGTTTTCCACTATCTCACCGTGGTAATCCCTGTGGACTAGGTTTCAGTTTACTGGGAATCCTAATCCCCTAATTGAATCAAATATTCCATTGATTACAAAAAAAGAAGAAAAACTGCTGCTAATCAGTGTTGATATGCCATCAATTGTAAGACAGATTTAAATTTCAGAGATGCTAAAATTGGGGAAAAATATATATCTTACTTAGGCTTGAATCTCAGGACACATTTTGTATAAAAGCAAACTATGGCACTATAGAGGAGTATATTAAAAACATGCACCTTCCACGATGTACAAAGAAGCTCTGGAAATTATAACATGACCTGGAAACATGCTTCTGATATTATCTACATTGTTTTTGCTCAAATATATTATTTCATTTTAATGTGGTAATAGATGCTGTTAATTAACATGATTTTATTCACATGAAAAAAATTTGTACTTGAAAATGATCTGCCTAGAAAGCCAGACATATTTGGTAATTCTGTCACCCTCCCCTCATTTTTTTTCCCTAGATGATTAGGGAAATAGATCTGTTATATTTACACAAATGCCAGGATCATTATTGCTGTGCAAATATATGTTTCATCAGTGTTTAATTTTATGATAGCAGTCAACCGATTCTACATCTGCTTAGCTGCCTAAATATGCATTAATCAGATGCATTTTAGACATAAGTTTTGTGATAATTCCCTAACTAAATGGTGACAAATAAAACAGCTGAATAGTTAAAAATGTGAAAAATAAAACAAAATTATGGTGTTCTTGCTACTGTGGTAGACACGAAAACATGTTTGTAAAAAGCCTTTCATTTATAGCTTGGATTACAGAAGAACATCACAATGGGATTCAGGAAGCCTGAACACCTCCAATCACAGATACCCTTAGAGATATAAGAGAACGATGCTGGCCTTAGCAGTTTCCAGCTGTCTGGTTTACCACTAGATGAGTTCTGCCAAGTTGCTGAATCCCAGAGTCATTTTTCTATACTAGTGCTTTTCAAACATATTATGTGTACATGAATTACTTAGGGATCTCCTTAAAATGCAGATTCTGAGATGGGAGGTCTGAGGTGGGGCCTGAAATTCCTAATTTCTAGTTAACTCCCAGGTAATACTGGTGCTGCTGGCCCTGGAGACACATTTTGAGTAGTAAGAGCTTATGACCAACATCACAGTTATTATCATCCTATTTCCTATCAGTTATTTATCCATCATGTGATAAGCGCCCTTATAAGTGTTTCCCAGACATTATGCACATTAACTCCCACTGTGATCCTACAATAGAGGTATTTTTAGTCTCTATTCTGCAGAAGAGGAAATAAAAGGACCAAATTAGAGTTAAGTGATTTGGTGATGGCTGCAAAGTAATAACTGACTAAGCAGAGAAATGAACACCAGATTGGCTGTTATTAAGGTTAAATGCAATACTATATTTAAGTGTTCGGCATGCAATATATTTTTCTTCCTCTTACCTTTTGATACCTTTGATTACCCAAGGTAACCTTATCTCATCTTTTACCAAGTGCACTGCTGGTCAAGAGTCAAGCAGAATAAGCCTAGTACCAAAATCTGGCATAGACACAATGAAAATAGAAAACTTCAGGCCAATATCCCTGATGAATATAGCCAACAAAATACCAGCAAACTGAGTCCAGCAGCACATCAAAAAGTTCATACAGCATGATCAAGAAGGCTTTATTCCTGGGACGCAAGGCTGTTTTGACATACACAATTCAATAAATGTGATTCACCGCATAAACAGAATTAAAAGCAAAACCCGAATGATCATCTCAACAGATGCAAATAAAATCAACTTGTCTTCATGATAATAACCCAGATTAGTCGTCAGAGGAATATACCCGAAAATAGTAAGAGCCATCTCTTGGGCAGGTAGCAGCTCCGTGTTTTCCTGGGACGGTGTGCCCACAGAGGCAAGCCGCCATTTTTGCTGTCTTGCCGCCTCGCCCCTGTTGCCTTCAGGCTTCCAGAGGGTGCGTGGTGACAAGGGACTGGTGCAGATCCCCAGCACCATGCAGCTGCCCTGTGGAAAAAGCAGCTAGACCTTTTTCCACACAGGTCTCCGTTCCTGTTTCTCCTTACAGGGCGGCCCTTGTGACCTGGGACTCCAACACAACTACCCTGTCCCCACCAGAACTTGTCCGTTGGAGGTGGCTCTGCAGTTCTCAGAGCAGGAACTCCCAGAGAAAACCCACAATCCCTCTGCTATTGCAGCTGCAGTGGTACCGCCCTAACTGCTCTGGGGCTGGGGAAGGAACAAATGGCCTAGTCACTATACTGGCACCTTCAGCACACTACACACCATAAGGAGAGGAATCCAGACCCTCTTCCCTGTGAGCCCAGGCCTCCCACTCTTCATGAGGCAGGGCCTCTGGCTCCGGACCACAGATCAGCCTTCTCATCACAGCAGAGCACACCCACTGGTACTGGCTCTGAGGTTCCCTGGTGAAGGCTCCCAGAGGCAATGAACAGCCCCTCTTGTCATTGCCACAGCAGTGGTTCTGCTCCTGCTGCCCTTGGTATAGGGAAGAAACAGTCTGAGGGCTTCACATGTGCTCCCAGTACACCACAGCCACCATACAGAAGAAGCTCAGTCTCTCCTCCCTATAAGCTCTTGAACCTCCATTCTTCACCAAGCAGGGCCCCCAGCTCAGGCCAGCAGTGCATTTGTCTCATCCCCTGACTGAATATTTCCAGTGGCAGGGGCTCTGTGTTTCTCTGAGACAGAGGTCCCAGAGACAACTGAAGGCCCACTCCCATGGCCACTGCAGAGTGGTACTGCTCTTGCTGCCCTCGGACTGGGAAAGGCACAAAGATCCTGAGTGCTTTAACCACACTTCTAGAAAGCTGCAGTTGCCCTCAGGAGAAGAGGCCAGTCTATCTACCGTATGACCTATGACCTACCCACTCTCCCTGCTTGTAATCAGGTAGGGCGTCCCCAGCTTGGGTCCCCAGTGCAGCCACCCCAACCTTGGCCGATTACACTGATTGGTAGCAACTCTGCATTTCCCTGGAGTGGAGCCCCCAGAGACAAGAGAAAGGCCCTCTGTCACAGCCACTGCTAAGGTCCCTGGCCTTGCTGCCTCCAAGCTGAGGAGGCCACATAAAGCCTGAGCTCACCCCAGAGTTGCAGTGTGCAGCCCAGGAGAGCCAAACCGAGATCTGCAGCCAGCACTCAAGTGGGAGAGGAGCTCACACTGTCAGAGTGCTGAGAGGGAGCACAGCTGCAATCATGAGAAAATACAGAGGAGCCACATGGCCAAGCAAGTGCCTACCTACTGGCCATTTCACTTAAGCACCACCTACTGGATCACAGCACAAACTTCAACACCAAAAATACTTTTGGTAATAGGCTCCTCTGTGAAACCAAAGAACTCAGCTAAAAATAAAGGCCCTGCACAAAGCCTTGGCCCTCTGAAAACATCCAGAAATGAAACCTACTGATTATACCCAAATTACACCACAGTTAGAGGAACACCAGCCCACACAGATGAGAAAGAACCAGCGTAAGAGCTCTGGGAGCTCAAAAAGGCAGAGTGGCCTCTTTCCTCCAAACAACCACGCTAGTTCCCCAGCAAGGGTTCCTAACTGGGTTGAAATAGCTCAAATGCCAGAGATAGAATTCAGAATATGGATGGGAACATAGACCATCGAGATTGAGGAGAAAGTGGGCACCCAATACAAAGAATCTAATGAGTACCATAAAATGATTCAGGAGCTGATGGATGAAATAGTCGTTATAAAACAGAAGCAAATAGCTGAAAAACACACTACAAGAATTTTACAATGCAACCTCAAGTATTAACAGCAGAATAAACCAAGCTGAGGAAAGAATCTCAGAGTTCACAAACTGGCTCTCCGAAATAACTCAGTAAGACAGAAAATACATAAAAAAGAATAAAAAAGGATGAACAAAACCTCTGAGAAATATGAGGTTATGTAAAGAGACCAAAATCTATGAATCACTGGGTCCCTGAAAGAGCTAGGGAGAAAGCAAGCAACTTGGAAAACATATCTCAGAATATCATTCATGCAAACCTTCCCATCCTCACTAGACAGGCCAACATTCAAATTCAGAAAATGCAGAGAACTCCTGTGAGATACTACAGAGGAAGACATCCCCAAGACAGATAGTCATCAGATTTTCCAAGGTCGAAATATAAGAAAAAATGTTAAAGGCAGTTAGAGAGAAGGGGTAGGTCAGCTACAAAGGGAACCCCATGAGGCTAACAGCAGAATTTTCAGTAGAAACTCGACAAGCCAGAAGAAATTGGGGGCCTATATCAACATTCTCTTTTTTTAAAAAAACTTTATCTTAAGTTCAGGGGTACATGTGCACGTTTATTATATAGGTAAATTTGTGTCACGGGGGTTTGATGTACAGATTACTTCATCGCCCATGTACTAAGCCTAGTACCTTTTACTCATATTTTCTGATCCTCTCCTTCCTCCAACCCTTCACCCTCTGGTAGGTCCCAATGTCTGCTGCTCCCCTCTTGGTGTCCATGTGTTTTCATCATCTAGTTCCCACTTACAAGTGAGAAAATGTGGCATTTGGTTTTCTGTTCCTGCATTAGTTTGCTTAGGATAATGGCCTCCAGCTCCATCCATGTTCATTTAGAGAACATGATCTCATTTTCTTTTATGGCGGTGTAGTATTCCATGGTGTGTGTGTGTGTGTGTGTATGTATGCATGTGTATATATATGTATATATACATAGATACACACTATATATACATATATACAGATACATATATATAATATATCTCATATTTTATTTTATCCAGTCTCTCATCGATGGGCTTGTAGACTGATTCCATATCTTTGCTATTGTGAATAGTGCTGCAATGAACATATGTGTGCATATGTCTTTATGGTAGAACAATGTGTATTCATTTGGGTATATACCCAGTAATGTGATTGCTGAGTTGAATGGTAGTTGTTCTTTTAGCTCTTTGAGGAATCTGCACACTGCTTTTCACAACAGTTCAACTAATTTACACTCCCACCAACAGTGCATTCTTCCTTTTTCTCTGCAATCTTTCCAGCATCTGTTATTTTCTGACTTTTTAATAATAGATATCTAACTGGTGTGAGATGGTATCTCATGGTTTTGATTTGCATTTCTCTAATGATCAGTGATATTGAGTTTTTTTTTCATATGACTGTTCGCCACTTGTATGTCTTTTTTTGAAAAGTGTCTGCTCATGGCCTTTACCCACTTTTTAGTGGAGTTGTTTGTTTTTTGCTTGTAAATTTGTTTAAGTTCTTTATGGATGCTGAATATTAGACCTTTTTCAGATGCATGGTTTGCACAAATTTTCTACCACTCTGTAGGCTGTTTGTTGATAATGTCTTTTGTTGTGCAGAAGCTCTTTACTTTAATAATTAGATCCCACTAGTTAATTTTTGCTTTTGTTGCAATTGCTTTCAGCATCTTTGTCATGAAATCTTTGCCAGGTCCTATGTCCAGAATGGTATTTGCCTGAGTTGCCTTCCAGGGTTTTTATAGTTGTGGGTTTTACATATAAGTCTTTAATCCATCTTGAGTTGACTTTTACATATGGTGAAAGAAAGGGGTCCAGTTTCAATCTTTTGCATATGGCTAGCCAGTTATCCCAGAACTATTTATTGAATAAGGAGTTCTTTCCCCATTGCTGGTTTTTGTCAGCTTTGTTGAAGATCAGATGGTTGCAGGTGTGTGGCCTTATTTCTGGACTCTCAATTCTGTTCCATTGACCTATATGTCTGTTTTTGTACCAGTACCTCAGCATTCTTAAAGAAAATAATTTTCAACCAAGAATTTTATATCCAGCCAAACTAAGCTTCATAAGTGGAAGAGAAATAAGATCCTTTCCAGACAAGTAAATGCTGAGGGAATTCATGACTACCAGGCCTGCCTTACAAGAGGTCCTGAAAGGAGCACTAAACATGGAAAGAAAAACAAACAAACAAACATACCAGCTACTACAAAAACACGCCTAAGTACACAGACCAGTGACACTACAAAGCAACCATACAAACAAATCTATATAATAGCCAGCTAACAACATAAGAGGATGAAATCCACACAGATAAATATTAACTTGGAATGTAGATGGGCTAAATGCTTCACTTAAAAGTAACAGAGTGTCAACATGGAGAAAGAAGCAATACTCCCTGGTATGCCATCTTCAAGAGATCCATCCCACATGCAATGACAATCACAGGCTCAAAATAAAGGGATAAAGAAAAATCTACTAAGCAAATGGAAAACAGAAAAAGGCAGTGGTTGCTATCATAATTTCAGACAAAACAGACTTTAAACCAACAAAGACCACAAAAGATAGAGTAGGACATTACGTAAAGAGTCTAATTCAACAAGAAGACCTAACTATCCTAAATACACATATACCCTCAAGAGAGGAGCACCCAATTCATAAAGAAAGGTCTTAGAGACCTGCACAGAGACTTTGATTCCCACATAATAATAGTGGGAGACTTCAATATCTTACTGAGAGTATTAGACAGATTGTTCAGGCAGAAAATTAACAAAGATATTTAAGACCTGAATTCAACACTTGAATAAATGGACTTGTTAAGTGTCTACAAAACTCTCCACCCAAATATACAAAACAACAGAATATACATTCTTCTCATTGCCACGTGGCACATATTCTAAAATCAATCGCAAAATTAGACATAAAATAATCCTCAGTAAATTCAAAGAAACTGAAATCATACCAACCACATTCTTGGACCACAGTGCATAAAAACAGAAATCATCATTAAGAAAATCTCTCAAAACCATACAATTACATGGAAATTAAACAACCTGCTCCTGAATGAGTCTTAGGTAAATAAGCTAAGGCAGAAATCTAAAAGTTATTTGAAACTAATGAGAACAAAGACACAACATACCAGAATCTTTGGGACACAGCTAAGGCAGTGTTAAGAGGAAGTTTATAGCACAAACAACCACATCAAAAAGTTAAAAAGATCTCAGATTAACAACCTAACATCACAACTAAAGGAACTAGAGAAGCAAAAGCAAACCAACCCCAAATATAGCAGGAGATAAGAAATAACCAAAATTAGAGCTAAACTGAAGGAAATTAAGACATGAAAAATCATACAAAGGATCAATGAATCCAATAGTTGGTTTTTAAAAAAATTAGTAAGACAGACCATTAGCTAGACTAACAAAGGAAAGAAGAGAGAAAAGCCAAATAAACACAATTAGAAATAAAAAAGGGAATGTTACCACTGACCCTACAAGAATACAAAAAAACCCTCAGAGACTACTACAAACACCTCTATGCACACAAACTAGAAAATCTAGAAGAAACTGATAAATTCCTGGACACATACAACCTCCTAAAACTGAGCCAGGAGGAAATTAAATCCCTGAACAGACCAATAATGAGTTCCAAAATTGAATCAGTAATCAAAAGCCAACCAACCACAAAAAGGTGCAGGACTAGACAGATTCACAGCCAAATTATGCCAGATATATAAAGAAGAGCTGATACCATTCTGACTGAAAGTATTCCAAAAATTTGAGAAGTATAGACTCCTTCCTAACTCATTCTACGAGGCCAGCATCATCCTGATACCAAAACCTAGCAGAAACACAACAAAAAAAGAAAAATTCCGTTCAATATCCTTGATGAATACAGACAAAAACCCTCAACAAAATACTAGCAAACTGAAACCAGCAGCACATCATAAAGCTAATTCACCATGATCAAGTAGGCTTTATCCCTGGGATGCAAAGTTGGTTCAACATATACAAATAAATAAATATGATTCATCACGTAAAGAGAATTAAAGTAAAAAACCCATGATTATCTCAATAGATGCAGAAAAGGCTTTTGGTAAAATTCAACATCGCTTCATGTTAAAACCCTCAATAAACTAGTCATTGAAGGAATATATTTTAAAATGATAAGAGCCATCTATAACAAATCCATTGCCAATATAATACTAAATGGGCAAAAGCTAGAAGCATTCTGTTGAAAACCAGAACAAGACAGGGATGCCCTCTATCACGACTCCTATTCAACATAGTACCGGAAGTCTTGGCCAGGGTAATAAGGCAAGAGAAACAAATAAAAGGCTTCCAAATAAGAGAGAAAATCAAACTATCCCTGTGTACAGACGACATAATTTTATATCTAGAAAACCCCATAGTCTCTGCCCAAAAGCTCTGTGATCTGATAAACAATTTCAGCAAAGTTTCAGGTACCAAATCAATGTACAAAATCAGTAGCATTCCTGTATACTAACAATATCCAATATAAGAGGCAAATTAAGAATGTAATCTCATTTGCAATTGCCACGAAAAGGGTTAAATACCGAGGAATACAGCTAACCAGAGAGGTGAAAGATATCTACAATGAGAATTATAAAACACTGCTCAAGGAAATCACAGATGACACAAACACATGGAAAAACACCCCATGCTCATGATTAGGAAGAATCAATATCATTAAAATGGCCATACTGCATGGAGTAATTTACAGATGCTATTCCTATGAAACTGCCAATGACATTCTTCATGCAATTTAAAAAATATTTTAAAATTTGTGCAAAACTAAAAAAGAGCCTGAATAGCAAAGGCAATCCTAAGCAAAAGGACAAAGCTGAGGTATCATGTTACCTGACTTCAAGCTACATTACAAGGCTACAGTAACCAAAATAGCAGGGTCCTGGTACTAAACCAGACATATAGACCAATGGCACAGAATAGAGATCTCAGAAATAAGGCTACACACCTACAACCATCCGATCTTCAACAAAGCCAACAAAAACCAGCAATGGGGAAAGGACTCCCTATTCAATAAGTGGTGTAAATGGTGCTGGGATAGCTGGCTAGCCATATGAAGAAGATTGAAACTGGACCCCTTCCTTAAACCATAAACAAAAGTTAACTCAAGATGAATTGAAGACTTAAATGTGAAACCCAAAACGATAACAATTCTGGAAGATAACCTAGGCAATACCACTCTGGACATAGGAGCTGGCAAAGATTTCATGAAAAAGATGCCGAAAGCAATTGCAACACAGGCAATAATTGACAAGTGGGAACTAATTAAAGTATGGAGCTTCTGTATAGCAAAAGAAACTATCAGCAGAGTAAAAAGACAATCTACAGAATGGGAGAAAATATTTGCAAACTGTGCATCCAACAAAAGTGTAATATCCAGAATCTATAAGGAACTTACACAAATTTACAAGCAAAAACAAACAACCCCATAAAAAAGTGGGCAAAGGATAGGAACAGCCACTTTTCAGAAGAAGACATACAAGTGACTAGAAAACATATGAAAAAATGCTCATCATTACTAACCAGTAGAGAAATGCAAATCAAATCCACGATGAGATAGTATTTCAGAGCAGTCAGAATGGCCATTATTAAATTTGAAAAATAAATGCTAGTGAGGTTACGGGGGAAAAGGAACACTTATATACTGTTGGTAAGAGTATACATTAGTTCAACTATTGTGGAAAGAAGTGAAGTGATTCCTCAAAGAGCTAAAAACAGAACTAGCAGTTGATCCAGCAATCCCATTACCGGGTATATAGCCAAAGGAATATACATTATTTTACCATAAAGACACACACATGCATATATTCACTGCAGCACTGTTCACAATAGCAAAGACATGGAGTCAACCTAACTGGTCATAAATAGAAGACTGAATGTATTAGTTCATTTTCATGCTGCTGATAAAGATATACCCAAGACTGCGCAATATACAAAAGAAAGAGGTTTATTGGACTTACAGTTCCACATGGCTTAAGAGGACTCACAATCATGGCAGAAGGCAAGGAGGAGCAAGTCACATCTTATATGGATGACAGCAGGCAAAGAGAGTACTTGTGTAGGGAAACTCCTGTTTTTAAAGTCATTGGCTCTCATGAGATCCATTTACCGTCACGAGAACAGCAACGGAAAGGCCCAGTCCCATGATTCAATCATCTCTCACTGGGTCCCTCTGACAACACATGGGAATTGTGGGAGCTACAAGACGAGATTTGAGTGGGGACACATATCACTGGATAAAGTAAATGTGGTACATATACACTATGGAATACTATGCAGCCACAAAAGAGAACGAGATCCTGCCCTTTGCAGCAACATGGGTGGAGCTGGAGGCAATTATCCTAAGCAAACTAACACAGGAACAGAAAATCAAATACTGCATGTTCTCACTTATAAGTGGCACTAAAAACAAGAAAACAAAGAAGAAAACAACAGACACTAGGGCCTACTTGAGGGTGAAGAGTGACAGTAGGCAAAGGATCAGAAAAAATATCTATTGAGTACTAGGCTTAGTACATGGCTGATGAAATAATCTATATACCAAAACTCTGTGATACACAGTTTATGTATATAGCAAACCTGCACATGTACCCCTGAACCTAAAATAAAAGTCATAATAAAACAATCTATATTAATGGTTCATCATGTAAAAATGTAATTTGTAATTAAATAACATAAGGAGAATAATGTTGTATAGAGCAGGAAAAATAATAATAATAATAAGACTCATCAATAATAAAGCCACAGCCAATATCACATGGAATGAGCAAAAGCTAAAACCATTCCCCTTGAAAACTGGAACAAGAGAAAGATGCTGTATTTGTCAATTTTCACACTGCTATAAAGATATTACCTAAGACTGGGTAATTTATAAAGAAAAGGGATTTAATTGAGTCACAGTTCTGCATGGCTGGGGAGGCCTCAGAAAACCTACAGTCATGGCAGAAGGGGAAGCAGGCACACCTTACATAGTGGCAGGCATGAGAGGGAAGCAAGTGTGTGATTCTCTCTGCCATTTATAAAACCATCAGATCTAATTCACTCACTATCACGAGAGCAGCATGGAGAAAACTGCCCCATAATCCAATCACTTCCCACCAGGTCTCCCCCTAAACACCTGGGGATTACAATTCAAGATAAGATTTGGGTGGGGACAAAAAACCTAACCATATAAGATGCCCACTCTCACTGTTCCTGTTCAACATAGTACTGAAAGTCCCAGCCAGAACAGTTAAGCAAGAGAAAGAAATAAAAGGCATCCAAACAGGAAGACAAGAGATCAAACTGTCTCTCTTTGTGATGATATTACTGTATATCTAGAAATCCCTAAAGACTCTGCCAAGAGGCTACTAGACTTGATAAACAATTTTAGTAAGGTTTTAGGATACAAAAATCAATATACAAAAATCAGTAGCATTTCTATACACCAATAATATCAAGGCTAAGAGTTAAATCAAGAACACAATCTCATTTACAATAGCCACAACGAAAATGAAATACCTAGAAAAACAGCTAATCAAAGGGGTGCAGGATTTCTACAAGGAAAATCACAAAAGTCAGAAATCACACACACACACACACACACAAAAAAAAAAACATTCCATGCTCAAGGACTAGAAGAACCAGTGTCATGAAAATGACCATGCTGGCCAAAGCAACTTACAGATTCAATGCTACTCCTATCAAACTACCAATATCATTCTTCAAAAAATTAGAGCAAACTATTCTAAAATTCATATGGAACCAAAAAAGAACCCAAACAGCAAAAGCAATTCTAAACAACAATAACAAAAATGAACCTGGAGGCAGCACACTACCTGACTTGTAACTACACCATAAAGCTATAATGATCAAGCAGCATGGTACTGGTACAAAAACAGACACACAGAGCAATGGAACAGAATAGAAGACTCAGAAATGAAGCCACATGTTTAAAACCTCTGATCTTCCACAAGACTGACAAAAATAAGCAATGGGAAAGGACTCCCTATTCAATAAATGGATAGCCATATGCATAAGAATGAAACTAGACCCCTATCTGTCACTACATCCAAAAATTAACTCAAGATGGATGAAAGATGGAAGTATAAGACCTAAAATTATAAATATCTTAGATGAAAACCTAGGAAGTACTCTTCTTGACATTAGTGTTGGCAAAGGATTTTTTGCCAAGTCCCCAAAAGCAATTGCAGTGAAAACAAAAAATGACAAGTACGATCTAATTAAACTAAAGAGCTTCTGCATAACAAAAGAAACTATCAAGAGAGTAAACAGACAACCGACAGAATGGGATAAAATATTTACCAACTACACATCTGAAAAGGGTCTGATTATCCAGAATCTATAAGAAACTTAAATTTACAAGCAAAAACCAAACAACTCTATTAAAAAGTGGGCAAAAAGACATGAACAGATTCCTCTCAAAAGAAGACACACAAGTGGCCAACAAACATACGAAAAAAGCTATCATCACTAATCATCAGAGAAATGCAAATCAAAATCACAATGAGATACCATTTCACACTAGTCAGAATGGCTATTATTAAAAAGTCAAAAAACAACAGATGCTGGCAAAGCTGTGGAGAAAAGGAAACGCTGTTGCTGGGAATGTAAATTAGGTCAGTCACTGTGGAAAGCAGTTTGGAGATTTCGCAAAAAATGAAGAACTATTATTTGACCCAGCAATTCCATTACTGGGTGCATACCCAAAGGAAAATAGATCACTATATCAAAAAGAAATGTTCACTCATATATTCATTGCTGCACTACTCACTATAGCGAAGACATAGAATCAGCATAGGTGACCATCAGTGGTGGACTGGATAAAGAAAATGTGGTACATATCCACCACAGTAATAAATTACCATAGTAATACAGTCATAAAATAGAATGAAATCACATCTTTCACAGCAACATGGATGAATCTGGAGGCAAGAATCCTCAGTAAACTAATGCAGGGACAGAAAACCAAATACCACATGTTCTCATTTACAAATGGGAACTAAACAATGAGTACACATGTACATAAACATAGGAATAAAAACACTGGGAACTGCTAGAGAGAGTGGGGAGGGGGGTACGGGTTGAAAATCTACTTGTTGGGTACTATGCTCACTACCTTGGTACAATATCCCCATGTAATAAACCTGCCCATGTACCCTGTATATCTATAATAAAGGCTGAACATTTTTTAAAAAGTGTGAGGCATAATCAAGTGTACTTCATTCACACACACACTCACACATATATATGCAAATAATCAGTAATGTCCCAGCAATCTGAGAGACTCTCTGAATAATTTCATTTACATGTAGTATTAATCCCTTATGCTATAAAAGAGCACTATGATATATTTATTCAGACGATTAACACTTCATACCAATCCAGATTCTGCCTGGAATATTTTTTTATTGGAAACTCAGCATTTTAAAGCTAGAAGTGACCGCAGACTGTCTGCTGAAATGATTTCTTTACTTGTCAAAGAATAGAATGTCTTGAGTAGCTTTCTTTTTTTATTTATTCAAAAGTTTATTCAAACGAATATAGCAGTTAAAAACATTTTCTTGTGATAAAACTGAAGGTTAAGAATAGTTTCTAAACATAAGATTAAATGTAAATTTAAGTATTGTTTAGAAAAAGTGACATGGTCTTCAAACTTTCACCTGAATCCCTGAATAACCAATAGCAGGCTCTGAAATTAAGGCAATAAATAATAGCCTACCAACCAAAAAAAGTCCAGGATGAGACGGATTCACAGCCGAATTCTACCAGAGGTACAAGGAGGAGTTGGTACCATTCCTTCTGAAACTATTCCAATCAATAGAAAAAGAGGGAATCGTCCCTAACTCATTTTATGAGGCCAACATCATCCTGATACCAAAGCCTGACAGAGACACAACAAAAAAAGAGAATTTTAGACCAATATCCCTGACGAACATCGATGCAAAAATCCTCAATAAAATACTGGCAAACCGAATCCAGCAGCACATCAAAAAGCTTATCCACCATGATCAAGTGGGCTTCATCCCTGGGATGCAAGGCTGGTTGAACATTCGCAAATCAATAAACGTAATCCAGCATATAAACAGAACCAAAGACAAAAACCACATGATTATCTCAATAGATGCAGAAAAGGCCTTTGACAAAATTCAACAGCCCTTCATGCTAAAAACGCTCAATAAATTCGGTATTGATGGAACGTACCTCAAAATAATAAGAGCCATTTATGACAAACCCACAGCCAATATCATACTGAATGGGCAAAACCTGGAAGCATTCCCTTTGAAAACTGGCACAAGACAGGGATGCCCTCTTTCACCACTCCTATTCAACATAGTGTTGGAAGTTCTGGCTAGGGCAATCAGGCAAGAGAAAGAAATAAAGGGTATTCAGTTAGGAAAAGAAGAAGTCAAATTGTCCCTCTTTGCAGATGACATGATTGTATATTTAGAAAACCCCATCGTCTCAGCCCAAAATCTCCTTAAGCTGATAAGCAACTTCAGCAAAGTCTCAGGATACACAATCAATGTGCAAAAATCACAAACATTCTTATACACCAGTAACAGACCAATAGAGAGCCAAATCATGAAGGAACTCCCATTCACAATAGCTTCAAAGATAATAAAATACCTAGGAATCCAACTTACAAGGAATGTAAAGGTCCTCTTCAAGGAGAACTACAAACCACTGCTCAGTGAAATAAAAGATGACACAAACAAATGGAAGAACATACCATGCTCATGGATAGGAAGAATCAATACTGTGAAAATGGCCATACTGCCCAAGGCAATTTATAGATTCAATGCCATCCCCATTAAGCTATGAATGACTTTCTTCACAGAATTGGAAAAAACTGCTTTAAAGTTCATATGGAACCAAAAAAGACCCCACATTACCAAGACAATCCTAAGCCAAAAGAACAGAGCTGGAGGCATCATGCTACCTGACTTCAAACTATACTACAAGGCTACAGTAACCAAAACAGCATGGTACTGGTACCAAAACAGAGATATAGACCAAAGGAACAAAACAGAGCCCTCAGAAATAATACCACACATCTACAGCCATCTGATCTTTGACAAACTTGACAAAAACAAGAAATGGGGAAAAGATTCCCTATTTAATAAATGGTGCTGGGAAAATTGGCTAGCCATAAGTAGAAAGCTGAAACTGGATCCTTTCCTTACTCCTTATATGAAAATTAATTCAAGATGGATTAGAGATTTAAATGTTAGACCTAAAACCATAAAAACCCTAGAAGAAAACCTAGGTAATACCATTCAAGACATAGGCATGGGCAAGGACTTCATGTCTAAAACACCAAAAGCAACAGCAACAAATGCCAAAATTGACAAATGGGATCTAATTAAACTAAAGAGCTTCTGCACTGCAAAAGAAACTACCATCAGAGTGAACAGGCAACCTACAGAATGGGAGAAAATTTTTGCAATCTACTCATCTGACAAAGGGCTAATATCCAGAACCTATAAAGAACTGAATCAAATTTACAAGAAAAAACAAACAACCCCATCAAAAAGTGGGCAAAGGATATGAACAGACACTTCTCAAAAGAAGACATTCATACAGCCAACAGACACCTGAAAAAATGCTCATCATCACTGGTCATCAGAGAAATGCAAATCAAAACCACAATGAGATACCATCTCACACCAGTTAGAATGGCAATCATTAAAAAGTCAGGAAACAACAAGTGCTGGAGAGGATGTGGAGAAATAGGAACACTTTTACACTGTTGGTGGAACTGTAAACTAGTTCAACCATCATGGAAAACAGTGTAGCAATTCCTCAAGGATCTAGAACTAGAAATATCATTTGACCCAGGCATCCCATTACTGAGTATATACCCAAAGGATTATAAGTCATGCTGCTATAAAGACACATGCACATGTATGTTTATTGCGGCACTATTCACAATAGCAAAGACTTGGAATCAACCCAAATGTCCGTCAGTGACAGACTGGATTCAGAAAATGTGGCACATATACACCATGGAATACTATGCAGCCATGAAAAAGGATGAATTTGTGTCCTTTGTAGGGACATGGATGCAGCTGGAAACCATCATTCTCAGCAAACTATCGCAAGAACAGAAAACCAAATACCGCATGTTCTCACTCATAGGTGGGAATTGAACAATGAGATCACCGGGACACAGGAAGGGGAACATCACACATCGGGTCCTATTGTGGGGAGGGGGGAAAGGGGAGGGATAGCATTAGGAGATATACCTAATGTAAATGATGAATTAATGGGTGCAGCACACCAACATGGCTCATGTATACATTTGTAACAAACCTGCATGTTGTACACATGTACCCTAGAACTTGAGTAGTTTTCTTAAAAAAAAAAATCCACTGTGCTCACTACAGTGAGTCTCTTATAGTTGGTGGTGGATGGAACCCAGTGATCCAGAGTTTTCCACAAGTCTCCAGGTTAGATGTGAAACCATTCATTTAGTCCAAGTCTCTCACTTTAGAAACATGTATACTATTGCTCAGGGAGATGAGATTACTTTCTCACTTTAAGTGGGGAGACCACCCCTCATATTGTCTTATGTCCAGTTTCTGCCTCCAAAGAAAGAAGAAGTGAAAACTAAAATGCAAAAATGAAATCCACAGGCAAACAGCCTCGTGCCACACCCTGTGGCCTGGTAGTTAAAGATTGACCCCTGACCTAATTGGTTATGTTATCTGTAGATTACAGACATTGTATGGAAAAGCACTGTGAAAATCCCTGTCCTGTTCTGTTCCATTCTAATTACCAGTTCAGGTGCATGCAGCTCCCAGTCATGTACTCCCTGCTTGCTCAATCAATCACGACCCTCTCACACGGACCGCCTTAGAGTTGTAAGCCCTTAAAAGGGACAGGAATTGCCCACTCGGGGAGCTCGGTTTTTGGAGATGTGAGTCTGCCAATGCTTCCAGCTGAATAAAGCCCTTTCCTTCTACAATTCGGTGTCTGAGGGGTTCTTGTCTGTGGCTCGTCCTGCTACAACTTCATCCATCAAGTTAAGAACAGAATGTCTATCATAGGCCATGCATCCTGACTCTCAGTGTTCCTTACCCAACCATAGTTTTCTCAGGTACTTTCTCCAGCAGTTAATGCTGTTACTTGGGCTGAAATAAATGCCTGATATACTGCAGAATTTAATCCAGCACAGGGTTTTGATGATTCCCATAAAGCAGACCCAAATAGCTCATGATGCAAGGTTGCAAGCACTGCTTTAACCTTTTCTGGGTCATAGATTTTTCTGGAAATGTGATGCATTACAGACATTCTCTCCTCAGGAAAAAAAATGCATGAATACAAACTTTGAACAGAAAAACTTTATTGACCCCAATTTTCTTGTTCTAACATCTAGAAGAGGACTCAGAAGTTTTAAATGTTTTGAAGAGGGCAGTCTTATCCAATTTTGAGTCCCTTCTACATAAAATTTTTACATCCTTTACACAACATGAAGAACTTCTTGCCATCTCTAATCTCTACTGAGGATAACTTTAAAAAAAATAGACTTCTAGAGGTTGGAGAAACAAAAAGGAAGTAAATTAGACAAAAGAGAATAAATGGAGAAGAGGCTGGAGAAACAAAAAGGAAGTAAATTAGACAAAAGAGAATAAATGGAGCTCATTGCAATGAAGCCTTTGGGGAGGATAAGATAGTACTTATGAGTATAATATATATTATTTAGGTGATAAATACATTAAAAGTGGTGATTCTCCCTAGGCAGTGTATCTATGTAACAAAATTAAACTTGTACCCCATAAATTTATATAAATAAAAAACAAAATCAATGAAGTCTTGAGAGAGATAAAGAAGACTGAGGGTTAGCCTACTGAAACCTTAGAACTGTGAACCAAATGTGGGCAAGAAAGATTTGTCTTTGCATAATGAACAGTGGTAAGGCTCTATAACCTTGTAGAGTGGGAAAGAAATATAATCTCAGCCACAGTCAGTTGATTTAAGAAGTTTCCACACAGCTTTTCTTCTCCTTTCTCTCCCAATCCTAACCACCTAAATTGCTCTATCACTTTGTGAATACAGTGGGAACTGAGAGGGAGGACTCTTAAATTGGAAAGATAATTGTTTTTTTGGCATGAAGAACCAGACAGAGAAAATATAGTTTCTTAGTACTCATACTATCTGTAACAAAAAAAGCAAAACAAATTCACAACTTTTTTTTTCTTTAACTGTGGAGAGAAGGCCTCAACATTCTACTATTGAGCTTGAATTGCAAATGAAATCAAGCATACCAGGCACATGGATAGCAATTTTACAGGTGAAAAGTGCTATTGTATTCTCTAATGTTGTCTTTATTCTACTGAATGAAGACATTTCTATAAGAGCTCTCATAGGCTCATACTTGACTTTGGCTATTCAACCTATATTTGCCTTAAATTCTTAAATTCCTCAATGGTAAATGTTCCTAATATTAGAATTTCCACTAATTACTGTAGTTGGGAAGGCAGTTCTTTGATTTATTTCATCTATTTCTCTAACTCATTAAATGCCTCTGAATCCTGACAGATGGTACTATAGTAACACACAATGTTTGGCACCCAGCCTTTTGTGGGATGATAATGCTTCACTTTTGAAAGGATTTTAAGTGGTTTTTCAGTCCTGTTGAGGCAGAAGGAAGTTTACTCTCAAGCTTCTTTCCAGAGGCTGAACCACCAAGAAGTTTACTGTGAAGCAAGGAGAGAAGCAAGCATTGCAGAACCCACAGCCTGGGCCTATGAAACCTAAACTGTAATGTAGTAGGACAGTGGCCCAGGGAAGATAGGAGATCTATTTGCAATGTTTACGTGGTGCATAGGCCAGAATTTATAAGCCCCTGTTTGAGTCTGAAAATGTCCTCTCAATAAGGAATCTCATAAGACACTAAATGCTCCGGTAGGAATGTTATCTACAGTTGAATGCTCAATTGGGAAATGTGACGTGTATTATAAGGTTCTTCTTTCTGACTGATTCGTGATATCTTCTGCCTCAATAATAACAGAGGAACATGTGTTCCCATTCAGAAAAAGAGATCATGCCATATTTTATCTTATTCACCGGACGGCAACATAACCAGTAGTGGTGACTGTTTGGGATAAAGAGAATATGAACGAAGCGTACTCACAAATAAACCCATGACTCTCATAGTTAAAATGTCCACTCCTGCAAAATCATAATAAATGTCATGTAATAGAGACACAACAAATCAGCAGGTCCCTTTTTCATTTCTGATCTGTTTCTTCCTCTTGTAGACTCATCTGGAGGTGCCCATAAATAGTAAATAACACCCATGGCAGGTGTAATGGGAACAGGAAATGGAAACCTCTGGGGAAAGGATAGGCTTTGAATAAGGGAGCACTAATGTACAAGTAAACAAATCTGACATTTCACCACCATCTAATCTAAAGAAGAGATTTTTTGAGGATGGCCTGAAACTCTAAGTGAGTAACACAGTCTCTACTATATTTCCCTTGCTTGTTGTGTAACTTAGAAATTACATTTTTAATGAAAGAACTGATGATATTTTAACATTTTCCAATTTCACCCTGAGCTTTGAGATCAAGATTAACTATTAAGACTTAGAGGATAATTCTTTTCTGCTAGGTAGATGGTATCACTTCTAATACAGAAGTACAAGTTAAGTAATTGAGCTCTGAATTTACAGTTTATGGACGAGAGCTGGAGAATCAGCTACTGAGTTCATAGTGTAGGAAGCACCCCGCAAACTCCCCATTACTGTATGTTAGAGTAAAAGGTCTGTGTGCCAGGGGATGGAACCCACTTAGGAGTTCGGGTAGCATAATGATTAAGATTTTCCTAGTCCTGTCAATTATTAGCTATGTAACCTTAAGAAACATATTAATTATGACAGAGTAGGTAATGCTGTGTTAGCAATAATGTTCTAAATTTTACACAAAAGAACTTTATTTCTCAGTCATTTACAGTGTTATATGTCCAGCAGTTCTCCTCTAATGCAATCCTTAGGTGATTCAGGCACCTAGGCTTCTTCTATTTTGTGGTCACAGGATTTTTCTGGTATTATCTAATGGGCAGCTCAGGAGAGAGTATGGGGAAGGCATACTGGGCACATAACTACCCCAGCCTAGTGTGACACATCACTTCTATTTACATTTTAATGGCCAGAACTAGTCTTACAGTAAAATTCTGGGAACATTCATTTCCTCTTCTCAAAAGTAATGACAATAACTGGAGTTGTTTTGAGAATTAAATGAAATATGTATGTGATAACTGAATGGAGATCCAGTTGGCCACATCTGGTATTGTGTTACATTTAAGAGAAATGCAGTATAGAAACCAAATGTAATTAAAATGTAATTCTAATTTGTGTGTGTGTATGTAATTCTAATTTGTGTGTGTGTGAAATCCCACAAAAGGGATTTCAGGATCCTTTTTAAGGGTCTTAAAATGCATCCCTTTCAAGACCCTTAAAAGGGATGCATTTCAAATTAAAACCACAATGAGATACCATCTTACATTAGTGAGAATGGCTATTAATAAAAGTCAAAGAACAATAGATGTTGTTGAGGATGTGGAGGAAAAGGAATGCTTATACATTGTTGGTGGGAATGTAAACTAGTACAAGCTTTATGAAAAACAGTATGGAGATTTCTCAAAGACTAAAAATAGTACTACCATTCAATCCAGCAATCCCACTACTGGGTATATACTGAGAGGGAAGTAAATCATTATATCAAAATGATACCTGCATTCATAAGTTTATTGCAGCACTATTCACAATAGCAAAGATATGGAATCAATCTAGAATTCACAGGCCCATCAGTGGAGGATCGGATAAGAGAAAATGGGCCTATGAATTCCAAACTGTGTATATATACCATGGAATACTACTAGGCCATAAAAAATAAAATTATGTTTTCTGCAGTAACATGGGTGTAACTGGAGGCCATTACCCTACCTGAAGTGACTCAGAAACAGAAAGTCAAATACTTGCATGTTTTCGCTTGGGAGCTAAACAATGGGTACACATGGACGTATAGAGTGGAATAATATATATTGGAGATGAAAAAAGGGTGTGAGTGGGTGAGGGTTGAAAAATTATTTATTGAGTACAATGTTCACTATTCAGGTGATGGCTACATGAATAGCCCAGAGTTCACCACTATACAATATGTGAATGTAAGCAATCTGCACTTGTATTTCCTAAATGTAAATAACAAATAAATAGATTTAAAGAAGGGGATGTATTTGATAACTCATAGTAAGACATCTTAAGATTAGCCCTCCTTTTTTATTTTATTAGCCGTAATAATCATGCATCTCTCTCAATTCTCTCACTGAAACTCTCTCTGGATTCCTTGTTCGTTGCTTTCCCTTGGCCATAATTCTAAGCATTCCTGTTAGAGGTATTAGTGTCATGCTAGAGGTGATAGTATCATGCCTTCCAGGCCTCTCATTTCTCCAGAGAGAAAGCATTTGGAGCCTGTTGGGCAGTGTAAGCCTCATATCCCTTCAACTTCAGGGTCTCCTATCCACAAGGAATTCTCACATAGAAATTATGGTAAAAAATAAAAATCAAAAAAATCCGCACATTATTTGTTAAGTTCTCGGTCCAGTGTCTGGCATCAAGAGTAATTCTTGTTTATAAATATTAATTATATTTTATTGATATATTGATTATGAATAAAAGTTTTCTTTGAATTGAATTCATGTTGGGAATGGAGCATTATGATATTTTACATCAATCATTTAGTTGGGTCATGATTATCTTAACATTCACATGGTGGGTCTGTCCCACTTGCAATTCACAAATATGTACAATGTCTTAATAAATAGGCCACATATTTAAATACCAGTTTTCCTAAAACTGTTCTCCCGGCAAAAGGGCTATCATGCCATGCCACAAAACACACTTTTCTTTGCACAACACTAGGAAGAATACTTTATATAAAGCAATGGCCAGGCATTCCATATTTTTCTTTGTCAACCCCTTCATGTGCTTTACTTAAATAAAGTAAGACTGTTCATGGGTGTGAATACAGTCAATAAACATTGACAATACACACAAATCAACTCAAGAATGATTATCTTTGGATGCAATTATCTAAACTACAAGGCTTTGAAATTCAAAGAAAATCCAAAGAAGTTTCTTGATACCTATTTAAAAGCTTGGAAAATGCCGGATGATTTTGAGGGAGAGAGGGTTATTTACTAATACATGGCTCATATCATTCTAGAAGGAAAAAGGAGAAAAATATACACTATGATGTGAAGAAAACTGACTAGAAATCGCTCAGCAATGATGTAAGAGTTTTAAAGATTTCAAGCTTAAGAAACTATGCCCCAAATCAATGATTTGGGAATTCAGCAGGGTAATCTGTGTGAAAAGAATTTATACTGTTTAAATTCGTTATACTAAGCTGAGATCCCATGCCCCCCAGTGACCCGCTTCGGATTAGGGTACAATGGCTCCTACTTAGCTTGTAAAGTCAGCTACTGTGTAATTGTAAAGAAACACAATAGACGGTTTCATAAGATTTTCAGGATACCCACTGAGTATTTAGGTTTCAAACCAGGTCGGTTAAGAAAGATGCTCACTTTGGTGTGAGAAGTTTGTGCAGCACAACTCCCTATGGCACTTTCAGCGTTAATGCGAAATGCCTAATTTGCTGCCTAGGAAGCCCATTGTCAATTATACACTGCAACAAAAAAGTTGAAGCCCATTGTCAATTATATACTGCAACAAAAATGCTATCTTCCTTGTCTGTTGAAGATAGCATTTGAACCAGCAAACTGAAACAAACTGTTTTGCTGATTTGAAATACAGTGCCTCGGTTAAGCTCAATTAGCCACAAAATAAGAAGAGGGCTAATAGAGGGTCATGATAGTGGGATGATAGGCATCCTCCACGTGACTAAATGCATAAATTTTTTACTGAAAGAAATCTTTGAAACTTAAGCTTGAAGAATATTATTCATCATAATATTAGCACTTTTACCAAATAATCATTTTCAGGTGAGGGAGATATTCTCACAGTTAGTAGACATGAGGCCAATCTTCCTACGTTATAGTACTGTACTCAAAGTTGGTGTGTGGAGCATCAAAAAGAAGATATTATTGGCTAGTTATATATTGACTAAAAACAAGTCTTTGAGATAATTCACAATGGGATTACAAGCCACTGAAATTTAGAATAAAACACATCTGATTTGACATTTTTGCTCCCTCAATAGTTCTCCTGAAGAAGGAATTTCCCAGAACAAGAATTATGTCATAAATAAAATATGTCTGATAAATCTCCAGTTTCCTTCTCTGGGTCTCTTTCTCAAGAATGTTTCCACGTGGAGCATGTTTTCCATGGGGAAGAAATTATTCTCCAGTTATTTACATGGTCTCGTGTATTTTATATTAATTTTTAAAGTGAGTTTATATTTTGAGCCTGAGCTTTCATCATAGGATAGACATTTTCTTAACCTTTTGAGGAGGAAATTAGGGACAAGGTTTGTGGGAAGAAGGGTGAATCAATGGTTCTTTTCCTGAAATTGTACTATTTGGAAAAGCATTTAGAGTTATCACATGGCAACCTAGTCACAAAATCAGCATTTCCAAATTTGGGAAAAATCACAGGGATATGAGGAGCTTCTCTGTAAAAATGTGAACGGTGAACATATTCACTTAGAATGGGCATAACTTCTGAATATACAGAACTACCTAATTTAGCTATTTATAGATTCTGTACAAAGTCATCATTCGTTTAGCTATACACATGAAACCTCTTTTCAGAGCAAGCTTTTCTCTCCCTTAAGACTATTATTTTCACGTAGCAAAATATGCACAAGAGACCCCATTGGAAGGATGATGCCTCAATGAATATTCACAAAAATTTGTGCAACTCTGCCCCTTTAAGCTTCCAATCTTTTGGATCAAAATGTGCCTGTTTAGTTGTTTCTTTGGGGGTTGCAAGAAACTCACAACTTTAGATTCTTTGGAGGAACAATTCTGGCCTGAGTTGTATGTGTATTGAATCTAATAGTCAAGATTTCTGGATCCTCTTCATCGCTCTTTTTGATAGAATCTTATTTCATTGTTCTCTATATATGATGCTAACATTTTGTACTATCAAGATGGAAGAGTGACTAATAGCCTCAAAGGAAAATGTAAACTGTATAACCTAGGATATAAATATGCTTCATTAGCAATAATCAGACTCGGGACTGTTTATGAACGTTGGCAAAGTGCAGTCACAAATCAGTCACAAATCAGTCATCATATGTTCTGCTTTCAAAGACATTAATTTTAACAGTGGAAAATACAAGTGGAATTACCACATCATTAAACGTTTAGTATGTTGTATACATTCATATCAGAATTTTCCTTAATTAGTTTTTTCAATGACATAGAAACCAAACCCTTTGAATCCCAATTTATTTGACAGAAATGCATCTTCCTGGGTCCCCCCACCCTTACAGAGTTACCACATGCTGGCCTTCACATTCATAATTTCGAGCTACTTCAGTTTTCCCCTTAATTTGGCATTCAGCTTGCTTTGTATTTCTGACAGCTTGGCTGCTGTTTCCTCCACTCAAAGCTGCCGCTCTTTTGGCATCCTGGCATGTTGGGTTTAAATGGCGAGCAAATAGATGCCTTGAATCTGATCAAACTGGAGGTCTCCAGATCTGCCTGCTGAGCACAGTCTGTGCTGCCTTGTAAGTAGACTGCCTCTACCATATGTTATCCTCTCTGCTGTCTACACCCTTTTGGGGAATTTTGTGGGAAAAACAGTATTAAATATGTTTATCCTGGGATTTTGCAATTTGTTTTAAATTTTAATTTAATTTCCATCAACTTAGCTCATGTACACAGTTTTAATCATACCATGCACTAAATCCAACAGTTGAGTTTGGGAATTGGGGTTAAAGGGCTAACTGGTTTGGGATTTAGAGGGCCAATAGAAGAAATGCCCCACATGCCTAAGGATGACCTATGAAATGTTATTATTCTGGCACAGCCTCAAACAGTGAAATATTTACCATGATGAAACGTTCAGGATTATTCTGAAAATCCTGGACAAAAACAGTAATTCTTGGACAGAAAGCATAATAGAATTATGTTTTTAAAAGTCCTAACATATCCACAGGTAAAGTATTTGCAGGTTGATGGAGAAATGTGAACAAAAGTCTAAATTAAAGACATCGCTTCTTTCACTTATGTTCTCAATCCCCCTACATAAATGTATGTGTGTGCATGAGTTTGTGAGTGTATACAAGAAGTTCTCAGATTGTGTTGCTGGTTGGCAAATATGATATATTCACACTCCAAAGAGATTTTCATTTATTTCCAATAATAAGAAGACCTGCGTCTTCTTACAAGAATGAAACGGTCTGGGAAGAAAGTAAAATGCTATTTTGTACATTTGAAATGATAGTGGAGTGGTGATTTCACAAATTTACTCTTAAAGATGGAGCAAGGGAAGGATGAAGAACAATCATGTAAAGAGCAGGTATACTGAACTCAAGTATACTGAAAAACGTATACTTGAGTTGGAAGAAATTCTCCCAGAGCCAGTCTGTGAGGATAGGGTTATTTAATAAATGGATGGATTTACGAACAAATAAGAGCACAAATACACGGGGAGTGGGCAAGTCAAATGGTCAAAGTATGGATGTTTTGTCACCTTACTTGTCTTCTTGCTAATCAGCTGTCTTTCCTAAAATGTTTTGTACCGGTCGGTTTCTGATGAGATATGACGAGCAATAGAATTAAGTTAAAGAAATTAAGGTGAATGTTATTCCAGAAATTCAGTATAGCTTATGCTATAAATCAGAAGAACACTAACCCATTTCTCTCTGATTTGTGGCAGATTATGTTAGTGGACAAATGTATTAGGCTTGTATGGAGAAGACCAGGAGTTTGACTTGATTTTATCCTGTTTGATTCTTTCACTAATTTTGTAATCTCAGGCAGTAAACTACTTGAATACTCAGTTCCCTTGTTTGGGAAGCCTAAACATAATCCAAACTCCCACAGACAATGCAAGGATTAAAAGTTAAATTAAATAAGGTAATATAAACAAATTACTTTGCTCATAATACTTAATAACATTGACATTCTTACCTCTATGAAGCACGTAGGTATACTACCCAACATTCAGTTAACAAAAGAAAGTAAAAAAAGATGAGATGTATTTTGTTTTTTTGACTAAATCATATTTGAAACACATGCTTGATGTCCATGGGAGATGTATCCAAATGTGAAAGTCCTCTCTGCAAAGGATATATTCTGATTAACGTAGGTATGTAATTCACTTATATTATATATCTAACCAATGACTTAATTTTTATGCCATTTGTAATCCAATTGTATTAGTCTATTTTCATGCTTCTGAAAAAGACATACCTGAGACTGGGCAATTTACAAAAAAAGAAATTTAATGGACTTACATTCCCACATGGCTGGGGAGGCCTCACAATCATGGTGGAAGGCAAGGAGGAGCAAGTCACATCTTACATGGATGGCAGCAGGCAAAGAGAGCTTGTGCAGGAAACTCCTTCTTAGAAAACAATCAGGTCTCGTGAAGCTCATTCACTATCATAAGAACAGCACAGGAAAGACCTGCCCCCATGATTCAATTATCTCCCATTTGGTCCCTCCCACAACAGTGGGAATTATGAGAACTACAAGATGAGATTTGGGTGGAGACACAGAGCCAAACCATATCACCAAAGAAAAAGCTTTACCAGATGGTATATAAAGTGCCTTTGTGTTCTAACATTCTGTTATTCTGTGGACATTAACACACACACACACACACAAATGAACTGATTAAATTCCAATAAGCATTCATCAAGCACATACTTTGTACCAGCAATTCCATTAAAAAAAGGATTGCAAAAATGAATTAAAATATAGTAATTGTTCTCAAGGAAATCATATGTGCACAACTGAATTATTCACTTGTAACTTGGTAGAATTCTTATAATTCACTTTTTAAAACTTTCTAACTGAAGTATAGCATACAGAAAAAAAGTGCATAAATCAAAAGTGTACAGCTTAATAAATTATCAAAAAGTGCTGTGCTTCATTTTTTACTTATGTATTTGGCTCGTGAAGCTGATTTTCCCATGGAAACGTGTTTTCTATGAATGCTCCATTAACTTAGCTGGCATTCAGTAATCATAGGATTAGACAACTGACCATGAATCAATAACTTTGTTTTGATGGATAAACTTACACTAAGTTTCAACTGAGTTTTGAAGTCAGGTGGTTTGGGACTTAAATTCCCTTGATTTCTCTTGCTTACTTGCTAAAGGATTCTGGACCAGTTTTTTTTTCCCCTCTTTCATCCTGAATTAGTCTCCTTATATAGAGCATAAACTTATACAACTTATTTCTAAAGTTGTTGTGAGAATAAAATAAGTTAATGTTTGTAAAGTGCTTAGCATGCAGCTTGGCTCCTAGGAGCTACTATATTATCAACAGTATATATATCATCTTCTTTTCGTAGAGCCTTTGTCATGAGTGTGAGGCTTTGTTAACCCAGCCTGCAGAAGAACTCTACAGAGGGCAAACACTGCACTTCATAGGCCTAAACAACTACCCAGAATGTAGCATGGAATAGACGACCCTTGATCCACATCCCCCTCTTCCTGCCAAGTAACTGTAGAGCAGGTATGAGGATTCCTGGTGGATGCAGCAGTAGGTTGTTTTTCATTCTCAAGGAATACATGTAAATGGAGCCATGTCTGTTTGTGGGTATGTGTGTGTATATGCAAATTGAACACTTTATGTAAGGCTGAAAATCTGCTGTTCTCTGCAGGATGGAAGCAACCAGGGAAGAAAGGAAAGAAACTTTTTTGACTTGTTTATGGTATGGCAGGTGGCCTTTTCTTTCTCTCCCTTTGCCAACCCAACTAAACTCCCCTTCCTCGTAAACAAACTTAAAAATCTAAATGCTCACTGTTCAACTTGCAAACAGAAGTTGAAATGTCCAGATGACACTAAAAATGTGGTTGATCTCTTTGCAGGGTATATGTTGTGCTCTTTGACTAACAAGAGGCCACACAGGAGAGAACCCAGAAAAGATGAAGCATGAGCCACTGCAGCATGTTTTAAAGCTTTTTATGCGCTCCCTATTTAATATGCTCTTATTTTAATGTATTTTTATAAGGGATTGGGTTTCTATGAAAATATTGCTGAGATATGACTGCATGGAGACAAACTATAATGCCACAGCACAATGGAGGCCCAATTCATACAATTTCTATCTTTGCTTTATGTGTCCAGCAGCTACCTCTGCCTACCCATGCTCTTTCTTGCTCTTGTCTCTTATCTCAACTATTCAGCCCTCAGGGATTCCATGGAAACCACCATGCTCCTACAGGGCAATCTCTCTTCATCCTTGACGCCCTCGCTCACTCTGCCACTCACAATAATTAATGAAAGCTGGATGGGCACATGACTTAAAGCTGACCCACTCAGAGTCTTTCCATAAGAATCTAGAATCAGCTAAGAAAGTCCACCTTACTCTGCTCCTATTTAAATTGAAGAGCTGCTGTCTGATACCATATTTCTGCCATTTGGATGAGGAAAGTAAGACAGCAAGTCTACTGAAGGAGAGAAGAATGAAGAGGAAATTCAGAGAAAAGGAAAAGAAAGAAACGGAGAGATAATGTTAGAGTTTGAGAGCCTGACTATAAGAGTTCCTGAGATCCAGGGGGTATGTGTGGTATGTGTGCATGTGTTTTATTTGATCCCATCGGATACCTGGAATTCTTACATTAAATCTCCCCTTCTTTTAGCGCTATATTTGAGTTGAATTTCTATTGTTTACAATCAATGTCCTCATTCTGAATTACCCCCAAACTTAACAGGATTCCCAGGATGGCCCATTTGCAATGTCCCACACTAGTTCTATCCTAAAATAAGAATTTAAAAAAATTACATATAATTTGAGAAAGGGTGAGAGTAACTTATTTCCTTTGATTTACAGAGTATCAAGCTTTCATTTCTCTGAAGTAGGAATCCAGAACTTCAGGATTAGAAGGGAACATGACCTTGGACTCCAGTGGAGTCCAGTAGAGTCCAGTCCTCACTGAGAAAACAATGAAGATGGGAAGAAGGTGGATAATAATAAAGGGAATGAAGCTGTCATCTTAGGCAATCACTAAGAAGAGAAGGGGCCCTGAGAGTCATTTTGCTGCAGTCAGAGGAAGTAGGATGTATTAATAGATGCAAGAAGTCCAAATTGATCTTTATTTCCTCAATACCATGAACATAAACACAAAACTAGACTCTGGAGATGCTAATCAAAAACGCGATCTCTTCCTTCAAGATAGTATGTTTGCCACAATCACTTCTGAATCTACTGAAAGACATCAGTAGGAGGAAAGTTTCAGAATATAAAAAACGTACTGTGACGGGCGCCCGTAATCCCAGCTACTTGGGAGGCTGAGGCAGGAGAATCGCTTGAACCCTGGAGGTGGAGGTTGCAGTGAGCCGAGATCGTGCCACTGCACTCCAGCCCGGGCGACCCTGTGAGACTCCGTCTCAAAACAAAAAAACAAAAAACAAAAAACAACAGCAACAACAAAAAAAACATACTGGATCCAAGTACAATTCCCAGGCCATTATTTAATGAGCTTTTCCTATCTAACATTTTCTTAGGCATAAAAATGTAAAACAGTTCACTGCAAGATATTTCATGGAAGTGTTTTTGCTTCCTGAGGGAGGGTATTTTAAAGTACACAACTGACAAAACACTTGTTGGGCCTGAGATAACAAGGAAAGCTGACATGATAAAATGACATGTGAGTCCTTCAGTATGCAATTTTCTAAGAACAATTATCTCAGAAAAGTGAAGAATTAATTATGTTCTCTTATTATGCAGGACTCTGCTAGCAGATGCACACCTACACACAGGCTACTTTTGAAGAATTAAGTATCTGGGCTGTCAGATATGATTTTTAAAAAGTTATTAATATTCGATAAATCATTTTCAGGAAAATTGCTTCTAGGCAGCCCAATTTTATTTCAGACTGAAATGGGGACTAAATTTACAATACGTCTCTTCTTTGGAATAGCTCCCTTTTCAGTACATTCTTAAATTGAATTAAATTGTAATATAGTCACATAGGTGTCAAGAGATGTTTGCAAATCAAAAACTTTATACGAAAGATCTAGTTAGGCGTGTTTTTACCTAAGAAAGGAATCATGAAGTCGAATCTCATGGATACAGCACAGCTTAATTACACAAGAAATTGCCCAGTGCCAAGAGGTTCAAGCAGACGTAACTCAATAGTTCATGGAAATTAGATGTAGAAAATGGGTATATTAGCTGAGATTTGAAGGCAGATCTTTTATTTTAACCCTACTTACTATACCAAACCACCTGGAGAAATATTACTCAGATTGCAAGCTTTATTTTTCCCCTATTATTCAGCTTAAATTCCTCATGTTGCTTTTGAAAATCTCTTTTCCTGAACTTAGGGGAAATGCAAAATGTTGTTATTCAATTTAGCTGTTCTTTCAATTTGTTCTTTCAAATCCCAGTATTGATACTTTTTTCAGCTTTGCTATATCTAACAGATATAATCCTAAACTGCTTTTTGCTTCTCATTTTAGACTTTACTTACTGGCCATAGAGGCCGCTGTCTTCGGGACTTTCTTCATTTTCTTAAAACTTAACATTAGTTCCAGGCACCAAAGTAAACTTATTGACATTTGTTCATTCATTCATGTAACATATAGTAAATGTTGACTCTGCATTAGGTTCTGACCTAGGCACTGGGGCTATAGTATAGAACAAGACAAAGCTTTCATAAAATAGGTTTTGGTAGGAAAAACTGATCATAAGCAAGAAAATATACAAATTAAAATAATACTAGATCCTGCTAAATGCCATGAAAAAGATAAACAAGGTGATATAACAGAGGATAACTGGGAGAGGGCAAACTCCAGAGCAGACTGTCAGGTAAGGGCAGAGGAGTAGCACAGCAGGAAGAGAGAAGATCAAATGCAAAGGCCCTGAGGCAGCAGAGGTGGGGAGGAGGGGAGGAAGGGAGGTGAGCGGAGCCTGCCTCCCTAAGGAAGGGAAAGCAGACCCGTTTGTTGGAGTGTAATGCTGGAGGCAAGATGGCATCAGATGACTTTGAAAGGCAGGCTGGGGAAGGAAGGCAAAGAACTTTGAAAGTTACGATAAGAAGTCTGGATGTTACTACCAGCCCATGGGGATCTATTTCAAGCAGCAAAATGACACAATTTGATTTATACTTTACAAATATTGCTTCTGTAGCCTTGGGGTCATAAGAGGATACAAGTGGAGGCAGGGAGAATCACTATATAGACTCTCATTTGTCATGGTCAGGTAGGTATGTTTCAGCTCCCACTCCCACCACGCCCCCGTGCTCCCACAAACACATTCTTCCCTGCCCCATGGGCTACTGAAGGCAAGTTGACTCATACATTAGAGTTCAGCTTATTCCTGACAAAGGATACACATACTTTGTAGAGCTGGTGAATATAACTGTACCCAAGTTGCATGACTGTCATAAAGATTTCACCAGATAATGCATACACAGCGTCTATCACAGAGAAAGCAATCAGAAATGACAGCTTTTAATGATGTTTATCCTGTGCATTCTTTGCAGGTTGCTGGGTTATATATTTGTGTGTGTGCATGTGTGTGTGTGTGTGTGTGTGTCTACCTATACATGAATCTGCAAAAGGAGACAAGGGTCACTATATTTCGCTCAGGATATTTTAACATGCATATTTTTAATTGGAATTTTATGGACTCCCTATGTGATATTGAAAGGGTCAATGAATCCCCTGAAACTGAGTCATGATACAGGCATACCTCAGACCACTTCCAAACCACTACAATAAAGTGAATTTCTCAATAAAGTGAGTCATATGAAATTTTTGTTTTCCAGTGAATATAAAAGTCATGTTTACATTACACTGTAGTCTATTAAGTGTGCAACAGAATTATGTCTATAAACAACATACATCTCTTAATTAAAAATATTTTATTGGCCGGGCGTGGTGGCTCACGCCTGTAATCCCAGTACTTTGGGAGGCTGAGGCAGGCAGATCACCTGAGGTAGGGAGTTTGAGACCAGCCTGACCAACATGGAGAAACCCCGTCTCTACTAAAAATACAAAATTAGCTGGGCGTGGCGGCACATGCCTGTAATCCCAGCTACTCAGGAGGCTGAGGCAGGAGAATCACTTGAACTCGGTAAGCCGAGATCGCACCATTGCACTCCAGCCTGGGCAGCAAGAGTGAGACTTCATCTAAAAAAAAACAAAAACAAAAATAAAAATGTATTGTTACAAAACGTTAACAATCATCTGAGTCTGCAGTACGTTGTAATCTCTTTGTTGGTGGAGGGTTTTGCTTTGATGTTGATGGCTGCTGACTAATCAGGGTGGCGGCTGCTGAAGGCTGGGGTAGCTGTAGTAATTTCTGAAACTAAAGCAACAATGAAGTTTGCGACATCAAATGGACTATTCCTTTCATGAGTGATTTCTTTGTACCATAAGGTACAGTATGATAGCATTTTACCCACAGTAGAACTTCTTTCGAAACTAGAGTCAAGACTTTCAAGCCCTGCCACTGCTTTATCAACTAAGTTCATGTAATATTCTAAATCCTTTGTTGTCATTTCAACAATGTTTGCTGCATCTTCACCATGAATAAATATCATCTCAAGAAACCACTTCGCTCATTCATAAGAAGCAACTCCTGGCTGGGTATGGTGGCTAACACCTGTAATCCCAACACTTTGGGAGGCTGAGGCAGGAGGATTGCTTGAGCCCAGGAGTTTGAGACCAGCCTAGGAACATAGGGAGACTCCATCTCTACAAATATAAAAAAGAATTAGCCAGGTGTGGTTGTGCATGCCTGTGCATGGGAGGCTGAGGTTGGAGGATCTCTTGGGCCCAGGAGGTCAAGGCTCCAATGAGCTGTGATCATGCCACCGCACTCCAGCCTGGGCAACAGAGTGAGGCTCTACCTCAATAAATAAATAAATAAATAAATAAATAAATAAAATAAAATAAAGAAAAAAGAAAGAAACAACTTCTTATATGTTAAAGCTTTATCATAAAATTGCAGCAATTCAGTCACATCTTCAGGCTCCACTTCTAATTCTAGTTCTTTTGCTATTTCCACCAAATCTGCACTGACTTCCTTCATTTAAGTTTGGAACTCCTCAGTCATCCATGAGGATTGAAGTCAACTTCTTCCAACTCCTGTTAATGTTGATATTTGGACCTCCTCCCAGGAATCACACATATTCTTAATCGCATCTAGAATGCTAAAATTTTTCCAGAGTGTTTTCCACTTAATTCACCCAGATCCATCAAACAAATCACTATCTATGGCAGCTATAGCTTTACCAAATATATTTCTTTAATAATGAGACTTGAAAGTTGAAATTACACCTGATCTATGGACTACACAATAGATGTTGTGTTAGCAGGCATGAAAACTGCATTGATATCCTTGCATATCTCCATCAGAGCTCTTGGGTAACAAGGTACATTGTCGATGAATGAGCAGTAATATTTTGAGATGAATACTTTATTCTGAGCACTAGGTCTCAACAGTGGGCTTCAAATATTCAGTAAACCATGCTGTAAACAGATGTACTGTCATATAGGTTTTGTTGTTCCATTTATAGAGTACAGGCAGAAAAGATTTAGCATACTTAGGGCCCTAGGAGTTTTGGAATGACAAATGAGCATTAGCCTCAACTTAAAGTCACCAGCTACATTAGCTCCTAATGAGAGTCAGTCTGTCCTTTGAAGATTTGAAGCCAGGCACTGACTTCTCTTCTCTAGCTATGAAATTCCTAGATGGTATTTTCTTCCTTAAATTGACAAGTGAAATGTATGGATTGCTAAAGATTTCTCCAGCATTACTGAAATATGGAGAAGCAGAATAAAGAAAAGAAAGTCTTCTAAGTAATGCCTTCAAAACTTTTTGAGTTACCTATTTATATTTCTTTTTAATTATTTTATCATTTTGGGTGCTATTTCTGCTAATCTCAATTACTTATCTTGATACTAATCATATCATTCTCACTATAATTTTTAGAATTCTTTTACTATGAATAATAGAGTAGATGATGGTGTCATTTACTAACTTAGAGGAAAGACTGAAGAGGGAAGAGGTGTACAAGAAGTAAATGATCAAACTTTATTGGCCATTTGGATATGCCATTTGGATATCAGCCATTTGTAAAGTGCCCGATCATGTTTTCCTCATTTTAAAAACTGAAGTATATGTCTTTTTCTTACTTAGTTTTAGGAGTTTTAATACATTCTGGATATTCTTTCTTTTTCAAATATATGTGATGCAAATATATTCTCCCATTCTGCAGTTTCCCTTTTTATTCTGTTACTGGTGTCTTTTGATGAATAGAAGTTCTTCATTTTAATAAATGTCTCTTTCCTTTATTGTTATAACAGTCCATGTCCTCCTTAAGAAATATTTGCTATTACAAGGTCATAATGATACTCCACAATGTTTTCTTCTAGAAACTTCATTGATTTTTCTTTCATTTAGGTCTACAGTCCATCTGGAATTGAGTTTTAGGTATCTCATGGGCCCACTTTTAGGCCAAGGTTTCTTTTCTTTCATATAAGCTTTAAATTAATACATCATCATTAATTGATAGTTTAAACTGTCATTTTTTTCATTATAGCAACTTGTGATAAATCAAGTGACCATAAAGTGTGGGCCTGTTTGTGGAGTCTGTTCTATTGAAATTGTACAGCCTTGCACTCATACCTCATTGGTTGAATTACTGTAGGTTTAGTTTCTAAAGTTGTGTTAATGTGACAGCATAAATCCTCAAATTTTGTTCTTCTTCTGAACTGCCTTAGGTATTGACAGTCTTTGGTATTTCAATGTATAGAAATTCCTCTGGTATTTAAGTTTATAATTAGCTTATAAAATTGTACACTGATTTATTTGAGTACATTTTAATTTATGCAAGTGGTATTGTTTTAGATATCATTGTTTCTTGTCTTGTCAGTAAATCCTATATTTTACATATTTATATATACTGTCACTGCTATATAGAATTCTGTTATAGATGCACCATATTTTATTGAACCTGCTCTTCCAGTGATGAATACCCAGGTTGCTTTTAGCTCTTGTCCATAATAAGTAGAGTTACAATGAACATCCCCATACAATCCCGTTTATAGACCTGTATGAAAAAATTTTGGATACATTTTGTAATTGAGAGGTCATAGACTGTATATATATTTAAATGGATTAAGTAGTGACATGTTTTTTCTGCTAAATGGGTACAAAGACTATATTTCCCACCAATAACTGCATAAGTTTCTATACACTTTTATTAACCTCCTCCATAAGGTTGGTATTCTAAGAATTTAAAAGTTTACATCATTGTTTTTTATTTTCATTGCTATATTTCTAATGTTTTTGAGCATATTTTTATGTGCTTGTTGTCTTTTGTGTTTCTTCATCTACACAGTGCCTGCACCTATATTTCGCCAATTTGTCTTTTTTTCTTTTTCTTTTTTTTTTTTGAGACGGAGTCTCGCTGTGTCGCCCAGGCTGGAGTGCAGTGGCCAGATCTCAGCTCACTGCAAGCTCCGCCTCCCGGGTTTTTTTTTTTACGCCATTCTCCTGCCTCAGCCTCCCGAGTAGCCGGGACTACAGGTGCCCGCCACCTCGCCCGGCTAGTTTTTCATATTTTTTAGTAGAGACGGGGTTTCACCGTGTTAGCCAGGATGGTCTCGAACTCCTGACCTCGTGATCCGCCCGTCTCGGCCTCCCAAAGTGCTGGGATTACAGGCTTGAGCCACCGCGCCCGGCCTATTTTGCCAATTTTTCTAACAGTAATACTTTTTACTTTTTGACCAAACCCTTATGGGTTTAGACATTATGGATATATTCTTCCATTATGTCCCCTATTAACTTTATGCATACTACTAGTATGCAACTTTTGCATTCAATTATGTTTGTTTATATTTGTGTTAACTTCATGCATAGGACTACTCTGAAACTTTTGCAGTGAATTATCATTATATAGGTACAGTGGTCCCTTAGTATTTGAGAGACTGGTTCCAGGATGTCCTGCAGATACTAAAATCCTCAGATGCTCTAAGCCCTGATATAAAATGGCATAGTATTTGCATATAACCTATGCATATCCTCCTGTATACTCTAAATCATCTTTAGATTACTTGTAATACATAATACAATGTAAATTCTATGTAAATAGTTGTTATACTGTATTGTTTAGGGACTTATGGTAAGAAAAAAAGTGTGTACATACTTAGTACAGACACCAGTTTTGGATGATTTTGATTGGTGGTTGGTTGAATCCCACACATCTACAACCAACTGATCTTTGACAAACCTGACAAAAACAAGAAATTGGGAAAGGATTCCGCACTGTTTATTAAATGGTGCAGGGAAAACTGGCTAGCCATATGTAGAAAGCTAAAACTGGCTCCCTTCCTTACATTTTATACAAAAATTAATTCAAGATGGGTTAAATACTTAAATGTTAGACCTAAAGCCATAAAAACCCTAGAAGAAAACCTAGGCAATATCATTCAGGACACAGGCATGGACAAAGACTTCATGACTAATACACCAAAAGCAATTGCAGCAAAAGCCAATATAGACAAATGGGATCTAATTAAACTAAAGAGCTTCTGCACAGCAAAAGAAACTACCATCAGAGTGAACAGGCACCCTACAGAATGGGAGAAAAGTTTTGCAATCTACCCTTTTGACAAAGGGCTAATATCCAGTATCTACAAAGAACTTAAACAAATTTACAAGAAAAAAACAAACAACCCCATCAAAAAGTGGGCAAAGGACATGAATAAACACTTCTCAAAAGAAGACATTTATGCAGCCAACAGACACAGGAAGAAATGCCCATCATCACTGGTCATTAGAGAAATGCAAATCAAAACCACAATGAGAAACCATCTCACACCAGTTAGAATGGCAATCATTAAAAAGTCAGGAAACAACAGTTGTTGGAGAGGATGTGGAGAAACAGGAACACTTTTACACTGTTAGTAGGAGCGTAAACTAGTTCAATCATTGTGGAAGACAGTGGCGATTCCTCAAGGATCTAGAACTAGAAATACCATTTGACCCAGCAATCCCATTACTAGGTACATACCCAAAGGATTACAAATCATGCTACTATAAAGACACATGCACACATATGCTTATTATGGCACTATTCACAATAGCAAAGACTTGGAACCAACCCAAATGTCCATCAATGATAGACTGGATTAAGAAAATGTGGCACATGTACACCATGGAATACTATGCAGCCATAAAAGAGGATGAGTTCATCACTTAAATTTCCACAAAGGCTTTAACCATAGAAAATCCTGTGTGACTGGATATTTTTGGTTTTGTCTGGGAAAATCAAGGAAAGATTGATTTTCATTTGGTTCTACATTTATTCTGACACCAGAGTAGGGAACAGGAATCCATAAGGTAATCATTAAGATACAAGTTCCCCTGAAAGTCACAGTATGCTTGGGGAGGGCACAAGACTTTTCCCCTAGGTACAAAGTTATAGAAAGAGAGGTCCAAACTTATCTAGCCCTTAGACGGCATAGTATCCCCTAGACTCTCAGTTATATATAATAGAAGTTTTGAGAGATAAAACATCAGGAAATATAAAACAATGAAGGTCCCATCTGCCTTTAAAATGTAACTCATATGGAGTCCCCTTTGAAAAGAAGCAATACTTTTGGTTCCAGTCATAATGAAGTAACTTACATTGAACTAACCCAATCAAAAGTAATTATCAAATTGGACAAAATTAATAAAATAACTGTGCATTAGCCTGTTCTCATGCTGCTAATAAAAACATACCTGAGACTGGGTAATTTATAAAGGAATGAGGTTTAATTAAGTAAGGTCTCAGGAAACTTGCTATTATGGCAGAAGGGGAAGCAAACACGTCGTTCTTTACATGGCAGCAGGGAGAAGAAGAATGAGTGTCTAGTGAAAGGGGAAGCCCCTTATGAAACCATCAGCTCTTATGAGAATTAACTCACTATCACAAGAACAGGATGGGGGAAACTTCCCCCATGATTCAATTATCTCCACCTGGTTCCTCCCGTAATATGTGGGGGTTATGGGGACTACAATTCAAGATGAGATACACAGTCAACCCATATCAAACTGCTTGAAGGAATTTGAGAGGAATCGACTCGGATAAGACTTGAAGGACTGTGATCCCTAAGAAAAGAGAAGTGCACCAATGAGAGCATCACATTTGGCTAGGTATTTTTCTACAGGCATTCGCTATTTCATTGTAAGGTGGAATAGAAGAGATGAGAAAGGAACATCCTTACCAACTAAGGAGACAGAGAAGTTCAGGTAAACCAAAGCATAAAGGATTTGAGGAATATAATACCAGAGAGAAGTAAACTGCATTGATGTTCCCTTTAAGGCATTAGTCAACTCCTAACTTGAATAGCAAGAGGTAGTACTCTAAGAAACAGATTAAAAATAGCATGGAGAAGGCTAAATTGCAGGATAGAGATTTCAGCAGTCACGTGGTGTTGGGGAGATGGAGGCTGGAGCTCAAGCTCTGCTAAACAGGAAGAGCCTTGGTAAACATACTATGGTTTGAACTGAGACTCCAGAAAAGCTGTTTTAGGAGTAAAGGCTAGACCTCAGGATTGAGGGCAAAATTGAAATATGCCAGCTTAACAAAGCCTATAAATAAACTATGGGCAGCACAAGTTGGTTTGCTGATACTCTATCTGCCTGTGAAAAGAAAATCTTATTTTGAGGAAAATGACATGAACAATCTTTAATAATCAACATCTATAGTTAAACAAAATTCTGACACCTGCTTTTCCTTTTTTAAAAAGAGAACTAAATGACCAAAGAAGAACAAATGACTGAGAGAGAGAGAGAGACAGAAAAAGAGAAAAATAACAGACAATGGAAATAATTCCACAGATAATTCAGGTATACAGGCATTTTTAAATTACTATAATTAATGTTCTAGAAAACAGAAAAAGAATCATGAAAATTTTATCTAAGATAAAAATTCCTTTTCCACATACAGAAGAATAAAATTAGATCTTTATGTTACACCATATACAAACATAAATTCAAAATGAATAAAGACTTAAACGTAAGAACTGAAATTATGTAACTCTAAAAGAAAGCATAGGGGAAAGCTCCATGACATTGGTCTGGACAATGATGTGTTTGGATATGACTCCAAAGCACAGGCAACAAAAGCAAAAACAGACAAATTGAATTATATCCAATTAAAAAGCTCTGCACAGAAAAGGAAACAATCAACAGAATCAAGAGACAATCTACAGAATGGGAGAAAATATTTGCAAATCATACATCTGATAAGGAGTAAATATGCAAAATACATAAGAAACTCAAACAACTGAATAACACCAAAAAAAAAAAACCCTGATTTTTAAAATAGACAAATGACCAGAATGAACTTTTCTCAGAAAAAGACATGCAAAAGGCCAACAGTTATATGCAAATATGCTCAATATTGCTAACCATTAGGAAAATGCAAATTAAAACCACACCTCTTAGAAGGGCTATTTAAAAAAAACAAAAAAGATAAATTTTGGCAAGGATGTGAAGAAAAAGGAATCCCTGCACACTGTTGGTGCAAATGTGAATCAGTATAGTCACTATGGAAAACAGCAGGGAAGTTCTCTAAAACAATTAAAAATAGAAGTCCCATATGATCTGGAAGTCCTAATACTGGGTATATATCCAAAGGAATGAAATCAGTATCTTAAAGAGATATATGCACTCCCATTTTCATTGCGGCATTATTCATAACAGCCAAAATACAGAATTAACCTAAGTATCCAACAACAGACAAATGAATAAAGAAAATGTGGTATATACACACAATGGAATACTATTCAGCCTTAGAAAACAAGAAAATCCTGTCATTTGCAGCAACATGGATGAAACTGGAAGTCATTATGCTTAGTGAAATAAGCCAGGTATAGAAAGACAAATACTACATGATCTCAGTTATATACTGAATCTAAAATACCTTGAACTCAAAGAAGCAGAGAGTACAATGATGGTTACCAGGAGCTGGGGCTGGAGATTCAGGAGAGATTAGAAAGATGTTGCTTAAAGGATACAGAGTTTAAGTTAGGAGAAATAAGTTCAAGAGATCTGTTGTACAACATGGTGACTCTAGACAACAATGATGTATTATACACTTGAAAATTGCTAAGGGAGGAGATTTTAAGTGTTATCACCACAAATAAATGATAAACATGTGAGGAAATGCATACATTAATTAGTGTGATTTAGCCATTCCAAAATCTATACATATTTCAAAACATCATTTTGTATGCCACAAATTTTTTAAAAAGATAAGAATCCTTAATAAGTCAAATGAAATAAAATAGACATTGAGATCCAATATTTCCCACTTTCTATGCTGAGGAATATTAGCGATTTTTCTCTCTTTGCTAATTTCTTCTTCTTTTTGATTACTTCCATCCCCTAACTCACCCTCGATTTTCAGAACAGTTGTCATTTTATGCTGTCATGGAGAGGACAGAAGACAACTGTAGTTTTAAAATTCAATCTACTGATTTTTTTAAAAGACATGAACATGATTTCAAGAAGAGGCAACATACTTAACAGAAACAATACATGTTTTAAACTCTGATACCTATGTTGAAACTCTGACCCAGCCACCTGCAAGTTTGTGTGAACATACACATGACTTAACCATTCTGAATTTGTTTTCTCTTGCATAAAAACAGATCAAGACTTACCTTAAAAATTTGTCTTAAGCAATAAATGAGATGCTTTACATAAGTAGGGTGCTTAACACATAAAATGTAGCCAGTAAATGTTGGTACCTCCTCTGCTGTTTGCTCTCAACAATGGAGAGAAGCATATATGCAAAACTGGTAATCTTGAACCTCAGAATGCGATATTATCTATGTATTTACTGTCATTAGATAGCCCCAACCAAGATAAAATAATACACAATTTAAGTTTTCTTTCTACCTTTCACAGCAGAGAATATTAATGATTGACATGAGTATCTGCACAGTATGGGTTGGTCAAAACAATAGCTTCTCAAGTACATAGGAAAAAAATCCAGAGTTACAAATATCCGAGACAAAGCTCAAGACAGCATATAAAGGCTTGTTGTTACACAATGCTATGCATGCCTTGGCTTGCCTTTCAACAATCATTCCTATTAAATCATGTGTCTCTCTGAGACATCTAATGAAGTCATGTTCACGATCAGCTTAATCACAGGATGCAGTATAGTACATATTTTGACAGGAAAGCTGTTTGTCTAATACGAAACTTGCAGCAAATATATAATTGCACAAAATGTTGATTATGCTTTCAGTGTGACAATCCTTGGCTTGAATCCTTTTATGCATATTTATTCACTTTAAGATAGACTGTTTCGTGTACCATTAAATAAAAGATTATTTTTAGGCAAAATCTATGTCAAGCAATTGGAGTAGTGAACAATTACAAACACAGCAAACTGAACCATATACTTCATATGGAAATCTTTAAATTCCGGAGAAATCACACATCTCTACCTAATGTTATATACAATTGAAATCAATTATAGTTATAAGCATATGAAAATAACCAAGAAAGAAACTGAGTTGAGAAGTCATTCATGAAAAATATTTTCCTAAAATGTTAATAACAGATTCTAGGTTTGGCTTCTAGCTAATTATTTAACTGCTTAACTGGTGGCTGAATATTCACATCTTAGATATTCAGAGAGTTTTTAAGGTGAGGTCATGACGTCTGCCTTTGCTGTTATAAATGATCTCCAGGCCCAATGTTATTAGGTCTCAGCACTAATTAGAAATGAGACTTACATCACTCTCATGACCTTCTCGAAGGTTGTATGTGAGGTCATGCTGAATGTCTTCCACGAATTTGTGAGCATATTCTGGGTAAAGGTCTAGCACTTCAAAGAGTCCTTTGAGGATGATGCACTGGAGATCACAGTAGGTTAAAGCCTTTACATCTGCATTGGTCTTGATCACTTGGTCCTTAATTGATAGATTTGCTCCAATTAAATCCCCTTTCCCTAGAAAGAGAGAGAGAGATCACTTTCAAAAAAAGCAAGCTTAGGACTGATAACCTCATTTGACTCACAGGCTTCATTTTTCAGTGAGATTACACTGAAAAGAGAAAAATGTTTACCTTGGGGCAGGGCTTTTCAGCTTTGGCATACAATAGCCTCATACCTGGGCTTTAGCTTTTATTTGTTTTATGGCCATTATCCTCCATTTCATAAAGAACCAACAACTAACAAATTTTTAACTAACAACAACAAGCAGCAAGCAAGCTATATCTTTGGAATGTTATTAGGACAAATGACCTCTACTTCCCATTCAACAATTTTTTTTTAACTTTTAACTTTTTTATTGTACCCATACATTGTTTAAAATTTTTATTTTTTATTGTGCCCAGCATTTGTGGAAGCAAAGTCCCTGGTATGTAGCAGACTTCAATACAAGTCTGTTTTATCAGATTTGACAGTAAAAGGAAACATGTCAAATTGACTATGAATACCTGAGTTTTTAATAAATCTGCATGTCGAATAAAAAAATAGTTTTAAAATTATTATATTATAACTAGGTATTATCTTCAAGTTAACACTGGACTTAAACCTTGAAATTTAGCCTATTTTGGTAGAAGAAAAAATAGACTAAAATCTATATTTACAGACACTAGGTATAATACATAGCCAGGTGGTATGGAAGAATTTAAGTCTGATTTATTGTTGTCAATATTGCTAAACTTGGAAATTTTGTTTCTTGTATATTTCATTAGAAATCTAACTTGCTGCTCAAAACTCAAAGTTGGGTACTGATGCAGGATGTAAATATAGCCAGGATGTTTTGAATACGGCAAATTTTTAAATTTTGTATATTTGAGGATAATTTATCATGATGCGGTGTCTTGCACAATAAACATTCACATTCTCTGTGAAGCAACTAGTGTCTGCAATAACTTCAGGGTCATCATACCTTCATACTTTGGGTTGCCATGGTATGGCTATTTCAGTCACAATGACACTAGCTATAAAAACAGCACCAACATCCTGCCAATCTTGGCATCCTAGAAAGAATTCCACTTCATTTATTCGTTCAATGAATATTTATGGGGAACTGACAACATGTGCTGGACCTTGTATTGAGTCCTGGCAAGCAGGTACTGGTGAATACCATGTTGGTATTCACCTCATTACCTAAAACTACCTCACTAATTTTACAGTCTTGTGGACTTCTTATTGTCTAGATTTAGGACCTTTAGTTAAGTTTTTGAGTAACTTTGGGTCTCAGTATCCTTATTTCTAAAAGACGAGAAAGATTTTCTTGTGGGCTCCATTTTTCAGCATTATACTACTGATCTTTGCTAATCAGTTACTCTTTCATTGAAACACATAAGGTGATAGGATGCATCTGCAAACCACCCAGGTTAGAGCTATAACTTACGTTTAGTTATAATTAGGCAGACTCATGTTCTGTTGAGAGTACATTTACTCATGCTTTGCCATTTTCTTTTAAAACAATGAAGAAATTGGTCGGGGAGACACTATTACCTGGACATGAAACCAAGGCGTACAAGGCAAACGAATTCCAGCCCCATAACAAATTCCTGCCCCTACCCTTTCCAGGTATCAGATTAAGAAATGTCTGCACGTATTGACTGGACAAGAAAGTTGCTAGGATAAGTTTATGGTTGAACAGCTGTTGTTGTGAAGAAGAAGAACATTAATTTTTTTCATTGGCAGAGTGAACATGTGCTAAATATCTACAGGTCAAGTATAATGTCACGTACTTGCTAAGTTTATCAAAGTAGTATTGATTTGAATTAGCCCTATAAGCCCTATAAGGCAATATTACATATATATAATCCATAGGGAAAGTAAAATAGTCAATCTTTATTGAAATAATGTTAATCAAAGAAAGTAAATATTAATCTTTTATTGTCTTTGTTTGAGTTTAGCCCCAGTACCACATACCAGTGTTTAGAATGGTCACGCAGCAATTTGCACTTTTGATGTATACATGGGAGAGGCAGAGATGTGAAAATGTTACCCATGTTAATCACATTTTACGGAGAAACTTGGGGCCAGGAGCAAAAGATAATGAATTAAATCTTTCAGCCATAAGTAGTTTTTAAAAAAATGTAACAAGAAATATCCAACTGAATCATATTTGACTAGCAACGGAAGTTACACAGAAGCCACTAAATTTGTACTTATTGTGCTCTAGTGTCATAGATGATGCCTTCATATTCTATTCCTAAAACTGTTGATAGCTACCAACATTTAAAATACACCACAATTATAGAAAAATCCACATTATATCTGTTTAGAATGATACAAGATTCTAAGGAAAAAGTCTAGATGCCCTCTTAAAAACAGGCTGAATCCTTAGGCAGGCTATAAAACATTTCGTGGTACTAAAGAAAAATCAATAAAAAATATTTTATGATTAAGGTTAAGTTTTTGAAGCAAATTAAGAATAACTGTTAATTCTAATTTAGAATAACAAGATGATAGGGTGGCTGGCCTTTAACTTCACAAAGTTGAGAAGAGGCCAGGAAGAGTGTTAAATTCTCCCCTTAAGAAAGAACACACACACACACACACACACACACACACACACACACACACACACAGGGAGCCTTGCTCTAATATTGAGTTACTCTATTATTGAGCCTTACTCTAATATTGATAAAGAAATGACCACATTAATAGTAAACTCTGAGTTGCCATTCCATGCCTTTCTATTAAGGAGAAAAACATAAGAGGATGAGAAAAGAACAGAGTCACAAATTTGAAAGACAAACTCTACCTTTACTCTAAGCGGTAAACAAGTCAACATGAAACAGTGAAAAGCATATGGGTCTTTCATCATTCACTAGTGTCTATCTCTTCACCTTTAATCTTGGAAATAATCATACTGTCTTAGTCTATTCAGGTTGCCATACTGTAAACTGGGCAGCTTATAAACAAAAAAAAATATTTCTCATAGTTCTAGAGGCTGGTGTCTGGTAAGGGCTCACTTTGTGATTCACAGATGGCACCTTTTCATTGTGTCTGTACATGGGAGAAAAGGCAGGGTAGCTCTCCTGAGCCTCTACTATAAAGACACTAATCCCATTCATGAGGGCTGTGCCCTCATCACCTATTCACTTCTTCAAGGCCCCACTCCTAATACCATCATATTGGGGATTAGGTTTTGACATATTAATTTTGGGGGGAGGCAGACATTCAGATCATAACCCACAAACAATGAGGTTGTAAGATTTAAATTCAATAATGGGCATAAACACCCAGATCATATGAGGGATTCAATACATATTAGTTCTCTTTCTCTCTTCCAAAATATAATCTATTTTGAAGCTTACTAGCCAGAATCCACTGATAGAAGGCCTACAATGACTATATAGAATAATGTCTTTTTAAAATTTGCATAAATTTAAGGAATACAAGTGTAGTTTTGTTACATAGATATATTGCCTAGTGGTGAAGTCTGGACTTTGAGTGTAACCATCACTTGAATGGTGTACACTGTATCCATTAATTTATTTTCATCCCTCACCCCCTCCCCTAGTCTTCCACTTTTACTAGTCTCCAGTGTCTATTATTCCACACTCTATGTCCATCTGTACACTTTATTTACTTCCCAATTATAAGTGAGAACATGTAGTATTTGACTTTCTTTTTCTGAGTTATTTTGCTTAAGATAATGGTATCCAGTTCAATCCATATTGCTGCAAAATACATGATTTCATTCCTCTTTATGGCTGAATAGTATTCCATTGCATATATGTACCATATTTTTAATCCATTCATCCATTGATGAACACTTAGGTTGATTCCATATTGTTGCTATCATAAATAGTGCTGTGATAAACATATGAGTGCAGGGTTTTTTTTTAAATTAGAAAAATAGATATTGTTTAGACATGGAAGGAACGCTGAATACAGAATCCAATGTCTTAGGTTAGCCTTGACTTTAGAAAAATCAGAGAAAATACCTTCACCATCTGTCTTTCTGTGTTGTAAAGGCTTAAATGAGACCTTGTGTATGAACACACTTTGCAAGTAATTGTTTACAAATATAAGGTTCTTAAAAATTAAAAATAAAAAGGTACTGAATTTATGCCCCTTTTATTAGCGCAAACTCTAAATATTTGTGTCTTATATTGGTGTTTGAAATACATCCTGAATTCACCTGCCTCTCACCAGCATTAGTACCACCTTGGCTGGTCTCAGACCCCATCACATCCTTCACTTCAGTTTAATTTTCATGTAGGCAAGGATTTTGGTCATTCTCTTTTTTGCTGCATTATCAGTGTATAGACCAGTACTGGATTCATTCATAGGCCATCAATAAACGTTAGGTGAATAAACAAACAAAAATTACAGTTTTTTTTTTTTTTGAGACACTGTCTCTCTCTCTCTGCACTCAGGCTGGAGGCAGTGGCGCTATCTTGGCTTACTGCACCCTCCACCTCTCAGACTCAAGCGATCCTCCCATCTCAGCCTCCCAGGTAGCTGGAACTACAGGATCCTGCCACCATGGCCAGGTAATTATTTGTACTTTTAGTAGAGACAGGGTCTGTCCATGTTGCCTAGGCTGGTCTTGAACTTATGAGCTCAAGCAATCCACCTGCCTCATCTCCAAAAGTGCTAGGATTACAGGCGTGAGTCACCGTGCCCAGCCCAGAGTGACCTTTAAAACAGGCCCACATAAAATTGTAAACAGGATTTTGTATACATTAACTCTGCATGCTGTTTTTGTCAACTGCCCTTTATATTTCTTTTTTTTTTTTTTTTTTTTTGAGACAAAGTCTGGCTCTGTCGCCCAGGCTGGAGTGCAGTGGCCGGATCTCAGCTCACTGCAAGCTCCGCCTCCCGAGTTCACGCCATTCTCCTGCCTCAGCCTCCCGAGTAGCTGGGACTACAGGCGCCCGCCACTGCGCCCGGCTAGTTTTTTGTATTTTTTAGTAGAGACGGGGTTTCACAGTGTTAGCCAGGATGGTCTCGATCTCCTGACCTCGTGATCCGCCCGTCTCGGCCTCCCAAAGTGCTGGGATTACAGGCTTGAGCCACCGCGCCCGGCTATATTTCAATGAAGACGAATTACGTATTAATATTGGGAGTCAGCTCTGTGGCACAAAATTTTCACAATATATCTTGTAAGTTTTCTTTAAGGAAGTAAAAAGAGCCTATAGTCACTTTGACAGTATTAGGTTAATGACTGCTATGAGAGCTTATTCTTGAAACATAGTCACCTTTGCTCTATTTCTAGCACAGATACAATTTAGTTTTTGTGTTCTCTGAATTAATTTTCCACAAAAATAAATGCCCTCTTAAAACGGAGCAGCTATTTCACCAGAAGGGAGTATACATCATGATTAATAATTTGGCTTTAGGAATAAAAAATAACTGAGTTTATTTTCTTACTAGGTGATCTGGGTTTGTTAACTCAAGTACTAGTTATTCATGTCTAAAATGGAGATAATATTTATACTACTTTTTTTTACAACAATTAAATAATATGTTGGATATAACACTTAAGCAAACTAAACTCATATGAAGAATACTCCTGAGTTTACATCTTCATCTATTCTTTTCCTACTCTCAATAGCAGTTTTTCCCCATTTCATCTTCTTAATTTATGCTCCAGAGTCAAACTTCATACAAGTGTTTCAATTCAGACCTACCAAGAATAGCCAGCACCATGCTGTCTTTAAGAACTTCCATGGAGCCCGAGCACACAAAGTAGATGGCCTGCAAAGCATCCCCTTGACGCAGCAGATACTCCCCCGGAGCACAGAAAGAGGTTTTGATGTGTAGAGACAGAGACCTGAGGCAGCCCCGGCTGGCACATTCAAAAAGGGACAACTGTAAGATCTCCTTGTTCAAGTGCATAGTGATGTCAGAACGCAGTTCATCTGGAAAGTCCTTCAAAAGCTGTCAGAGAAGATGAAGGAGGAAATCAAATTGGGGTAAGTGTCGTCTAACTGATTTACTTTGCAAGACTGCAGGGATGCTCTTCCTACTGTCTCCTGCTGTTTGGCCATCCAGCATACGGAAGAGGAAATCTAAGTATGTATAATCCTGGAGAGATCTTTCAGTGACTGTGATTTCAATTATGTGCTACTAAATAATCAGCTGATAAGAAGTCTGGAGAAAGAGAACAAATTAAGAAAACGCTCTAGCAGGAAAACATATAATGACTCATTGTGACTTGCTTCTCACAGAGTCCTAGTCAGGACATAAGATATGGAATTTGGATCCACTGGTGATTATACGAAGAGAGGAGAAACCAATTAATCACTACTAAAATGTTGGTTACAGGTTTGGTTGGTGGGTTGATGAAACGGTTGGTTGATTTATATAATATCTTTTTTTTTTTTTGTGAGACGGAGTCTTGCTCGTCACCCAGGCTGGAGTGCAGTGGTGTGATCTTGGCTCACTGCAAGTTCCGCCTTCCGGTTTCACCCCACTCTCCTGCCTCAGCCTCCCGAGTAGCTGGGACTACAGGCGCCCGCCACCACGCCCGGCTAATTTTTTGCATTTTCAGTAGAGACGGAGTTTCACCGTGTTAGCCAGATGGTCTCCATCTCCTGACCTCATGATCCACCCGCCTGGGCCTCCCAAAGTGCTGGGATTACAGGCGTGAGATATATATAATACCTTTTTTATAGTGGCAGTCTGGGGTGTTTCTGGAAGTATAAAGATAACCCCTTTGATGGAATTTTTTAACTTTATTGATGTTAAAGGGAAACAGAAACTTGATTTATATAATTATCCCAGATTACATCATTAAATTGTCATAAGAATTGATTCCTTCGAAAAGAGACGATAAGAAGGAAAGTAAGTCCACCTGATTGAACAAGCAGCAAGTTAATATAAAACTTTGGTCCATCCAAATTGGCATTGTGAAAACACAAGCCAAAGCAAGCAAAAGAAGATGGATTGGGATTCATGAATAATTAAAAAAATAAAGGAATAAAGAAGTTAGTATGCTTTTCACTTCTGATACCTATATTAGAGCATCTTGCTTTTACCTTAGAACATGTGCTTGCTGCCTGAAAACAACATGAGAAATGAACATTACCTCATTTGAATCTATTCCATTGTTGACTGACCAGGTTGTTTGAAAATATTCGAGCATCCTCTGCTTGAGTTGTTGGGGCAGGTGATGGACACGGATGAAATCTTTCAGATCCTTAGTTCTAGTGTGATAGAGGGACCATCTGGAGTACATCCTCTGTATGATTGCTGTCACGTTTCCAAACACCAAGGCGTGCATCAAGGCTAGAAAGAACAACACAGTATACAATGGAAGAGAAATATGACAGTGGGGCCCACCACTTATATCTAATTTACAGGCTATCCTGGATCAGGGCAGAACGTGCTTATATGGCCATGTTGATACAGCTATTTTGGTACAAGCATTTTGGTGCAGACACTGTATCACAGGGTACATCCTGAAGCAATCACTTTGATTCCATACGGCTTGATCAGAGTAAAAATATCTTTAAAAATCTCAATGATATGCAAAATAGGTCTCTTTGATTTACATTTAATCTGTTAGCTGCCATTCTGTTTATGATAAACTTTTATTTGAACTCAATTTACATCTATATTATTTTAATAGTTATGTATAGTTTAATAGTTACAATAAAATAGTTTTCATAGTTTGATAGAATAAGCTATAAAGTTATAGCTTAATAATTACTTTTATTATAGTAATGAATGAAATAAATTTTTGAAGTAAGTCTATTTTAGTTAGCCTTTGTGGGAACTTTAGTCTCACCCCCTCAAAAAGCCATCATTTAAACTTTGTTTTAGAATATTAAATATGATAAATTTATATTAATGCAGATATGAAGGAAGTTGTAAAAAATGTAATTGAGGATTTCTTGAGCAGTGTGAAGCTCCAATACCCACTCCAACCCCAGCTCTGCAGTTATTTTAATTTTGAGGGAGATATCAGAAAATCTGAGACCATTCAAGAAACAAATGAATTCACAGAGAAAAAGAGGTATTCTGCATAGAGGAGTCATTGTTGCCACCATGAGATGCACCAGCAGGGTGTGTATGTATATGTGTGTGTGTGTGTGTGTGTGTGTGTGTATATATACATATATATGGGGCTCTTGTTTCAATGAGGTTTGTCAGCCAGATAGTATTTAACCTCCACTTACTTGCTAAGCCTGCCCTTTGAGCCTGTCTCAAACCTACCATTAAAGTGTAATGACATGAAAAATTTTGTTCACCAGAATTTGAGGGCATATGGATATTTAGGGTGGATATTTCTTCTGGAGAACAGTGGAGTGAAAGGATGGACCTCATTTTCCAGGAATTACCCACTTTGGGAAGCAACTAGGTATCGTCAAGACATAGAAGGCATGACAGGATTTTGCACTCACTAGTCAGTGGCAGAACGAAACTGAAATGGTTTCTAAACAGACACCAGCAGATAATCCAAGAAGGCCTTGGACATACCTGGAATTATGAAACTGAGAGAGATATGAGGGCCAAGCACATGCATATTTATGGATAAGTCAACTCTAAGTAATATTCAGATTTTATCCCTGATCCTTATTCTGGGACAGGATTAGGAATGAGGCATGAAGCTTATTAGTTGGGTAAAATCATCTGTTTCAGTAATTTGGGGCTTAGAAAAAGACTAAACATTTAGTAGCTTGTCTATTAGGATCTATCAAAATGTACATGTATCAAAACCTCAGTGCCCAAGGAGCTATGTTAAAAATTTCCTAGCATCATAATGGATACATTAGTGCAAATATGTCAACATATTATTACTTCTATCTTCCTATGTCAGGACCTCCCCAATTCAAATCTTGTGTCCCTACACTTGTCAGAAATTACCAAACACTGGCATACTAATTTAATTCTAATCTCACACTGGAATTAAAATTCTTTACCAGGTAATACATAATTTCTCTATGGAATAATGGTTACTATGTCTATAAAATTATTCCCTTCATAACAAGACCTCAGTATTTTGGAAAAGTTACTAGAATAGGGTTTAAAGTTAGGGTCTATATACAAGAAGCAATGTAATGTTGCAGAGAGAATATGAACTTCAGAATCAGACAAATCTGGATTTGAATACTGATTTTGCTACTTCTTAATTGTGTGAACTTGGTAAGTTACATAATTCCTTTAAACAGATTCATGTTAAATGGGCATAGTCATTATGTTAAATAGCCCTTACTCATAGCGCTATTTCAAGATTTAAAGACCTATGTATGTTTTAAAAAGTGCCTAGTATATGTATGAAAAAAAGCATTTGCTCAATTTATGTTAATTTTCCTTATGAAAGTGAAAAATTTTATGAATTTTCAGCATGCTCAATGCAATTTAATTTGGGGAAAATGACTTAGATTTAAGGTTTTCCTGCAACCTCTTAAATAGTAAAGAGCGGCTCTTAGTAGACATAAGTTATTGATGAAAGAAATTCAAAACATACTCAAGAAATGCTTGATACATGCAAGAATGTGTAAGTAAGTATTATTCCTAAATGTTCAAAAATGAGATGTGTCCCAACAGGTCAAAAATATTCCATGAAAAATATATATCATGTAGCAACTAAATGTTGGATTTGTTCTTTGTAGATTCTAAATAGAGGTTTATTCTTCTGTATTGTTTTAGAAGCACAGCAGTTCTGATGCTTAAGTCTTTTATTTGGAAGATAAGAGCTCTACTTACAATAAACACTCAAAGAAAAGAACTGATTCTGCTCCAAGTCAAAGAAATTAAACATTGATTTCAGGCTCCCTTAATATACTTATGGGCTAAGTGTTTGGAAGCCCTACCATCTTTAACACTATGTAATCGTCTTTTCATGGAGATTAAATCGAGTACAGAGAACAATTCTGTTTCATTTATTTTAACACTGCTTTCCTTAATTATGTGTATGATTTTAACCTTGCTTTGCTTAATTATAATGTGTAAAGCACTTAAAGTAAGAGAAGTAATATGTTCAGATTATTTAACATCCTAGTTGTATTTTGTTAGTAAAATGAATTACTGGATTAATTATAGCATTCATAAGTGTTATTGAAAAGTACTAGTCTATGTCTGAGTCACCACAATTTCAAAGTCTCATTTCAGCATAGATAACTATTTCTAATTTAAGTAGTTAAAAAAAATAAAATTCTGGTCCTCATAGCCTTTCATTTTCCAAAGTTATTATGACCATTCTGTCACTGGTTATCATTTCACCCTGGCAAAGAGTGTGTGTAACTGTCAGAAAAAATCATTCCATCTGCTATGAAAGTTTGACTCAAGAACTTCTATATCCAGGTCAGTATGGAAATTATTACTTACTTTTTCTTTATTTCTAGCAAATTTGATGTATATAATTCTTGACTGTTCGACCTGCTGAGTGTGTGGGCGTCTCTTTTTTTGTGTGTAGAAGTTTTGCATAAAATGCATTTTGTAAAATTTCATCTCAGTATCAGGTCCTGGAAGGAACCTCAACAATTGGCATCTAAGAAGAAAGTAAGCGGTTCTCAAATGAAAGAAGTGCTTCAGTAGAACTGCCTGGCCTTTTCTTTCTCGTTCTCTTTCCCTTTGTCTTTTCCTTTCCCTTTTCATTTCCCTTCCCCTTTTTCTTTCCCCTTCTCTTTCTTTTCCTGAATTTTGGACAACACGTATCTCCAGGAGTATAACATCATTGCTAATTACTTTAGCCAACTATTTTGCAGTGGCTTTGGAGGCTAAGTAGGGGGCGTTTTCTACTGATACAAAAGGAGGCCAGAGCTCAGGTTTTGGGTAATCTTAGCTGCCCTCCTTCTCTTTCCCACCTCCTCATTGCCCTGGAAATTTCCATTCTTGGTTATAAGTACACTGGCTTGTGGATGGCAGATGGCAGAGAGAATAGAGATGAGAAAAATTTCCTAAATGATGAATTTAAATGGCAGTGCAAAGACATCTTGAGAACAGCCTGAATTTGCGAACACAATAGCTCATCATATGGGTCCAATAAAACTATGTCAGGGTAGTGTGTGTGTATTCAGTGGGGGGACCCGAGGGAAGCCTTGATTACTTTGTGATAATAATGCTTCATTGAAACTGAATATGTTCTCAGTGATGAATGATCTTTATTAGGAAGCTTTATCCAACCTCCAAGGCTGTGCTGATGACTCTATCAACTGGGGCAAACTCATTAGGTGACTATAGACAGTCACTGTTTAGTGTGATAGAATTTTTAAAGACATTAGAAAATATTTTCTGTATATTTTGTCTGGTTGCAAAAAATATGAATAGTTATACATATATATTTCAAAAAATAGTTACATATGTATGGAAATTCTGGAAAACTGTCTTTTGATAATGAGACTATGTGTAATTTTATTTTTCTGTTTGTTTTCCAGTTTTTTCTAAATGTGTATTATAATAGAAAAAAATAGAAATAAAAAAGAAAGAACATCCTCTGCTTAAGTACCTATTTCCATTATTAAACTGTGAACTCCTTGAAAGAAAGTATCATATCTTAGTCATCTTTGTTTCCCCTGCATCTAGCACAGCTCTTGGCATAATTTAAGTATGCCATAAATATTTATGGAACTGAAATGTGCCTCTGGTAGTTTGATACTTTCTTTAAAAAGTTTTATAATTGTAAGCAAATGGTTTAAAAAATCTATGATAAATAGTCTAGCCCCAAACTCATCCCTTCATCGCCATCTCACTCGCCAAAATCAACCTTTTAAAATGAGTTTTTTGGGTGTTTTTGCAGTTATCACCAAAATGTTGGACAATATAATTGTACTCCATTGCTTGACTCATTATTGTTAAGACAAACCCAAGAACAACCTGATATGAAAGGCAAGAACTTAGCTCACTATTACCCAGCTTCTTAACTCACACTTGATATATTATTGTTAGCTCATCTATTAAAATTTTACAAGGTAAAATTAAAATCAAAGATACATATAGAACAAATTACCCACTTGCTAAATGTGAAGCTCATTGAGATTTTTCAAAGTAAACATAGCTATAGAAGCACTACCTCCCACCACCCTAGATGAATAAACCAAATAATAGTATTCTGGAGGCTTCCCTGTGTCCCCTTCACAATCACTAACCAATCCCTTCACCAAAGGTAACCACAGTTACCAATTATATTACAATTAATAAGCTTTGTCTATCTATGAACTTTCTCTAAACAAATCATACAGTATGCACTTTTTTTCTGTCTGGCTTCTCTGCTGAGCATTGAGTTTGTAAGATTTGTCCATAAGGTTCCATGACATAGTAGTTAATTTACTTTTAGTGTATAATGCTCTCTTGAATAGGTGTTTCAAAATTTACTTATTTATTCTCCTATTAATGGACATTCCCAGTTTGAGATTCTTACAAAAAGGCTTTTGCAGACATCTATGTATATATCCTGAAGTATACATGTATGCATTTCCACTGGTTATATATTCAGAAGTGGCATTGTTGAATCACAGATTAGAGGTATATTCAGATATGGTAGATGTTGACAAAGTTGTATCGACTGACATGCCCATCAACAGTGTAGGAGAGGCCAAGGTCTTCCATTATCCTCTCAAACACTTAGGGTTGTGGTGTTTTTAAACATATCATTTTGGTGAACATAAAATGGTATCTAATTTTGGTTTTAATTTGCATGTTTCTGATTAATGATGTTGAGCACTTTTTTATATGTTTGTCATCTACTCTGGTATTGGAAATCTACTTTTCAGGTTTTTTTTCCAAGCTTTTGCCCATTTCAGGGAGTTGATTGATCTTTTTCTCATCGATTTAACAGTTCTTTATATACAGTAGATGAGAGTCCTTTGTCAGATAAACATTTGAAAATATCTTCTCCTATCCTGTAACTTCCCTCTTCACATTTATAATAAGGTCTTTTGATACAAAAGAAGTTCTGCAGTTCAATTTATCATTCTTTTCCTTTATGACTAGGGCTTTTTGTGTCATGATTAGGAAACCTTTGCCAAATCAAAGGTCATAAAAATATTCTCCTATATTACCTTTTAGAAGTTTTATTGTTTTCCCTCCTAAATTTAGATCAAAATCCACCTGGAATTAATTTTTATGTACAGTTTTAAGAGGTACCAAGGTTGTCTTCCAACAGGTAGATATACATTTGACCCAACAACATTTACTGAAAGTAGCGTCCATATCACAAATGAAGTGACAATATATGTGTGACAATATATGAGTTCAGAAACAGTTCTGAACTCTCTTCTATTTCATTGGCCTATTGGTCTATTATTGGACAAACACCATACACTCTTAATTACTGTAACTTCGAAATACATTTTGATATCTGTAGCACAAATCTTCCAATATTGTTTCATGATAGCTTTGACTGGTTTTTGCTCTTTTCCACTGATTTTTAGAAACAACTTATCAATTTTCAAACACACACACACACACACAAACACACATCTACTGGAATTTTTATTGGGATTGCATTTAATCTTTAGATTACTTTGAGTACAACTAGTATTTTCGCAATGCTGAGCCCATTGTTAGCAACCATCACCATTGTATATCCTTCCATTATTTTCTCACCAATGTTTTGTAATTTTCTGTATGGAAGTCTTACAAATTTTTAGTTATAATTATTCATAAATATTGAATTATTTGTAATAATTTTTATAGTTTATTTCTAATTTGTTACTAGTATATAGAAATGCAATTGATTTTTTGCATATCGATCTTGTGTCCATAAACCTTACTGAATTCGTTCATTAATTCTAATATTCATCTGAAGCTATTAGGATTACTTATTTGTTTTGAGTGTTCTCAAAGTTCACATAGTTTTGTCTATGTATAATTTTTAGAAATTATTTTTGCTTTAAATCTCTCTGATTTATAGTTTTAATATTCCTCCCATATATTAGTGGTTTGTACACTCCATAATTACAGATGCTTATATGGAAGTTTATATGGCATCTTAAATGAAAACTTTATATATATACACACATACATATAAAGTTTATGCTTATATACATATACACACATATATGTGTATGTGTGTGTATGTATATATCTATATGTATCTATATATGTATATATCTATATATCTTTATATATCTATATATCTCTATATCTCTATATATCTATATATATCTATATATTTATCTATATATATCTATATATATAAGCTTTGCCTAGCTATGAACTTTCTTAGCTCTTCACTGTAGCTCACACTGTAGCTCTTCAGAAAATCTATATATATCTATATATAGACATATAAAATAAAACCTGTACAACTCCTGTGGAAATTCTGATGGGGTTCCCAGAGGACTCCCAGGTGGATCTATTCAGCATTTTTTCACCCGTTTCTTCTCACTGAGCAATATTATCTCTGTCCTTGATAATTATCTGGAGTTTTGCCAGTCCCCTTTCTCATTTAATATTGCTACTGTTTATTTTTCTAGTATATTGCATCCTTGCCACTAGCAATTTCATCAGCCTTGTGTGGGGGACTCCTAGTGAGATACCCTAGACTTAAGTCTATGGTAACACAAATTTTAGGTTCTTCTTTTTAAAAATAAATTATTTGTTTATATTTATCAAAATTAAGTAAATAAAATAAATTTATAGTACATAATAAAATGAATATTTTAGAAGAAGTTTGCCAGGTCTTAGTGAGTCCTGGATTTAAACTCACTAAATCTCTTCTGCCTTATGTCTAAATTGGGGTATTAATAATGTCTATCTCACAGTATTATAAGAATTAAATGAACAAAGTGCTCAATAGTGTGAGCTCTTATGATTAGTTCTCAACATTTTACAAGTAATTAGTTAATTGGGAAATATTAAAATGCAGGCATCATTTTTCCTAGCCAGTGTAATTTTCACAATAATATAAAATTATTTCCCCACAAACACAAATATGAAAAGCTTTAACTAATAAATTCAAGTCACTTAGATGCCATTTGACTTTCAAATGAATAGTTTGCTAAGTGCTGCTCAGGTCACCTAAATTTTTTAATGCCACTTACCAGTGGGCACTGATTTTGCACCAGGACATTTGCTCAATAAACATTCAGCAAACAAGAAACAAAGTAACATTATCAGATTATTTTCTGTATCTTTTGGCCTTTGTGATCAGTGTTGCACCTACCTACAGAGAACAGCAGGGAATAGTTTGTGCATTAACAATTTTTGATTCAGTACTACTCACAATACAGTAAGTGGATCAATAGAGAATAAGCTCATTTATCTTACGGATTTTTTGAAATGTCAAATTAGTAGAATTAAGCTGTGAGCATTTCCCAAAATTATCATCAGGAGTAGAAGAAACATGGGCAAATATTAAATAAGTATAGACTATGTTTATCTGCAAAATGCTTGTGATTTTGCTTGGCTGAAATATGGGCTATCACAAAGAATAGAAATTATAAAAAGTCATAATGCTGGATATGAAACAGTCACCACACGGCCTGGCACACTGTAGCTCTTCAGAAAATGAGAATTCCTGTTCTCTGCTCCCTAGGCTGTCACTGCTCTACATCAGCCAAGAGCTTGTTACAGTTGCTGCAGCCCTAGCATGCTACTTCAACAACTGTGCCATGGCACTGTCTTTCCAAGAAACTCTCACTGCTTCTGAACTTCCTAACTGACATGGCACTTAGCATTTACTGCCTGGTATCGTTAAAACTCTTCCCACATGTTTCAGCCTATCTCCTCCGAACTAGATCATAAGCTGTTTGAGGGAACATTTGTTTTTATACTTCTTTGATTTCACTGTATGCTGGGTGAGCAATTGCTTAAGACCCACACACTCATATCACTTCTCTCATGCAAGGAAGCCTGTAGGAGCCATCTCCTATTATAAAGTTCAAAACTCAAAGTGATGTCTTGAATTAAGGTCATTAAGAGGACGTGCTAAAACAGGTTTTGAGGGGAATATTGTGGGGCAGAAAATATTAACAGAACTCTAGCCTAAAAAGAACGCTTACTTGATCCAGGTAGACTCCAACATCTCCTAATACTCCATCACAGCAGCCTTATGGTTCAGTGAAGTTTCCCTTTACATATTTAAGGAGAGAAGTAAGTATTCACCTGGGTTCAAACCTTGCGTCTTTACTAACTGGTTGAACTGGTTGTGTGGCATTGGAAAGTTACTTTAATTCTCCATACTTTAGATTTGTCATCTGAAAAATGTGGATAATATCAATCTACATCAGTTGGAAGTTTAGAAGAAAGAAATTATACTAAATATTTCAACAGTAGTAATTCAGTATAGAGAATTGGTTTTCCTGGGGTTGGAAGGCTGAATAAACAAAAAGGAAAAATAGAGGTAACACGGACATAGCAAATGCAGAAGGCTTAACCCTTAGGGCTGGATACACAGAGGGAAGAAGTGCAGTTATCAGAACATAGAAACACAGAGCAGGAGTTGTGAGGAGTGTCAGTGAGCCAGGGTTCTGTCTTTGGACAAGATGGCGCCCCTGACTGATGCAAGATTGTCCGAGGAGGCCCAGTGAGTTTGGTTCTGGAATAAAGGCTGAAACCATCTGCTGCTGCTGAGGTGCCCTCGTCCACCGAGGGAACAGCATGCGCACCACAGCAGGCAGTCCCTTCTCCCCTCCTCCTGCCTGCCAGTCTTCTCTTGATTCCTCTTATAAGAAAAAGCAACTGAGGTCAGCTGGCAAAGAAGAATGAGTTTTGCTGAGTACAAACCCCAGCGTTACAAAGCAAAATAAATAAAGGTGGGTTTGGAGTCCAGAGAAAATAGTATAATAGTTTATTTGTTATAAGAAAAAATAATAATAGTGCCAACCCCATAGATTTGCTTTAAAAATTATGGTATTGTGTTAGAACACTTAAAACAGAGAATGGAACATAAAAACAACTAATACATGTTCGCTATTTATTATTGTATTGGTGTTGTCATATAATAGACGTTCAGTAAGTATTTGGTTATACACTTGATATGGTTGTGTCCCGGACCCAAATCTCATTTTGAATTGTAGTTCCCATAATCCCCACATGTTGTGTGGGGGCACCTGGTGGGAGGTAATTGAATCATGGGGACAGGTTCTTCCTGTGCTGTTCTGCTGATAGTAAATAAGTCTCACAAGATCTGATGGTTTTATAAAGGGCAGTTCCCCTGCACGTGCTCTCTTGCCTGCTGCCATGTAAAAGGTGCTTGTGCTCCTCCATTGCCTTCTGACATGATTGTGAGGCCTCCCCAGCCATGTGGAACCATGAATCCATTAAACCTCTTTTTCTTTATAAATTGCCCAGTCTTGGGTATGTCTTTATTAGCAGAGTGAGAATGAACTAATACAACATTTGAATACATAAATGGTTGAATCTACCCTGTTATTTTCCTTCCTTTCTATTGTGCCTCTAACTGGTTCTCTTCTTGCTGCTTAAAAAATTTACATGCAATAATTCATGTTATCAAACATTTTCTAAAAAATTATGTAAAATGCTATATAGTGAAAAGTCTTCCTTTGAATTTGCTGATTCTTACTAAAATTTATTTATGTATTAATAAGCAATATACATATGCTGGCTCTCTTTAGCCTGCTTTCTACTGTTAGGGTTTTCTCTACTGTTTTTAAGTTTGTTTCTTTCTGTCTTTGTCACTCACTCTTTTTCTTTCTTTCTTTTGCTTGCCTGCCTGCCTTCCATCCTTGATCTCTCTGTCTCTCTCTTCCCTCTGTCTCTTTTTGTTTTTTCTCTCTGCTTTTTCTTCCTTCCCTTCAGTTTCTTTTCCTTTCCTTCTTTTTATTCTTTATGACTCATTATATTCTTTGCAACGTCTATTCCCTTTTTTCCTTCAATTTTATCTTTGTGCATAAGATGGCTTTGCTTTTTTCTTTGATATCTTTGCTTAGATACTTCATCTTATCTTTAACTTCTTTTGTTATATCTTTTCTAAGATACTTAGTTTTTGTTTGTGGTCTTCTTTAATAACAGCAATAGCTTTATTAATATATTTTGAATTATTGTCTGTTGTTAGCATGATCTCTGCAAATATGAACGGTCTGTGTGATTCTTTGTGAGTTGAGCCTTCTCTACTTCTCCACTAAACTTGCTCACTTGTTGCTCTTACTTGTAATAAAGGAGGGTGATAGCTTTTGCACTTTAGGTTATGAACCTCACACTTAGGAAGTGTATTTTTGCTGATGCTTTCTGAGATTTGACATGCCAGACCCTCTTGTCACATCTTCCCATCTCTCCTCGCGTTTGCCATCTATCAGTCTCAGTTTTTGCAGACTTTATGTATGTTTATGAATTATAGCTGTCTCTTAGTTTAACTGAATATTGAACTTACTGGCTTTAAAAATATTCTTAATGCTTTAAAAATGTGATTTCTTTGAAGATAAGTATAAAATGCAGACTATTTCATTATGTTCATATAAGAAATATTTATTCCTGTTTTTGATTGTCATAAAATTCTCTAGAGAGCGTTTTGGGCAAATTTCCTAATTTTTTAACGTTTTGAGCTTTCCAAAGTAAGTGTACTTGGGGCTTTCATTCCAGGAGTGGGGATAGATATTTGCTGAATCAACCACCCTCTTTCACTGAGTCTCCTATAAAAGAGTTGCCTACGGAGAGAAGTGCGAAGACCATCTAAATTATATTTGTTTTTTTATTGGGATAAGTACTGCTGGATCTTACTAATACCCTTGTTTTATAGAAAGCAATTTCTATGTTATTTATGGTCATATAACATTACATCAGAGAAAGAACCACAGTTGCATCTTGCCTAATACATCACTTGAAAGATGAAGAAACTGAGTGAAGAGTCTGAAACGGACTTGACCCATAGTTTCAAGGCCACAATGTGGACCAGAAAGAGGGCATATGTAAAAGTAAGTTGGAGGATCTAAGAAAAGTCTAGGATCTAGGAAAGGGTCTAAGCCACTGTCCAGAGTACACATTCTAGTGGGCAGGGCAAATGTGTATTACAAGTTTGCCTACATAGCCACTTCTTACTTCGTCTTACCTTTGCAGGCTAAAACAGTAAGCTGGATGAGGTAATGATTCTACATAAGGGGAGCCCCATGTGTTAATCTTGCTCCATTCTTCTTAAATGCACGCTCTAGTGTGTTAATCTCTCAAGTCTCTTTTTATATGGAACCACAGAGACAACTACAGCTTTGCATCTAGACTATCTAATTAGTGCTTTCAGAATCTTCCAATGTTACTCAGCTTATCTCTATTGTATTTCAGGATGGAACAAACAGGCAGTGATAGTTAGGCAGGCACAGTTCCTCTTCTTGGTATAAAAGAAGATGCTCTCTTACCACCAATCAGCATGGTGCAGATGGAGAAGATCTTTTCTGCATCTGTATTAGCAGAGACATTCCCAAAACCCACGCTGGTGAGGCTGCTCAGCGTAAAGTACAGAGCGGCAATATAGGCACTTCGGATCGACGGGCCCCCCAAGGTATTGTTGCCATAGTATGGAGATTCCAGTCTCTTTCCCAACTCATGAAGCCAACCTGCAATGGAGGAAATAATGCAAATGAGAGAACAAAAAGTAAAGTCTCAGTGTTAACACATGGGAGTAATAATAAATAAATATTTGGGGAGGTAATAATTTGCTCAGGGGAAGAAGAAGGTAAAAAGGAAATTAAAGGCAAGTTATTAGATTTCATTCTTTAAAAGTGAAAATACAATTTTCCTCATGCTGTTCTCTATAATACACACAGCATATAAACATGAATTCCAGAGTGGATTGATGGACAAAGCTAAACAAGTTACTCTAATTTAAGAAACAAACTGCAGGGATGGCTACTCTCAGAAGCAGTGTTGCTTATTTCACTTGCCCTGTTAAGCTCATCTCATTTGGAATTATAAGAAGAAACAAAGAGTTGAGTAAATATTTCAAAACCCAAAGTGATGATAAATTACAACAGCCATGAGTCTAGATGTCAGAGGTGAGAAGTCTAGAAGTCTAGGTGAGATAGACTTTATTTCCATTCTGTAAAACTCTTCCCCTTTGTATTCACTTGGGGAGGTATCCACTCATCTTGCAAATCTTAGCTCATGTTACTTTACTCAGGAAGTGTTCTCTGCAGTCCCATTTTAAAATCAGGGTTGAAAGGGGGAAAATGCACAAGTAATGAATACCTGTAATCTATCAGAACTGAAAGCCCCTCTACAAACTGTTTTATGATACTATGTATATATGTGTCAAAATTTATCAAATTAGATGCTTTATAAATATATATAGTTAATTGTATATTAATTATGTTGTCAGAAAGCTGTAAACAACCTGTATTAATAAACATAAGAAGACAGCAAGTATAAACTTAATAATATTATCTGGAATTTAAACACAACACAAAAATCACTTTAAAATTATTTATTGAAAATATTTCTCCCTTAAGATTTTATACTTTATAATTCTCTCTTTCTCTCTCTATGTGTGTGTGTTGTAACAAGCAACAACAATGCAGCTCAACTCATAAGCTTCATAAGGCTTTCTGTAATGGATACTAACTACTACTTTCTAATAAATACTTCATTGAATGGCTGCTCAAGAAGAGATGAAAAACCATTACACTCTTAAGTAGTAATAATATTATCATTATCAACTAAGCTTATATATGATAAAACTATGCTAGGTAATTAAAATGCAAATTTGAAGCAGCTGGGAATTCCTTGAGACCAAGAAGAAGTGCTTAGGGGCAAGTACTGGGCCTTATTCCTTCTGTGTTGCTACAGAGTGTTTTTCAACCTTTAACTTGCATCAGAAACACCTAGAGGGCTTGCTAAAGAGGGTCTAAATCAAGCATTTATTTGGTTCTTTTGGTCCTGTATTCTCTGAATGAAATCACTTTGCGTATCATTTACTTTCCTTAATAAAATAGGATAAAAATGTGTGTTGGAATGCACAGATGATATGCTTGCTTAATGTCTGTTAGTTTACACATGTGTGAGATGGTGTGTCTCTGTAGTGGTTCAGGGAGCAACACACAGACAAACAACTGACCTAATTTTGTTGATATCTCTTTTCTGTCTAGCCAACTGTTTTGTCTATTTTGAAAAACATCTCATTCTTTAAAAGGATTGCCCTAAACTGTGTTACAGCTGATGAAGCAGAAGCAATAATGATGATGAAAAAACTGGTAACACAGAAAGGAGGTAACACCCACAAATCCGGGGATTGGCTATGTGGGCCAAAGAACACTTTTTCACAGAATGGCTCTTCTGAAATGAGAGCACATGTTCCACTGTAACAAGACAACATGTGACTGAACTGTTACAGAAGAAGCAATTTAACCAATTTGGAATCCAATCATTTTTTACGCTGGAGAAACTCATGTCTTTAAAGGAAAGGATGTTCTAGAACAGCCTGTTTCTGCTGCTCAAATATTTTTTTTCCTAAAGAACATTTTGAAGGAAACAGCATACATAACATAAAGTAGAATCTAAATATACTGAGTGCACAGACTTATGATAAAAACAAAAGATATCATAAAACAATCTCATAATTAGTAAAATTGATTCCATGAATATAATAGGTTTATGAAATAAATAATCAATTTCAAAGACAGAACGACTCTTAAGAGTCATTCCTAGAAGAGTTTATCATTAGCATGATAATTCAGTCGGTGTATTTTTCATTGCATACTTACCATGGACCCAGTATTTTGCTTAATTACATACTTTTAACTCTAAACAGGAGTTTATTATTTTACTCTTTAGATTTCCTACAACAGTATACTTTGGTTTACTATTTGTATGTGTGCATTCACAATGTGTACAGGTGTCATCTGTTTTATACAACAGATGTGTTCCTAAAAACTCTGATTTATGTTAGCATATGGTAAATTAACATGTTTTAGGTTTAATATAAGGAATGTGAGCATGTTATTTAAGGAAAACCTACGGAGAATCTCTGTGGTTATATAAAATACTTCAGTAATATGAAAAACTACCCAGTAAAAGATAAGCTTGTTAAATCAGATTTAGATGTTTGCTATGTGTGTGGAGAGAAAGGGGAAAAATAATCAGCAAGTACTTAATCACACCTATAATTCAAAATGGTGTTCTACTTAATTTGGTATGAATGAGCCATGTTGTAAAAGAAGTTAGCTAGCAGCAAGAATGGGGCCCATGTGAGGGTTTCCTTGTTAGCAGGTTAGTACATGGTCAACATTTTACTAACTGCTGCCTGTGCTCTAGATACTCTGCTAAAATGGTACATCCCATCTCATTTACGTGCACTAACCCTATGGAACAGGTACAATTACAGTCCACATTTTGGTTCATTATTTCATTAATAATCACAAAGAGTTAGGAATTGTTATCTCTATTTTAAAGATGTGAAAAATATGGCTCAGGGACATTAAATAACTTGTTCAAAGTGGCATTATCAGAATTTTAACCCAGAGGTAATCATTTTGCTGTATTTTTTTTCCTCCAGTTGTCTTTTGGGCATATTTTGATTCTTTTTTCTTCAGTTTTATTGAAGTATAATTGATAAATAAAAATTGTATATATTTATAGTATACAACATGATGTTTTGATATACATATACGTTATGAAATGATTACCACAATCAAGCCCAGTAACATATCCATCAACTCACATTATCTTTTTTTGTGTGTGGTGAGAACATTTAAGATTTATTCTTAGCAGTTTTCAAGCTTTAAATACATTATTAACCTTACAAGAGTTCATTTGTATAGCTATCTCGTGATGCTGTACAAAATATCATTTCAAATTATCATTTCAAATTGTGCTATGTTGAGATCATTATTAAATAAGTTTGCACTTCCCACTTTAGTGGGAAAATGTGTCCCAAAAGCATAACCGCATACCAGAGAAAATAGAATTATCCAAATGCAGTCTACAATATAAACATAGTATGCCTTGGTATTTAGAATCTGGATATTACTTTAACAGTAATTAAGAAGCATCAAATGCAAATTCCAAGAATTTCAAAATACTCTTACTAACATTTGCTTCCCCTCTCTCCACAATTCTGAAGGTCCACTTAATCAACCTCGTGGACTTCATTAGGATGAGAGGTGGAAAAGCACTGTGATGTTTGATGTAAAAGGTGGCAGGCGGTTTGCTGGGAGGGGCAGAGCACTGGAAGAAAATGATTAGGATGGGGCACAACATGGGAGCTTCTCCACCCTCTTCAGCCTCCTAAGCAAGGGCCTGAAGCATGGGACTACTCAGCTGCAGAAGTGACTGAGAGATATCAGAATAAGTTTCAGAAGTCTGAGTGTGTGTGTGTCTTTATGTCTGTGTAAAGGGAGATGGAGTGGGATGGTTATTGGTGAAGTATTTATTACTGTTACAAATACTGAATAAGAACAAATATCAGAGAAAAGCTTGAGATTTCATCTCTATTGCTCTTAAAATATCTATATTTCATAGCATTGATTACAAACATCATTGAAAAGAAACATACTTACATATCTATCTCTGTGCTTCAAGGTTAATCTAGTGCCCATGACTATAATTTTTGGGGTGTTTTTGTTGTTGTTTTGCTTTAAAAACACTTTTTGTTATGAGATAATTTTAGATTTACACAAAAGTTCAAAGTGTACAGACAGCACCTGTAGAGCCCACATCTTTCGCTAGTTTCCTCCACTGCTGATATCTTATGTTATCACAGCACATTTGTAAAAACTATAAAACTAACATTGGTACATTACTATTAACTAAACTATAAATTTTTCACATTTTAATTTCAGAGACAGAGTCAAAGAGGTTAGAGACTTGGATCCCAAAGCTCACTCTGAACCCTTCACCCCTTTTCCGTTTTATGAGATGTGATCAAGGATAAGGCTAGAACGGCACAAAGCTGTAACGGCATTTAGTGTTGATTTGTTGTTTTACTCAGAAGGCACCAGTAAATTTAGGTCCCAATTCGGCAGGAAAGCAGTTATTACTTGGAATTCCCACTAATGTCAGACTTTGATTCTCACAGAATAAGAAGTATCTTACATTTCTGAATTCGTACAGTCTACTTTTGAGATAAACATCTGAAACAAAAGTAATTAATCATAAAATAGGAAAGACTGGACTTTGAGTCAGGAAATTGGGGGTCCTATGCTTGGTCTTGCTACTAATTGGGTAGCTCTGTGATCCTTCATAGAATTCCATTTTTTAAACTTAAATATGAAGTGATTGGATTGAGTAATCTCTAGGTTCCCTTTCACATCTAAGATTTTGTGAAATAATATTCTGTAAAGCTTCTTCACAAATGACTGACCTTTTTTAAAGGCAAAATTCTGTGTAAAAAGTATGACTTTTTGAATGTATCTTTCATTTGTTTTAATTATTCGAGGGAAGATCCATCAGCAAATATTGATGGGATAAAGATGGCAGATTTTCACATTCTCATGTATGTATCACTTGTGCTCTATTTCCATGCTGAGCAACCTTCCAGAACAAGCAATATTATATATTGTTAGTACTGTCAAGAAAAAAATGTGGCACTTGTATTAAACTAGTCCAGAGGCTGCCAGTTCATAATAGTCTACATGAAAGTTGAAAAGTTTGTATGATAGGAAGTTTTTGAACATTGATTACTAAAGTACAGCATTTCACTTAAGCAATGATTAATTGAAAGATTGTACAGTATTGTAAATTGCCAAAATAGGCCATCATCACATGTACAAAAACAACAACAACAACAACAACATATGAAAACAAAAGACAAGCAAACAAAAAAAAACCCCTAAACAATCTGAAGCCACAGTTGAGCAGCTACTGTAGAGCTCTCTGGTTGATTCTAAGAAGAGAAAGAACAGGCCATCTGTTTCCAGCTAACTGGGGCACTTCCAAATGCCTCTTAAATCTCAGCTAATAATAGAAAAAAGTGTAACAAAGATTAGGCTCATGGTTAAGTTGGCAGAATATAAACTATGAACTGTTGCATTTAACCTTCCTACATAAAGTACTTACAATTCACAATGCTTTCAGATCTGTGCCCCATCATGGGCATTTATTTCATGGGTAGTTGCTCTAGTGTTTCTCGTGGCTTAAATAGGTTTGTGGGACATACATTTGTGCCTGAGCTCAGAGTATCCTTTACAAAGGAAACTGTTTATTCAGTAAGAAAATCTTAACTGAAAGTGCTCATCACTTGCATTACATCAGGACAAAAACATGTTTTAGGAAGGCAATTTGGGATAAAAATAAGTAAGTCCAGCCAAATTATTTTATTATTGATATGCCAAAGTTTACATTAATAGTCTGCCTCAAATTTCCTTCTTGTCCTCTCTTTTTTCTCAAAGTTTCAGGCTGGTGAAAAGCTGGAGAGGAAAAATGAAGTGACAGGTCTCCTCTCAAATTTGCACATCATTTCTCAACTGTTTTTGGTAGTTTCCTGACAGCCATTTTACTTAAAATGATAGGGTTTTGCATCTATTGAAAACGAATCTCAAGTTTCCCTGGTTTGCAAAACTTCAAAAGAAAATTCTAATTACGTTTTTTTCCCAAAAACATTGGAGGGGGATGCATTTTCTAACATCTCAATCATAAAAATAAATGTAAAATAAATTAGACCATACAATATGCTTGAGTATTGTATACAAAAATCCTGTTAGAGAGTTCACTGGATTTTGTTTACCTTAGCTTGGTATTGAAACTGTTCTACCGAGAGCAAACAAATCCCAAAACTAGCAGAAGTTAAAAAATAACAAAAATCAGAGCCGAACTGAAGGAGATAGAGACATGAAAAACCATTCAAAAGATCAACAAATCCCAGAGCTTGTTTTTTGAAAAAAATTAATAAAATAGACCACCAGCTAGATTAATAAAGAAGAAAAGAGAGAAGATTCAAATAACCGTAATCAGAAATGATAAGGGTGATATTACCACTGACCCCAAGAAAAAACAAAGAACCATGAGATAATGTTACAAACACCTCTGTTCACATAAACTAGAAAATCTAGAAGAAATGGATAAATTCCTGGATACATACACCCTCCCAAGGTTGAATCAGAAAGAAATTGAATCCCTAAACAGACAAATAACTAGCTCTGAAATTGAGGCAGCAATAAATAGCCTACCAATAAAAAAAAAAAATTTCCACGACCACACAGATTTCTGGCTAAAGTCTACCAGATGTACAAAGAAGAGCTGGTACTATTACTACTGAAACTATTCCAAAAACCTGAAAAGGAGGGAAGGAGGGACTACTTCCTAACTCATTCTATGAGGCCAGAATTATCCTGATTCCAAAACCTGGCAGAGGTACAACAAAGAAAGGAAACTTCAGGTCAATATCCTTGATGAACATTGATGCAAAAACCTCAAAATACTAGCAGACTAAATCCAGCAGCACATCAAGAAGCTTATCCACCACAATCGAGTAGGCTTCATGCCAGAGATGCAAGGTTGGTTCAACATACACAAATCAATAAATATGATACATCACATAAACGGAACTAAAGACAAAAATCAGACGATTATCTCAATAGATACAGAGAAGTCTTTTGATAAATATCAACATCCCTTCATGTTAAAAACTCTCAATAAGTATTGAAGGAACATACCTCAAAATAAAAAGAACCATATATGACAAACCCACAGCCAACATCAGGCTAAATGGGCAAAAGCTGGAACCATTCCCCTTGAAAACTGCAAAAGACAATGATGCCCTCTCTCACCACTCCTTTTCAACATATTATTGGAAGTTCAGACAAGAGAAAGAAATAAAGCGTATTCAAATAGAGAGGAAATCAAACTGTCTCTGTTTGCAGATGACATGATTCTATATATAGAAAATCCCATCGTCTCAGCCCAAAAGCTTCTTAAGCAGATATACAACTTCAGCAAAGCCTCAGGATACAAAATCAATGTGCAAAAATCCCTAGCATTTCTGTACATCAACAATGGTCAAGCTGAGAGTCAAATCGCAAACGAACTCCCATTCACAATTGCCAAAAAAAGCAATAAAATACCTAGGAATACAGCTAACTAGTGAGATGAGAGATTTTGTATTTCTAGTAAGAGAACTACAAAAACACGTCTCAGGAAAATCAGAGATGACACAAACAAATAGAAAAACATTCTATGCTCATGCATAGGAGGAATTAATATTATTAACATGGCCTTACTGCCCAAAGCAATTTATAGATTCAATGCTACTCCTATTAAACTACCATTGACATTCTTCACAAAACTAGAAGAAAACTATTTTTAAATTCATATGGAACCAAAAAAGGGCCTGAATAGTCAAGACAATCCTAAGCAAAACAAACAAAAGCAAAAACAAACAAACAAAAAAAACAAAGCTGGAGGCATCATGCTACCCAACTTCAAACTATACTACCAGGCTACAGTAACCAAAGAGCATGGTACTAGTACAAGGATAGGCACATAGACCAATGGAACAGGATAGGAAATCCAGAAATAAGACCACACACCTACAACTGTCTGACCTGTGACAAACATGACAAAAACAAGCAATGGGGAAAGGATACCCTATTTAATAAATGGTGCTGGGATAACAGGCTAGCCATATGAAGAAGATCGAAACTGGACCGCTTCCTTACGCTATATACAATAATTAACTCTAGATGGATTAAAGACAGGAATACCATTTGTCCCAGCAATCCCATTACTGGGTATATGCCCAGAGGAACATAAATCATTCTATTGTAAAGACATGCATGTGTACGTTCATTGCAGCACTACTCACAAGAGCAAAGACATGGAATCAACCTAAATGTCCATTAATGACAGACTGGATAAAGAAAATGTGGTAGATACACAACATGGAATACTATGCAGTCATGAAAAAACAAGATCAAGTCTTTTGTGGGAATATGGAAGGAGCTTTGTAGGCTATTATCTTCTGCAAACCAACCCAGGAACAGAAAACCAAATGCTGCATGTTCTCACTTACAAGTGTGAGCTAAATGATGAGAACACATGGACGCAGAGAGGAGAACACCACACACTGGAGCCTTTCAGAGGGCAGAGGGTGGGAGGAGGGAGAAGATCAGGAAAATCAACTAATGGGTACTAGGCTTGATACCTGGGTGATGAAATAATCTGTACAAAAACTCGCACGAAACAAGTTTACCTAGTAACAAACTTGCGTTTGTACCTCTAAACTTAAAAGTTAAAAAAAGAAACTGTTCTAAAGGACTTTTCTTCATGTTTCTAGGAAATGTCCAAGTCTCAAAAGGAAACACCAAGTTTTAGGTGTCAGCCTTTGTTAGAAGAGTGGATTCTGACTCATATGCATTTAAAAACATATAAGTAACTTTGTTTCATGGCTTGACAGGTGTGAAAAACAGTAAGTAGTGGGAGTTTGTCTGAACATTCCAAAATAAGTTTTCAGCCAGTGTGTGGTGAAGCAATTGGCCTTGAAGTAAACACAGGGCAATGACGTTGTCTTGGAGAGACCTAAAGTGGGGCACAGTCATTTTGAAAAATGAGAAGTAGATAGAATGCAGAGAGACAGCACACAGGAGAACAAGAAATGCAGTGAAATGCAGAAGAGAAACATGAGTAGAGAGAGATGTGTCAGACCCTGGTAATGCAGTAAACCTTGATAACCCAGAAGGCAAGCAATGCAGCATATAAAAGTGCATACACGATCTTGTCCTGTAATTATGTTGCCTGACTTTTTTATGTCTTAGTTCTGCCTCTTAGTGGTTATGTAATGCAAGTTTACTTATTCTTCTTCTGACAGTCTTCTTCTCACTAAAATGGAGAACACAATAGTAACTCACTTCATAGGCTGTTGTGAGGTTAAGTGACATGATTCACGTAGAGTGTTTAGTAGAATGCAGTAATACATGTTGCAAGCACTCAATGTAAGGCTTTTATTAGTGCTGGTGCTGTTGTTTTAAATATGGGATTTCTGTTTTACTGAAAATTATGCAGACTTCAAAAATCCTTCATTATTGAAAACCTATATCAAATATTAATTCAGCACCCCAATTTCATAGGTAGAAAATAATGTACACAATTGCATCATTCTCAGAAATCAAAGATCTTGTAACATTCATATTTACAAATGACACTTTGCATTATGAGGTATCGAAGACATTAAATGGTTAAGACATAGACTCAGAATATTTTCTGGCATTGATTCGTTTTGCTGTTATTTGATTCCCTATGATAAAAATAGTATGTTGTAATGATCTTTTTTCTGTTTGTGTAGGAGACCATGATTTAACGTGCTAAGTACTTTATATATTACTTAATTTAATCCTACATCACATAATTTAATTTCTTACAACTCTAAGAACTATGTATTACAATCTGAAATGTTGACATTAAAATATTGGTACTTAAGAAGGTTAAAGCAAAACAACCAAGGGTGGACATCTGTTAGGGAGAAGGACCAGGTTTTGAATCTGGGTTTGTCTGATTTGAAAGTCATTACACTTTTTAATACACTCCTATCTCCTGATCCTTCTTGTTAGTCAAGGTTTTGATATTAATGAACTTCTCATAGACTTCATCTCTTTCATAGGAATAGCTATCCCAGTAGATTTTTCTCCGTAAGTGCTCTTTCCTTCCACCTGCAAATAGGAATTTCTCACATTGTCTACTGTCTACTTAACTGTCTCCATCATCTAGGACATGGGGTCTGCAGACCTTGTATTATTTTTATGTTGAATATGAAAACTTTTCTGAACACTTCCCCAGCCCTTCTCGCAGAAAACCTAGCTATTATTCCAAACGCAGCTGGTGGGAGGGTGTTTTAATGTTCTGTGTATGCAAAGATTTTGGTAACATAAGACCTTTTTGGAACCACAGACTGAACTCTCAGCAACTTCCCAATGACTCATTTTCTAGGAATAGAACTCTTTGGTTACTGTCTTATGAACTTTGCAAGATATTGATATAGGTCATACCTATGCTGTGAAGAAATTTATAACCTCATAGCTTTTGTTTATAAGAACCCATTTTTCTATGTAATTTCTTGGACCTTATAAAAAATATTGAATAAACTAAGAACTTCAAATCACATTTTAACCATACAATTTATTGACATTTGACTTCTAATTTCACTTACAGACACCAACTATCTGTTTAGAAATCCATTGTTTGGCAACTATAAAGCCTTTTCAATGGATTTGAAACAATGGAAAGAAGGACAAAAAGTGGTTTAGCCTCCAGCATGGCATACAAAAGCTGGTTTAATTCACATTATAACCAAAGTACAGTATCTGGTTTTAAATAGATAAACCTAACTAGAATTGACAGCGGTTTTTTTAAAAGCACTGTGAGAACAATGGGCCAATATCCTTTAAACATTGAAGGATATGACTAGTTGATATCTAGATCTAACTCCCCATCTTCCTTTGAAGATAGAGATTGCTTACCCCTGTTGCATTAATTTTTGTGTTTCTGTTCCTGGCCTTGTCCATTGGTACCCTTTGGTGCTTTGCCCTGTGACACTCACGATATTATATGATATGAGACATTGTATTAATCAAAACCATGAATAAATCTGAATCACCAACTCAAGACAAAAGGGAAAGGAAAGGAGATTTGAGAAAGGAGAAAGATACACATCGCACGAAGAAGGAAATATTTATTGACTATAGAGCAAATGTATAGGAAGAAAGGGACAAATGCCACAGGATCAAGAACAATGATATTTTTGATTCAAAAGTAGGCAAAAGTGGAAAGAAGAACAGGACAAAAGTGGCTGATTGCTAAGAAGCAAAGTCACAGTTTTGGGTGTTCAACCTCCCTTATTGTTCAAGACTATATCATATCACTTAGTCATGAGGCTAACAGCAAATTCAGCAGCTATCCACTCTAATATTTAAACTTACAACATTCAGTCAAATAACATCTAGCCCCTGGCCATCTACGGCAAAACCAAATTTACTTCATATCTTGTATGTTATATCAATTTTGGGACAATTCTGATTATTAGAAAGTTATTTCTGGTGCAGGGAACATCAGGGGCCCTAATATACATATCTACCTGAGTGGTTTGGGGATATCAAAACCATACAAGCCAACAGAAATTTAATTTGCACAATTGCCTAAGTCTTGACCTACCAATCTGGAAAAATGTCTCCATTATATGTCATTGGGTGGTATTTTCCAGAAACTCCAATTTTGGGAAGCATGTTTTAATTTCCATGTGGCAAATTTTACAGGTGTCCTTCAGGGACAGAGCTCTCCAAATTTGGCCAGGTACCAGAAGTGGCAAGAGGCACAGCAACAATGGGAGAAAGGAAGTCCAAGAACACCAGAGCACAGCAGTAGCATAGCCCAGCAGGACCAAGGGAACAGCATCAGGGATTCTTAGGGAGAAACTAAGAAGCCAGGGCTCTGGCTATTCCAGGCCTTGGTGGAAGGCAGAGTTTGGCTCCAGTTTCCACAAGAGCTAAGAATCCAGGAACACATGATTCTCTTTGCTGTCACAGCCCTGACACATTTAAAATCTAGTGTTGAGTCCAAATCTGCCTCCGTTGCTTCTCCACTCTCTGGCCCTATTTCTACTCTCTTAAGTAATATTACAGCAATTTTCAATGTTTAAAAATAAAATTGTCAACACCTCAGCTCCAACTTCATCCCCTCTATATGGTAGTCTTTTTCAAGGTCATATGACAACACTTCCTGTGCCTGCTCTTCCTTTTCTGAACATTCTGCAGATTGTCAAAGTCTATCTTTGATATTTTGTACTAGAACTGAACCGAACACAGTCAACGTTGTTTTTTCTTCATTTGTTTTTGCCAGCAATTGCCCCTTCATGACAAGATTTGATTCCTAAATGTTCTGTTCTCACATCCTGTTCCCAGTCAAGTTTACTTTCAGACCAGTTCCCTTTGCATTTCCTTCCACTACTATTGAAGGGGAGACTTACCTTGAGCCATGAGACTACAACATTAATTTCATTGAGTCCATCTATCCGATAGTCTCTTGCCCTTAATTAGCTAATTAAAAATTCTCTCCATTAAAAAATATTTAGTGACCATGCACAATGTTCAGGCTGTTGCATGAGATACAAAAATAAGGGGGAAAGGTCTTTATTATCTTGCAGTCTATTGGGGAAACTCTAATACAAATGTAAATAAGGCAATATAAGGTTGACTCTACTTAAAGTCCTCCTAGCTGGATCAACTAGAAAGAGTTTAAAGAAGGAGGAAAATATTCAAATTGTACTGTACAGAATGAGTAGAATTGGATGAACAGAGATGGAGAAAAAGTACATTTAGGACAGTTGAAAGGACATGAATAATAATCACAAGGCCAGGTAAATATAAAGCATTTATGGGGAAAGAAATTCATGTGAATTGGCTCAAATTAATGGTACAGAATGGGAAGTCATGTAAAGTATATTTAACTTACAAGTTTTCAAACTTTAAATGTTTTCCTTTTCTTCCAAGGTATCAAAATCAGAACCCATAAGAAAAGCTTGGTTTGGACTGATATTTAATATAATGGCCCATTCTCTTCCTCTGTGTGTGTGTGTGTGTGTGTGTGTGTGTGTAACAGGGAAACCACAAATGATTGGGGATGGATTTAGTATAATTCTTCCTAGAATCAGCAAGTTCGTTCAACTTTATTTTGAAATACTCATAATGCAAAAAATAATGCACACTTTAAATTTTAGAAATAATTTTAAGAGACTTTTTCATATATTTTTTGGCTATTTGTATACCTTCTTTTGAGAACTGTCTATTCATGTCCTTTGCCCACATTTTTATGGGATTATTTATTTTTTTCTTGCTGATTTGCTTGAGTAGATTCTGAATATTAGTCCTTTGTCAGATGCATAGTTAGAGAATGTTTTCTCTCACTCTGTGGGTCATCAGTTTACTCTTCTGATCATTTCTTTCTTTTTAGTTTAATTAGGTCTAATCTACTTCCTTTTTGTTTTGTTGTGTTTGCTTTTGAGTTCTTGGTCACGGACTCTTTGCCTAAGCCAATGTGTAGACGAGTTTTTCTGATGTTATATTCTAGAATTTTTATGATTTCAAGTCTTAGATGTAAGTCTTTGATCCATCTAGTTTCCTTCTACATGTGGCTTGCCAGTTATCCCAGCACCATTTGTTGAATATTATATTTTTGTTTGCTTTGTTGAAGATCAGTTAGCTGTAAGTATTTGGGTTTATTTCTGCGATCTCAATTCTGTTCCATGGTTTGTGTGCCTATTTTTATAACAGTACCATGCTGTTTTGGTATCTATAGCCTGTTGCATAGCCTTGTAGTATATCAGGTAATGTGATACCTTCAGATTTGTTCTTTTTGCTCAGTCTTGTGTTGGCTACGGAAGCTTTTTGGTTCCATATGAATTTTATAATTGTGTTTTTCTAGTTCTTTGAAGAATAGTGATGGCATTTTGATGGGAATTGCATTGAATCTGTAGATTGCTTTTGGCAATATGGTCATTTTCCTAATACTGATTTTATAATGAGATACCACCTTACTCCTGCAAAAATGGCCATAATCAAAAAATCAAAAAATAATAGATGCTGGCACACATGTCATGAAAAGGGACTAGTTTTACACTGCTGGTGGGAATGTAAACTAGTACAACCACTATGGAAAACAGAATGGAGACTCCTTAAAGAACTAAAAGTAGAACTACCGTTTGATCCAGGAATCCTACTACTGGGTATCTACTCAGAGGAAAAGAAGTCATTATATGAAAAAGACACTTGCACACAAATGTTTATAGCAGCACAATTTGCAATTGCAAAAATATGAAACCAGCCTAAATGCCCATTAACCAATGCATGGATACAGAAAATGTGACACAAACCCACACACACACACACACTCTCACACACACAATGGAATATTAGTCACAAAAAGGAATGAAATAATGGCATTTGCAGCAATCTGGAATGGAACTGTAGACCACTATTCTAAGTGAAGTAACGGAAAATGAAATATTGTATGTTCTCACTTATAAGTGAGAGCCAAGCTATGAGGATGGAAAGGCATAAGAATGATATAATGGACTTTGAGGATTCAGGAGGAAAGGTGGAAGGAGGGTGAGGGATAAAAGATTACACAATAGGTATGCTGTACACTGCTTGGTGACAGATGCACCAAAATCTTAGAAATCACTACTAAAGAACTTATTCATGTAACCAAAACCCACCTTTCCCCCAGAAATTATTGAAATAAAATAAAAATATACATAAAAAGAAATAATTTTAAGAGAAATAACAAGGAAAAAGATACTGAGGCTTTGAGATACTGCGGTAGAAATCTCTCGGAATTTATTTTAGGATTTATCTTAGGGTCATGCAGTCTGACCCAATAAATGTACAATCATGACAAAGCTTTTCAGTCTTTAGAAAAGATTATACTCAAGATTTCAAGTTGCTGGCATTCAATCCTTATGCTGGTGTTGAGATAATAATTTCTAATCATTGTGGATCATCATCACTATGACGCAACAATTATAAATACTGTTAAGGATCTTTCAGGATATTGCAAAATTCTTTCACCTGCTGTGATTTCATTTAGATTTATCCCCTTTCACTTTTCAGTAAACTAGGTAATCCATTTGTCATTTCAATTGCTTAAACTGATCAATCTCTTGGCCCTATCTTCCTTACACCTCCCACCCCACTGGAGGTCTCAACACACTTTAATTTCTGATTATCTGCCTACAGGTAAATACTAGGCTGACTGCTTTGTGAACATAGGGATTATGGTCTCTCTTACACACTTGATTCCCAAGCCTAGCTCAGGATGAGGCACCTAATATACACTCGATCAATATTTGTTAAATGATAAAAAATGTATTTCTAAATTGTAAATACCACAGAATAGATACTCTTGCTTTGCATATAAAACAGGATTTGGGTTTACAGAATGGTTTGTACTGCAGCCCCCACCAATACTTAATAATTTATCTTTAGGTAAGCTAATTCTCTAAGTTTCAGCTTTTTCAGCTAAAATATGGAACTAAAAATGCCTTCTTGTTTGCTGAGAGCATTTAAGAAAATAATTTTGTTCTGGCACGGTGCAGGGTGTATTGTTCCTGCTTAAAATGACAGTTCTTTCTTCACCTTTTCTGCAGTCTTCTGTTACTTTGTCACAAAAAAATTGTATTATTTAAAAATAAGTTAGCTTTCTGATTTGGAAGATTAGTTGACAATTTTCATTATAAACTCTGTATATATCTACAAATAAACATGTGCCAGTTGGGAAATTCAAATGTTAAAATACCATGATCTGTAAATGTAGATAGAAACTAAGATATAATGACTATTTCTAAGACATCAGTATCATATAGCAAAACCATATACTTTCTGATTTGTTCCACTGAGGTGTCTAATATCTGAAGGAGGATATTTTGACCCAACTGTTTGGATTGTAATGACATTTGGCCTCCATCTCCACCTAGTTACCATCATCTGTACTGTCTCATGTTCTTTGCATCTTGACTAAAGAAATAAACACATATTTTAATTATTATATCCAATTAGTAAGCACAAGTGGTAGCAATGAGGCAAACGCAGTTGGATATGTTTAAAACAGAGTAAGGTAAAATTGATTAGTCCTCCAAACAAAACAAAACAAAAAGACCTGACTGGGATTATACATTCTTTAGGAACATTAAAGACAGCAAGCATTGATTTTTAAAAAATTAGACTTAGTAGAAAAAATAAAAAATAAAATTAACAATGGCTAAAAACGCACAGATTAAAATTTGTAACTGACCCAAAATTGATGAAAGAATAACATTTTCTTGGTGAAAATTAGCTCACTAAAACTTAAATTGACAAAAATTGGGCATTGTAGACATGTTACTAAAATAATATCAATGTATCTGGTATGAACTTTTAAAAATTGATTAGTGAATTAAATCTTTGGTAGTAAAGTTTATACCAAAAGAACTTAATAAAAAATAATTTCAATAAAATCAAAAAGGAAACATAAAGGAATTGTTTAACTCTACTGTATAAGAATTTGATTTAAAAATTAAATTAGTTTAATGAAATTGTAGAAAGTACACTTTACATAAAAGTCACACAGGTTGCTATCATTCTAATGAGAATGTCTGTATTAAGAAACACACAATAGAAATGTCCTTAGGGATCAAGACAGTGAAGACAAAAACGCTTAAAATGGGAGGTTCAAAATGGTAGATGAAAATATCCTATACTTATTAAAATGTATTGAGTATTTGGTCAAATAAAGATTTTAAAAAAATTATCCAATTTGTACCTCTGAAAGTAATTATTGACTTATATGAAAGAGAGCATTTTATTAAAATAATCCCATTTAGCTCATTACCCAAAGATGTAATATGTCCTTTCTAAAGAATAAAAAGTAGTTGTTGCACCAATTTTGAAAAAAGTGTCAAATTCTAACAATTCTATAACTTGGCAGTGATAATGAATTGCAGTTCTTCTTTCTCTTCTCCCTCCTTCTCTCTTACACACACATGTGTGCATGTGAACACACACCCACAGTCAATATGGTCATGATATTTGTAAAGAATGACCACCATAAGATGGCTTGCTTATACCATTCACTAAGGGTGTTGTTGATGGAGAAATCACAGTCACATATCCTCAGCTGCCAACAAAATAATACTAGATTTTCATTTAAGTATCTCTAACTCTTCTGAATCCTGATGCACCATGGTATTATTTTTTGGATTCTGGCAGATGTATTTGTATTACTATGCACATTTTTGTATGAAACATATAAAGCACTGTATTGGAGACTAGAATCATGTGCTATAATCATGTGCTGTCACTTGTAAATCAGACACGAATCAACTCTTTGAAATCATTTTTATGGATTACTCCTGAGTGGGTCACAGAGTCACAACATATTCCAAAATATACCATTTCAGTCACAAAATAGCTTTTCAATCTAAACCTAAGCCATTATGTTTTAAAAATTAATGAAATTAGCTAGCACTAAAACATGATTTTATGGGCAGAGGATAAAATTAGAAATACTGCCCTCCCTCTGTGCGTCACAGTCAAAAAAGCCAACCTTGACAGAATTCCATTTCAGGCTAGAAAGATTGCTAAAAATAAGCCTTTAATCCCTGACCATCAGCAGCAGGTTTTTGGTAGAGACTGCGAGCAGTTCAGGCACTGGCTTCAATATAGCAAAAAAGTTACATAAAGTTTATTGGGAACAAAATAAGCTACCATAGTCATTTAAATAAAATGTCATCATGTTAATAATAGCAATGATAGTTAAAACAACCACAGCAGCAGTGGCAGCAGTAGCAATGAACATATATTGAGCATTTAATCACTCTACATCACTTAATCCTCATAACAACCATATAAAGTAGCTAATGCTGCTGCTATTTTACAGGCTGTACCTTAGACAGCCTGTAAAATTTAAATATCTCATAAATTTTCAATGATAGTAAATACAGGGTCTAGGCTTTGGAGTCTGAATTTAGAACATATATTCTTAAAAATTGTCATATGACATTTTATCCTAAACACAGGTTCATTGAGAACTGTCAAGCCAAAGGTGAATTTTAAGTATCATTATAATAGAAAATGAATTTAGAGATGTTGAAAGCTACATAAAGCTAAATAGGAGTTAATTTTTATTTTTGCCTTTAGTACTTCAAGTGACTGAACCTTCTGGTATCCCCTTTCTGCTTGAGTTTGGTGTAAAGGATAGGAGTATGGATAAATATAGTAGGATGTGGATCCACCAGTTTTTAAAATGGGGGCCTTTGTAAATATTTTCTATCTTGAATAAGGTTCTGGGCTCTGAGTTTCTGAGAAATTAAAATTGGGTTTTGTTTCTATCTTTTCTGGCTAATTTCAATGAAAAAATAAGAAAAAACCCAAGGACTCTCATGTTCAAGTAAAGTCCATGTCAGCATAGATATTTTGGCAGTAGTTTCTTTTTTTTTTTTTTGAGACGGAGTCTCGCGCTGTGTCACCCAGGCTGGAGTGCAGTGGCGCGATCTCGGCTCACTGCAAGCTCCGCCTCCCAGGTTCACGCCATTCTCCTGCCTCAGCCTCCGAGTAGCTGGGACTACAGGCGCCCGCCACCACGCCCGGCTAGTTTTTTGTATTTTTAGTAGAGACGGGGTTTCACCATGTTAGCCAGGATGGTCTCGATCTCCTGACCTCGTGATCCACCCACCTCGGCCTCCCAAAGTGCTGGGATTACAGGCTTGAGCCACCGCGCCCGGCAGTAGTTTCTTTAGGGCCGAAGGGTGCATAACATATTTTAATTACTTCTTTTTGTGACTAGATGGAAAAACCCTAAATACAAAGCAAACAGCCACATATACATGTATGATGAAAAATAGAGAAGAGGTATTACAATTTTATTCCAGATGTCTAACTAGTTTAGATAAAATGTTTATCTTTCATTTCCTATCATGTATCTATGAGTTATGTTCATGTTTGTTAAAATCTCGTATGGGGAATGTATTCTGGTGGAAATTCTTTATAAATGCCAAAACGCTGTTATGGAAATATTCCCCCAATTAGTATAATAGAATACCTTTTCATTAGTGCAAGTATACAGAGCATGAGACCTTTACCTAAAAACAGCACTGATATTTCTTTTCACAAGAATGTGCAGCTGGATGAAAATCATTTGGCAAATATTGTGAAGAAAATCACTTTCAGTGTTTCTCTCAAGTTTGCGTTAATATTTTTAAATTATTATATCAATCAAGAAACCTAGTTACATCATCTCTTACTCTCTGTCTGGGTATGTCTTAGGGATCATACTCAGACACCTCAGCTAAAAGCCCAACCCATCATTTTGGTATTATCCATTTATTTCACTTTCTTTGTGTCTAGGATGGCAAATTAGTGACCAATGGGCTTGATCAGACCCACAGATATTTTGTTTGGGCTTTATATGATGTTTTCAAGTTCTGAAGTATTTGCCAATGTTTAAATATTAGAGATTTATAAAAAACTCCTGATTCTCAAATTCTGTAGAAAACTCAGATGTGGCCAAACTTAAGCTATATTGGTGCTGGAGTTAGGTCATGATTAGTTCTTTCAGATGAGACTTGCTTTCTCCACCTTTTTTAGAACTGAATTTCATTAACCTTTAGTTTAGTATCCAGCCTGCTTCATCCACGTACACCATGTCTCCTTCTCCTTTAGGTTTTTTTTAATCTTGCAAATTCAGCTATTCATTAATTTTCTACTATAAGCCAACTGATCCACTCACAATTCCTCAAATACACTGTGAGATTTCCTACTTTCATGCATTTATTCACACTGAGCCTCTCACCTGAAATGCTCTCTGATGAATCCTCGAAAATAATATTCACCTTTTGAAGCCCAGTTCAAATGCCACCTTTAGAGAGATTCAGAGTTATTTCTGTGTCTTTCTGAACTTTTAAGGAAATTTCTACTTGTGCAAACACACACCGAACTAACATTTTTGTCTTTTTACATTTTATTTTACTTTTTACAATATTTTTGTGTCCACCTTGATTTTCTAATGAGAATACATTTAAAGGAGGCAGACTCTATTTTTCAATTCTTAGTATTATTCACAACAGTGTGTCACTCTTAGGTAATCAATAATTATTTATTTTATAGTAAATACTGAAAACCTTATTGGATTTAACTGTCACAGTCTCAAAGCCTTGGTTCTTTTCTGTTTTGTCTTTTTTCTTATCTGTAGTCTCTTAGACACATAATCTGCAGTATATTAACTTGTCATGCATTCCAAAGGAATTACTATGATTAAAGTAGCAGTTAGAAAAAAACAATTGTATATTAAGCATATTTTATGATCTCTTTTCAATTCAGAAGCATAATTTATATTCCTGCTAACTGAAAAATTCTGTTTGAAGGATTGAAGATTTGAGGTCTTACATTTAAATGATTTTCCCACATAAAGGGAAATCTTTATGTGGGAAATCTTACTTATAAGATTACTTATAAGCATAATAATCTTGCAATAATCTTACTTATTCCAAGCAAGAATAAGGTCCAGAGTAATTAACCGTTATTCAGTTGGCCTCTTATGGGTAGATAACAACCATTGTTATATTTCAAACAAAATATATAACAAAATCGCACTGGAATTTAGGCCCTATTCTTTTGGTAGAAATTAATACTGTGGTTCTGGCAAGATCATAAACTTAGTTAATGTGCAAGCCCTTCTGATATAAATACCTATAAATACTGGAAATATATATATACACACAAACACCCATATATATATATATATGAATACATATATTCTTCAAAAATATCTAATTTAATATATATTAGATTATACATATATCTTCCAAATATATATAATATTTTGGAAGTGAAATTTCCATATTAAAAATAAAGAGTAGGAAGTTAGTTAGCTGACACTATGGTGGTGATGCTGATAGGGGAAGAGATGGGAAGCTAATCAGTGGTAATGATGTCGGTGGGCCTGAGTTTCATGCCATTGCAAGGCACAGGAGATAACTCTTAAAGCCTACAAACACTGGAACTTACACCTTTTGTAAAACTGGGTTAGTGAAAGGGTGAAACATGCAGGGAGAAAGAAAGAAATAATTTACCTACCAGCTTATGGAAATGACAAAGGAGTTTTAAAAAGTAGTCTCTTTTAAGCAAATTTAAAAATTCAGCCTTGTGCTTTGGAAGCATACTATCTATGAGGCACAGGAATTTTGATGCTAAGAAGTTTTTAAAAATTTCATCCCAGGGCAGGTGATAATACTAGCATCATTGAGAGAAGCAAAGACATAAACAATCACCACCTAAATTCTGTATATTTTCACAGTTCAGTGTGCACAGGATTTCTACAGAAAGAGTGCTACTGAAGACAAGCTCAGAATAAGAATTTTTAAAAAATTACAAAACACATGAGGGAATAATTTACCATTCACAAGGTTAGCAGAACAGAAACTTAGAACACAATGAATTTGAACTAATGAAACAAAAATGGGAAATACAGGGAGGTAGTATGTTTTAAATATTTAACTTCAATTCAGAAGCTTGACCTAATAAAAATATTTGAACTATAAAACACAAACTGAACACTGTAGAAAGTGAATCGAAACCTGAAAAAGCACCAAATAAAATTTCTCTACATATTTGATTAGAAAATAATTAATAAGGTCCTATAATATGTGTACAATTAAACTCAAAAGCTTGATCTAATGGAAATATATAAAACACTAAGAATTAATGCATATTCTATCCAAGTACACAAAGATTATGTACAAACTGAGCCTCAGCAAATACTGAAGAATCAGTATCATGTAAACCAAATTCTGTGATGACCAATGCACATAATTAGAAATCAGTAATAAGAATCAACTTCAAAAGTCCCACATAATTTAAATGATAATTTAAAAAAATTTACACTTAAAATATATAGCATTAAATAGATTACTTAGGAAAGAAGATAACCTGCAAGTTAATGAGCTAAGTGTCTAATTCATCAAAGAGAAACAGTACTGGTCAAAAAATATATGAAAAAGTATTCCACCTTACCTACTCAGGGAAATGGAAATGAAAATAAGAATTAAGCATTATTTCATACCACCCAGATTTTTACAAATTGAAGAACACTGGTAACAATTGCTAATGAAGATCTGGGGAAAGAATACAGAAAACTACCAAACAATAAATTGGCACAACTACTTGAGACAAGAATTTAGCAATATATTAGTTTGGTGCAAAAGTAATTGTTGTTTTTATATTACATTAAAGAAATGGCAAAATTACTTTTGCACCAACCTAATATGCTAACAATGCAGATGCATGAGCATTTGGACTGAGCAAGTGCACTTGTACATATCTTACCTAGAGAAATTCTTGCATGTATACAAGGGAACTCATATTTGATTGCTCATTGCTCTCTACTTTCATTAATAAGTGCAAAACAAGTAATTGTGCTTCAGTAAGGAGATGGATAAATCAATCAAAATGAATAAATCAACAGTTGATGGTAGAATAATAAACATAAATAAATAAACATACAAGATTTACATCTGTTATCATGGGTAAATGCTCTGTGAGAAAGTAAAAATCCCAAAAGGAAGACAGAAATCCCAGCTCTCACGTATACTATCTGTGTGATTGGGATTTAGAACAAGTTATTTAGTCTATGGTGTGTTTTCTTACCTGTAAATGTGAATAATAATAGTATTGGGCTCATAGAATTGTGCCAATACTAAATGAGTTAACCCATGTAGGTGCCTAGAACACTGCCTGGTACTGAGGAAACCTCATGTATGTCTGCTATTATTATTATTACCATCATTTCTTTCGTTTGTCATGATTCACATAGAAGTTAATGAGACAAAATAATGCCATATATTGGTTTGTTAACTCATTTGTGTAGTAAAAATAGTAGCTAAAAAATCTTATGCACCAAGTTTATAATAGTAGAGGAGAGAAAGAGGGGGCAAGTGAGAATTGAAGGCTTTATCTGTAACATTTTATTAAATTTAACAATAGAAATTAAGCAATTATGGCAAAATGTTAAGACAATAATTTCTGGCAGGTTTCTATTACATTAGTCATAAATTTTTTCATGTTAAGATATTTCCTAATTTTAAAGGATACCCAGGAAATCTCAAGCTTTTCAAGTTTTAGTTTTTTTCTTATAAAATCGGCTTGAAATTATCTGCCTCATGGGATTGCAATAAAGATCAGATGAAATAATGTACAAGAATGTATTATGCACTCTTCCATGCAATAGTTTGTGATCAATAAATGTAAGCACCATATTAATTTGATATAAATCAATTATTTTTTAACGATTAAAAAGGAAAACTTCCAAATAATTTTACTACTCATTGGATTTGTTTTCAATTCTTTTGTGTGTGTGTTTATTTCCTTTTTTTATCCCAAATAAGAATCATGTAATACGTAATAATCTGTTTCCTGAGTTCTTCACATGAAATAACCTGAACTGTGTCCTATGCTTTAAGCATTCTTTAAAATCATGGTGTTTATGACCTATTATTTCTTACATTTGTGTTTTCTTGGTATTTCCTGTTTTCCAATCTTTTTCCATATGTTTCAAGGTTTGTTTGATTTGTATGTTTTCTATTTTAAATTTTATTTAGTGGTGACTTTTAATTTTGCAAAATCCCATTATATCTGTATTTTCCTACTTATCAGTAAATATTGACACTTTAACATTTGAGTATCTCCTTCCCTGCTCCAAACTCTAGTTGGGACATTTTGTAAACTTTAATGTTTCTTTTACTTTTGAATCGAATGAAAAAGCTACTGGGCCTAGCAGAGTGACTGTTATGTTTTCAAGCAAAGTCTAAGCAGTAGAGGGACGATTGTCCCATTTTCTTGGAGACCTCAGCTCTCTGAATCAGGGGGCAGAGTGTGAGCATGGGGTGAAGGATTTCCCATTAGAATAGGTATCTCAATGGTATTGCCTAGGTTTTTTTCTAGGGTTTTTATGGTTTTGGGTCTAACATTTAAGTATTTAATCCCTCTTGAATAAATTTTTGTATAAGGTGTAAGGAAGGGATCCAGTATCAGTTTTCTACATATGGCTAGCCAGTTTTCCCAGCACCATTTATTAAATAGGGAATCTTTCCCCCATTTCTTGTTTTTGTCAGGTTTGTCAAAGATCAGATGGTTGTAGATGTGTGGTATTATTTCTGAGGGCTCTGTTCTGTTCCATTGGTCTATATCACTGTTTTGGTACCAGTATCATGCTGTTTTGGTTACTGTAGCCTTGTAGTATAATTTGAAGTCAGGTAGCGTGATGCCTCCAGCTTTGTTCTTTTGGCTTAGGATTGTCTTGGGAATGCGGGATGTTTTTTGGTTCCATATGAACTTTAAACAGGCAAGGACTTCATGTCTAAAACACCAAAAGCAACGGCAACAATGCCAAAATTGACAAATGGTATCTAATTAAACTAAAGAGCTTCTGCAAAGCAAAATAAACTACCATCAGAGTGAATAGGCAACCTACAGAATGGGAGAAAATTTTTGCAATCTACTCATCTGACAAAGGGCTAATATCCAGAATCTACAAAGAACTCAAACAAATTTACAAGAAAAAAACAAACAACCCCATCAAAAAGTGGGTAAAGGATATGAACATGCACTTCTCAAAAGAAGGCATTTATGCAGCCAACAGACACATGAAAAAATGCTCATCATCACTGACCATCAGAGAAATGCAAATCAAAACCACAATGAGATACCATCTCACACCAGTTAGAATGGCGATCATTAAAAAGTCAGGAAATAACAGGTGTTGGAAGGGATGTGTAGAAATAGGAACACTTTTACACTGTTGGTGGGATTGTAAACTAGTTCAACCATTGCGGAAGACAGTGTGGCAATTCCTCAAGGATCTAGAACTAGAAATACCATTTGACCCAGCAATCCCACTACTGAGTATATACCCAAAGGATTATAAATCATGCTGCTATAAAGACACATGCACACGTACCCATGTATTACTGGGTATATACCCATATTGGTATATACCAATAATATATGGGTATATACCCAAAGGATTATAAATCATGCTGCTATAAAGACGCCTGCACACGTATGTTTATTGCAGCACAATAAACAATAGCAAAGACTTGGAACCAACCCAAATGTCCATCAATGATAGACTGGATTAGGAAAAAGTGGCACATATACACCATGGAATACTATGCAGCCGTAAAAAAGGATGAGTTCATGTCCTTTGTAGGGACGTAGATGAAGCTGGAAGTTTGCTCATTCTGAGCAAACTATCGCAAGGACAGAAAATCAAACACTGCATGTTTTCACTCATAGGTGGGAATTGAACAATGAGAACACTTGGACACAAGAAGGGGACATCACATACCGGGGCCTGTCGTGGGGTGAGGGCAGGGGGGAGGGATAGCATTAGGAGATATACCTAATGTAAATGACGAGTTACTGGGTGCAGCACACCAACATGGCACATGTATACATATGTAACAAATCTGCATGTTGTGCACATGTACCCTAGAACTTAAAGTATAATTAAAAAAAAAAGAATAGGTATCACAAAAAACTCAAACTATCTGTTGTTTATATTTTTTAAATCTAATCCTATTTGCTTGGCTTTTAGTGAAAATTCCTCTACTTGCTTACAACATATCAGTGGTTGACACTTAACTTTTACTGATGACTAAGATGTCATATTATGTCTTCGTCCTGGCCTTCATATTAATTTTAAAGGGAAAATGTGACAACAAGAGTTGTTTTTCAGATGAACTCTTTTGTTTTTAAAACAGAGGAGGGCACTTTATTAGTTGTCTAGGGCTTCTGTAAAAAATATTACAGACTAACTGGCTCAAAAAACAAATTTATTTCCTCCAAGTGCTAGAGGCTGGAAGTCCAAGATCAAAATGTCAGCAGGATTGGTTTCCTCCAAAGCCTCTCTCCTTGGCTTGTCAATGACTATTTTCTCATTGTGTCTTCACAGGGTCTTCTAGCCATGTATGTTGTCTCTGTTCTAATCTCTTCTTTGTTTTCTTTTTCAACTTTTATTTTAGATTCAGGAGGTATATGTGCAGGTTTGTTACATGAGTAAAAAATGTTACCCATGATGCTGAGGTTTGAGGTATGAATAATCCCATGACCCACGTAGTGAGCATGGTACCCAACAGTTAGTTTTTCAACTCTTGTCCTCCTCCCTCCTTCCTTCCCTTCTCTAGTAGTCCTCAGCTGCTATTGTTCCCATATTTATGTCCATGAGCACCTGATGTCTCGTTCCTACTTGTGAGTGAGAACATGTAATATTTGGTTTTCTGTCCCTGCATTAATTTAATTAGAATAATGGCCTCCAGCTCCATCCATGTTGCTGCAAGGGGCACAATTTAATTCCTTTTTTTTCTTTTTGCCCATGTGGTATTCCATGGTGCTTATTTACTACATTTTCTTTATCCAATCCACTGCTGATGGGCACCCGTATTGAATCTATATCTTTACTATTGTGTTCGAAGAGTGCTGCAACGAACATGTGAGTGCATTATGTATTTTTAATAGAAATGATTTGTTTTCTTTTGGATATATATCCAGTACTGAGATTGCTGGGTCAAATGGTAGTTCTGTTTTAAATTCTTTGAGAAATTTCCAAACTGCTTACCACAGTGGCTAAGCTAGTTTACATTGCTACCAACGGTGTGTAAGTGTTCCTTTTTCTCCACAGCCTCACCAGCACTCATTTTTTTTTACATTATAATAACAGCCATTCTGACTGGTGTGAGATGACATCTCATGGTTTTAACTTGCATTTCTCTTATGATTAGTGATATTGAGCATTTTAAAGAAATGTTTGTTGGCCATGTGTATGTCTTCTCTTCAGAAGTGCCTTTTCATGTCTTTTGCTCATTTTTTTTAAAGTGAAGTTAATTGTTTTTTGCTTGTTGAATTGTTTAACTTTCTTACATATCTCGGACATTAGACTTTGTTGGATGCATAGTTTGCTAATATTTTCTCCCATTCGATAGGTTGTCTTTTTATTCTGTTGGTAGTTTCTTTTGCTGTGCAGAAGCTCTTTATGGGGTCCCACTTGTCAATTTTTGCTTTTGTTGTGATTGCTTTTGACTATTTAGTCACAAATTCTTTCCCAAGGCCCATGTCTGGAATGGTGTGTTCTAGGTTTTCTTCTAGGATTATTACAGTTTGAGTTCTTACATTTAACTCTTTAATCCACCTTGAGCTTTTGTATATGGTGAAAAGTAGTAGGTCCAGTTTCATTCTTCTGCATATGGCTATCTAAGCATTCCAGCACCATTTTACTGAATAGGGAGTCTTTTCACCCATTGCTTATTTCTGTTGACTTCATCAAAGATTAGATGGTTGTAGGTGTATGGTTTTATTTCTGGGTTCTCTATTCTGTCCCATTGGTTTATGTGTCTGTTTTTAAATCAGTATCATGATGTTTTGGCTATGGTAACCTTATAGTATAGTTTGAAGTCAGGTAATGTGATGCCTTTGGCTTTGTTCTTTTTACTTAAGATTGTTTTGGCTGTCTGTGCTCTTTTTTGGTTTCATGTAAATTTTAGGATTTTTCTTCTAATTCTGTTTTTTTTTTTTTTTCTAATTCTAAAAGAATACATTGGTAGTTTAATAGAAATAGTGCTGAGTCTGTAGATTGCTTTGGGCAGTACGAACATTTTAATGATATTGATTCTTCCAATTCTTGAGCATAGAATGTCTTTCTATTTGTGTGTGTCATCTATGGTTTCATTTAGTAGTGTTTTGTATTTCTCCTTGCAGATATCTTTCATCTCCTTGGTTTGATGTATTCGTAGTTATTTATTTATTGCTTTTTGTGGCTATGGTTAATGGGATTGTGTTCTTGATTTGGCTTTCAGGTTGAATATTACTGGTGTGAATGCACACTACTGATTTCTGTACATTGATTTTCCATCCTGAAACTTTGCTGAAGTTGTTTATCAGTTTCAGGAGTCTTTTGGCAGAGTCTTTAGGGTTTTCAAGGTGTAGAATCATATCTCTCCAAAAGAGAGTTTGACTTCTTCTTTTCCTGTTTGGATGATTTTTATTTCTTTCTCTCGACTGATTGCTCTCTAGGACTTCCAGTGCTATGTTGAATAGAAGGTGGGACAATGGGTATCCTTGTCTTGTTCTAATTCTCAAGGGGAAAGTTTTCGGTTTATGCCTGTTCAGTATGATATTGGCTGTGGGTTTGTCATAGATGGCTCTTATTTCAAGACGTGCTCTTTTGATGCCTAGTTTCTTCAGAGGTTTTGTAACAAAGGGATGTTTGACTTTATAAAAATCTTTTTCTGTGTCTATTGAGATGATCTTATGGTTTCTGCTTTTAATTCTGTCTATGCAGTAAACCACATTTATTGTTTTGTACATGTGGAACGAACCTTGCATCCCAGGAATAAAGTCTAGTTGATCATGGTGAATTAACTTTTTGATGTGCTGTTGAGTTTGGTTTGCTATATTTTGTTGAGAATTGTTGTTTCTATGTTCATCAGGTATATTGGCCTGTAGTTTGATTTTTTCACTATATTCTTACCAGGTTTTGGTGTTAGGGTCTGCTAGATTCATAGAAAGAGTGAGGGAGAATCCCTTTGCCTCAAGTTTTTGAAATTAGTTCTAGTGGAATTGGTACCTAGCTTTCTCTGTACTTCTGGTATTATTTAGTGGTAAATTCAACTGGTCCAGGGCTTTTTTTTTTTTTTTTTTTTTTTTTGCTTGGTAGGCTTTTTATTACTGATTCAATTTTGGAGCTCGATATTGGTCTGTTCAGTGTTTCATTTTCTTCCTGATTCAGTCTTGGGAAATTTTGTCTTTCCAAGAATTTATTCATTTCCTCTAGATTTTTAGTTTGTGTCCATAGAGGTGTTCGTAACATTCTCTGATAATCTTTTGTATTTCTGTGGGGTCAGTAGCACTGCCACCTTTGCTGTTTCTGATTGTACTTATTTGGACTTTCTCTCTCTTTTCTTTTTCTTTGATAATCTTGTGGTCTATTGACCTTGTTTATCTTTTAAGAAACTAATTTTTGGTTTGGTTGATTTTTTAAATGGATTATTAGGTTTTAATTTTATTCACTTCCACTCTGATTTTAGTTATTTCTTTACTCCCGTTAGCTTTAAGGTTACTTTGTTCTTGTTTTTCTAGTTCTTCTAGATGTTAGGTTAGATTGTTAAAATGAGATCTTTTTAACTTTTTGAGGTAGGCGTTTAGTGCTATAAACTTTCCTCTTAACACTGCTTTGGCTACATCCCAGAGATTTTGATATGTTGTGTCTCTGTTTCCATTTATTTAAAATATTTTTTAAATTTCTGCCCTCTTTGTTTACCCAAAAGTCATTCAGGAGCAAGTTGTTTAATTTCCCTATAATTGTGTGGTTTTTGAGAGGCCTCCTTGTACTGATTTCTATTATATTCCACTGTGGTCTGAGACTACAGTTTGTATGATTTTTAGTTTTTTAAAAGTATTATTGAGATTTATTTATTTTTTAATTTATTGAGCACATGATTTCTTGGAGTATGTTCCATGTCCAGATGTCCAGATGGGAAGAGCATATATTCTGTAGTTGATGGGTGGTGTATTCTACAGATGTTTATTAGGTCCAGTTGGTCAAGTGCTGAGTGTAAGTCCAGAATTTCTTGGTTGGTTTTCTGCTGTGATGATCTGTCTAATGTTTTTGGTGGGGTCTTGAATACCCCCACTATTATTGTGTGGCTGTCTAAGTCTTTTTGTAGTTCTAGAAGTTCTTGTTTTATGAATTTGGGTGCTTCCGTGTTTGGTGTGTACATATTTATGATAGTTAAGTCTTCTTGTTGACTTGAACAATTTATCATTATGTAATGTGCTTCTTGTCATTTTTCACTCTTGTTGCTTTAAAGTCTGTTTCATCTGATATGAGAATAGTAACTCCGACTCTTTGTTTTTTGTTTTCTGTTTGCATGGTATATCTTTCTCCAACCTTGTAAGCCTATGGGTGTCAGTACGTGTGAAACAGATCCCTAAAAGAGAGCAGATGAATGGGTCTTGTTTTCTTATCTAACTTACTACTCTGTGACTTTTAAGTGGATCATTTAGACCATTTACCTTCAAGGTTAGTATTGATATGTGAGGTTTTGATCTTATCGTGAAGTTGTTAGCTGTTTGCTGTGTAGTTTCGATTGTATTTTGGTTTTATGGGGTCTGTGAGCTGTATACTTAAGTGTGTTTTTGTAGCAGCAGTTATTATTCTTTTGTTTCCATGTGTAGAACTCCTTAAGAATCTCTTGTAAGGCAGGTGTAGTGGTAACAAATTCCCTTGGTGCTTGCTTGTCTGTAAAAGATTTTATTTCTCCTTCATTTATGAGTTCAGCTTGGCAGGATATAAAATTATTGATTGGAATTTCTTTTCTTTAACTGTTAAAAATAGACCCCCAATCTCTCTTGGCTTGTAAGCCTTTTTCTGACAAGTCTGTTGTTAGCTTGATGGGGTTCCCTTTGTATGTTATTTTCCCTTTTCCTCTAGCTGCCTTTAAGTTTTTTCTATAGTGCTGACCTTGGAGAGTCTAGTGGCTATATGTCTTGGTGATATTTATTTTGTATAGTGTTTCACAGGTGTTCTCTGAATTTCTTATATCTGAATTTCCATCTCTCTAGCAAGATTAGGGGCATTTTCTTGAATGAGTCCCTCAAATGTATTTTCCAGGTAATTCGCTTTTCCGCCTTCTCTCCAAGGAATGCCAGTAATTTGTAGGCTTGATCAGTTTACATGAGCTCATATTTCTCAAAGATTTTCATCATTTTTTAAAATTCTTTTTTTCTTCATTTTTTGTCAGACTGGGTTAGTTGAAAAGACTGGCTTTCTGGCTCTGAGCTTCTTTCTTCTACTTGATCCAGTCTATTGATAAGATCTTCAATTGTATTTTGAGGTTCCTTAAGTGAGTTTTTCAATTCCTGAAGTTCTGATTGATTTTCTTTTTAGGGCATTTATCTCTTTCCTCATTTACTGGATTGCTTTAGAAATTTTTTTGTGTTGATTTTCCACCTTGTCTTGGGTCTCTCAGTGAACTTCCTTGCAATCCATGTTTTGAATTATTTATCTGTTATTTCTGAGTTTCTATTTTGGATAGTGACCACTGCTGGAGAGCTAGTGCAGTCCTTTAGTAGTGTCACTACCTTCAGATTTTTCATGGTGCCAGCATTCTTGTTTTGGTTCCTTCTCATATGGAGATGCTGGCACTTCTGATTCTTATAATTATGTTCATGCAGGTAGGAATTTTTCTTTTTCTTTCTTTCCTTATAATGTTATTATTATTATTTTGTATAAATTCTATGTGTGCCTACACGTGGAGCTGAGAAACCTTGGCTTCAAGATCTCCGTATAGTAATGGACACAGCTGAAGCTCAATCTAGGAGAGTGGGTGCTCTAGATGCCTGGAGATCTGCCTAGGCATGGGCCAGAGACAGCACCCCTGCACCAAGATCTCTACATGGAGGGGTGATGTGACTCAGGCTGCTGAACCAGGGAGATGGGTGCTCTGAATGCCTCAGGATCTGCCTGGACATGAAGCAGCGAGGGTTTCACTGCACCACTATCTATGTCTAGGAATGGTGGGGCAGGTTGGGCTATTGAATCAGACAAGTGGGCACTCCAAATGTGTGGAGATCTACCTGACCATGGAGCAGAAAGGGTCGCCTCAAGATCTCTGCACAGGATGGGTGGGACAACTCAGGCTGCTGATCCAAGATGTTCCAAGTTACTAGAGATCTGCCTAGGTGTGGAGCAGAGGGATTCACTCTGCACCGTAATCTATGTCTACGTAGGGTGGGGCAGCTCAGGTTGCTGAACCAGGTAATTGGGGGCTCCAAATCTCTCTAGCAGATAAACTCTTATCTGAAAACAACATTTGTAAATTTAGCAGGAACAGGCATAGAAAGATAAGGAAGATATGAACTTAAGAAAAAACTACACTTAGATTATATTTCCATTAATATCACACCTTATTTTCTATTACTTGTTGTAAATATTATCGTTAATTTTCAATGCTTCAAATTAAAAAATACTTTGTTTGGACTTGAGAATAGAAGCATTTAGACTACAAAGTAATTTTTAAAAAGACATATATCAGGTCAAACTTACTCCTTCTTTGGAACAAGGGTCAGAAGTCATAAAAGCCATTTATTTCATGGATTTTTGGAAGTAGAAAAATATATTTCTATCTTCAGAAATTTTGTGGAGTAGAATAATTCTACTAAAAGAGCTTTTGTTCCACTCTTCTTCTCATGCAAATAAGAGAAGTTGATGTTCTAAAGATCTTGGAGCTCATTTGATCTGACTAGCTCATTTTACAGAGAAGAAATCTGAGGTGTAGGGCCAGGATAGATCCTTAATTTTATAACACTTAATCCATGTTCTCCTCACTACATTATGAGGCCTCATTGAAGAGAAATAAGTAAAATTAGGGATTTAGAATATATTATCTCTAAAGTCCCTTCTTACACTAACATCCTGTGACTCTATGGGTTACAGTTGGCTTAAATAAAAGAGTAACTCACCTGGAGCCAACTCAGTTGCATAAGGTTATTGAGTATGGGGTTGAAAAAAATACAGCAGTTAAAGACTATGTTGTGAAGGATCTCACAACATCTGGGCTAATTAGAACATTGTCCAAATGATAGAAGTCTTAAAATACTAGGAATCTCCTTTGCTTCTTACTATCCTTTAGAAATTAAACCAGAAATGAAATTTTGAGCATTTTAAAACATGTTATTTCTATATCCAACCTGAAGAGTGGTTGGTTTCTCTCAATTTAAGAAATTACTACATTTCTGAAAAGTTGCATATAAAGTGAAACTGTTTATTAAGCTTGTTTGAATAGCAAAATTGAAAGTTCATGTCTGTAGCTAAAAGTCCCCAAAGGTTAAGAACTTTAGGAAGAAATGGATTAAATGAGAGGGATTTCACAAAAGCATATTACTATGCAGAATACAATTATACTTTAATGGTATAAAACCTGAAAGAATATAAAGGCTAACATGTTTTACTAGTGAGTTATGGCGACTGTTACGTAGTTTTCATTTACGACTAAAGATACGTCAGTAGACTAAGGCATTAGTTGTTCGATAGACCTAAAATTCATATGCAAGACACATTTCTTAAAGGTAATGTAGCCAAATATTACTTAAGTTAAAAACTTTAGAGATCAACTAGCTCTCAGATGGTTTTGTGTGTTTTGTTTACCAGGATCCTATGAAATAATCTAATGAAACATAAAACTATACTTTAATGCAAATATCATTTATATAGGATATATTAATTTATCATTGGATAGCTACAGCTTCCATTCATTTTCCAAAAGGGTTTCAAGAAGGATTGAAACTCAGTAAGAATCAGTCAAATATCTCATTTTAAGAGAAATAATCGAGACAAATATGGTTTGATAAAATGTCCTAGGTCAAACAGCTAATTAATGTCAGGGCTTGCTTAGAATAAAGGATTCCCAACCTCTGGGCTAAGAATTGTTGTATTATGTCATGTTCTTTTATGAAATACATTTTTGAGAACCACAATATAAAGTTCTGTGGTATATCACTGTGGTATGTCACAGAACTTTATCAAGTATTAATGTATATCAAGCATCGATGATAATGCCTGTTAGTGATTTATAAAACATCTTTTCAGCAAAATCTCTTAGTGAAGTTACAGTACATATTTAATAAAATACGTCATTTTCTCAAGCTAGTAGCTAAAAAGACTACGGATATTAGAAGTCAGGGAGAAATTTATTCGTATGTATATATATTATACGATTGTCTTTCTAAAAAACTCAGAAAATATAAAACTTGCCAAACAGTATTAGATACATGTTATTTGAGATTTCCATAAAATATTTCAAAGTTACTAGATTTTCTTATACAGTAATGGCTGAAACAAAAATCAATGAAAAATAGATCCCATTCACAGAAGCACAAAAATGCATAATACTTAAAAATATACTTAAGAAATATGTGCAACCTGTGTAAAGAGAATTACACAATTTCACTTAATTATACAGAATAATATGTTAAATAAATGGAGATTAAATACCATGAATTGGACAAAAAAAAAATCTCAATGTTCTCAAAGTATTACTTTCCCTAATTTAATTTCTAAAATTAACTCCAATTAAAATGCCAGTTAGATTTCTTGGGGCAGGGATTTTTTTTTTCTGATATTTATCTAAATAAGTAAATGAGCCAAAATGTCCTCTATGCTACCTGCTGTACCCCAAATTTTAAAGTACAATAATCAAAACTATGTAATATTTTTGTAAAATTAGACTGTCAACAGAAGAAAAATGAAGCCTAGTAAGAGCCATAAGTATGCATAATTAAGCCTGATTAAAACACTATAATTAGTGGAAATAAATGGATTATTTGATAAATGATACTAGGAAACTGAGTAGGTGTTTAGAAAATTAATTAATTAGTTAGTTAGTTTAGATCCAAACCTCAAGTCAGTAGATCATATTGCTCCCATTACCAAAAATAAATCTCTTTTCATTTTATTCTTTGAATGTTCCTATTACCTTTTAGGCCACTCTAAGATTAGTAGTTCTTGTGTGAGACATGTCTTCAACACTGAACTCATTTAAATATAGAAGCCCATGATACTCCCAGAGACAGAAGCATATTACTTGTCCATGATCTTAACAACTACACACAACTCAGGAAAATCCAGTGGGATAGAAAAACAGTGATTGAAGTCATAGGATCCTTTCAGAGAAGCAGAGAAGCCAATGAATGGTCAGCAAACTATCACCTTATAACAAAGACTCCTTGGAGAAAATACTCAAAAAAGACTCACTCTTCTAAAATCCAGGTCCAAGGCACAGCCTAAGATGTTTAAGAGCCAAGAGTATTCCTTGAAAGCTAAGATACCAAAATGAGACTAGAAAGATGAGACTAGAAAGCAACAGCTCTTTGGAGGGATTCTGGATCCAACAAGAGCTGTAAGCAGTGCCAATCTAAATTTATCTCCAGCTAGAAGATGGAAGCATGCTTGAGCCATTTACTGAGACAGGAAATACAGAAAAAGCAACAGGGTAGGGAGTGAAGAGCAGTTGAAATGATTAGTTTTCTCTTGTAACCTGGTGAAATTAAAGTTCTGTAAAACTGAAATCATTGCTTATCATTTCCTTTATGACACTATCACACAGTAAGAAATTCAAAATACATTTACAATTGACTGATGCACTGCAACCTCACACAAATTTCAGGACATCTGATGAGGAATAGGGCCTCTAAAACCTACATATTAAAATGTTATATGGGGCATAATATAAAACATACGACACAGGTTTCAATAAAATATATACTAGGTACTTTAACAAAGTCCAGATAATAAAAATTACATAGTGATAAGCATCATTGCTACAGAACGACAATTAACCTCAGTCACAAAGTATTAGCTGCTTAACACTTTTTTATTCTTAGGAATATGATGACACTGTGGTTCTGATTTTTATTTTCATCATCAAAGCTAATTTGTCTGTTTGTTTTGGTTAAAAATATATTAGTGTGAGTGGTTCAAAACCTGTGCTTTTCTACAAGCACACTGAAATTTCACACTTCACATTTCAAATCAGTGACTTAGACTTAGTCAGTATTTAATTCTTATAGCTGCAGTCAGTGCTCATAGACTTATTAATCTAGTAATTATTTTTCACAATAAAATTATTTAGAGTTTACAGTATGTTCTTCTTTGATGGGGATAATAGTTAAAGACTGTTCTTTAGTAATACCATAAACAGAAAGATTTTATATATATATACTCCTTACATATGTATTTCCTAGGGGGGGAAACAGAAGAAAATGAGCAATTTTTTGTACGAGATTGTCAGTAGATGTGAGGAATATGTAGGGTATAGATTGCAAGTTAATTATTGTAAAACAGGTCAAAAATTTTCAAAAAAGAGCAAGGAAATGTAGGGGCAAGGTACACTTGGATAATGTCTTATAAATCAGAAAACCAAACCCCAAATGGATTAATTTGTGATACTTATAAATGCTTAATAAAACTTATATTAATAATAGTCCGGTATTATAAGATCTTTTGAGAGAAAACCAAAACAGTTTCTCCTCAAGTGTAATCTGAATACTAAGGGACTTCAGTATTTGGGGAGCCAAAATATCCAAAATAATAGACTATTCAATAGAAATAGAATCCTGACTTTTGGTTTCCCATAACTTTATTGCCTATATTTTAGGCAAATCAGTTTTAACCAAATGACTAATGAGAATGTGGTCTATAATAGTACAGTACAAATAATGAGATACTATAAGGAAGTATGAAACAAGCATAACTTCCAAACACTGAAGGAAGACTGACTTCAGAATGTCTTTCTCTTTTAAGCTAAAGGGTGACCTAATAATAAAGTACGGAATCCCTATTTGTTGTTCACCTACTTATTTCTGCATCCATTCACTCAAATACATGTATTGTGCATGTACTCTCTACATACAAGCTAGGATCAGTATCGTGGAGAACATGAAGACAGGAATTTGTGGTATAGTGTATACACATTTCTGTCTTTCTTATATATGCATACATATACATATACATATACATATACATATACATATACATATACATATACACATGTATGTATATCTGTGTGTATACTGTTAACTATGACCCAAAAATAACACATCATAATTCTATAGCACTTTTAGATTTGCAAACTGCTTTCATATACATTCCTTTTTGAGACGGAGTCTCGCTCTGTCCCCCAGGCTGGAGTGCAGTGGCGCTATCTCGGCTCACTGCAAGCTCCGCCTCCCGGGTTCACGCCATTCTCCTGCCTCAGCCTCCCAAGTAACTGGGACTACAGGCGCCCGCCACCATGCCCGGCTAATTTTTTTGTATTTTTAGTAGAGACGGGGTTTCACCGTGTTAGCCAGGATGGTCTCGATCTCCTGACCTCGTGATCCGCCCGCCTCGGCCTCCCAAAGTGCTGGGATTACAGGCGTAAGCCACCACGCCCCACCTTTCATATACATTCTTATTTAAGCTCACCAGTGATTTTCTAGGTAGGCATTTTAATCTCCATTTTGTAGCGAGAATAATCTCGCTCTCTATTTTTGTAGATTTACCGTGGGATGATACATGTGATATCCTATATTTTTAAAACATTAAAACCATGATTAATCTTCCTATTATGATATTGGTTTTAGTAACTTTTCCTAAGATGTGTTTTTAAAACTTCAAATTCATAGGATAAGATGTTAATAGAGTATTGACAATATGTACAAAAAAGAAAAAGATTATGATATAAAATAAATTTATGCAACATTTCTTTTAAATAAAGTTTAATCAATTTCTTCAGAATTTCTCTGAGCGTATATATGCTGCTAATATACCTTGTTAGTCTTTTAGAACAGGGATGCAGTGTGCTACATCTCTGAAACTTACATGATAACAGAATCTTTGTTGCTTGGAGTGTTTGGTAGGAAGTGTGAACACATTTGGAAACACCAGTGCAAAGATTCTGAGTATATGGTAGCTTCATTTCTTTCTAGGTATAAGTATTTTCTCCTCTTAAGCAACCGTAGCAACTTAAAATCATATTAACTCCCTGCTACCTGAAACCCAGAAATTCTCTTTCAAAGGACTGCGAATATTATGCAATTAAATGCAAACTTTTGTATTTACTATCTAAATGCCCAAACAATCTTTAAATACAAGATCAGACTGCAGAGATAATGCAACTTCATAACTGGACATTGCTATATATACTTTATTTCCACAATTTTTATAATAAGCAAAGCTTATTGCTATACTTAAAATATAAAACATTTGAGTTTTTAAAATATACCATTTGCTCCTTATAACGAAAGAGTAAAATCTTACTTCTAAAATATGGAAATATTTTCTGTTTTCTAGAAGCCCTTACGAAAATAGAACAGAGCATTGACAAAACTTTTAAAAGGATGGTATTTGATTTGAGTTTTCTGGAACTAACAGTAATATACATTGTTTGTGATGACATTTTAAGTACTGTGTTGTACTACTTCAGTATTGAGGTTAATTGCTTTTAGATAGACCTCCTCTGTCCGTTAGAAATAAACTATGTCCAAATAAATTTGCAGATGTGTTGGGGATTGAAAAAATATAGGACGGTGGAAAAGGATAGAAAGGACTGAATTGTTACTGGTTAGTGCTGTTTATAGCTAGGAGTATTAACTTCCTCAAAAGTTTCAAGACATTTTTAAAACCTTGCCACCCACGGTGTGATGTGCGGGACCAGTGACACCAGCATCACTTTGGAGTTTGTTTAAAAAAGAAGGGTCTTGACTTCCTGAATTAGAATTTATATTAAAGGAGATCCTCAGTTCATTACAGCGCACATTAAGGCTTAAGGTACTGACTGGTTTTTGTTTTAAAAAAATAAATCCAGGAGTCCTTCACTAGTGTCCACTTTAATGGCTGGAAAACTTCATTTTAGATTTTTTCCTCTTTTCTTTATCTCATGCATTCTTAAGAATGAGAATTTACAAGTAAGGGTTATCTTTAAAAGTTTTTATAATTCTTTATGTAAACCCTGAAAAAGTAGGATTAGTAAATTCAACCTTCTTTAGGAATTCCGATGCAGTTATTGAAGTAATCAGCTCACAACATCATAAGCCTGGTCATTTATTTTTTTTCTTACATAAGGCTTGTAAATTCTAAGTAGTTAATAACTAGAGAGCACTTCAAATCAATCTGCTTTTATGAGGTTTTATCCAACGAGGATCAGGAGATTTAGGATTAAAATTGTCAATGAAAATTTGAAAATGATGTCTGACTTAATCCTTTTTTTCCCATTCTAGATTCTTGGCCTTCCCGCCCTTCCCTGCATGATACAGATACACTTACAGGCATCTGCAATGGATGCGCCTGCTCCAGCCCAAGGGTAAGAGATAAAAGAGCTTCCTCTCTATTACAAAATACTCTTTGAACTTTGAAGTAGATTATTTATTTTAAAGTTCAGATTGTCATTGTCTTAGAGGTAATTTTGAAAAAGAATATAAGGTAACATTTTAGCTATAAAACGGGAGCTACTGACCAAGACACAATCTATTATAGATGAGGAAACACAGATTGGTAATTAGGATTCCACTGTTAGACTCACATAAGGAACACAGATTTGTTACAGTGAGCAAGATGCATCAAAAATACCACTTCCCCATATTTCAGCTAATTGTGTCTGACATTATGATGTTTTTAAATTTTTTTTTGCTGGCTAACATCCTATCTGGCAGGGGTATGGGTGGGTTCTTCCTTGTATACAGTAATGGAGAGACACAGGCCTCCACTTTCCATCATGGAAGGGTAAGATGGAAAGAGTCTCCCTGTCCTGGCAGTCTGTGTCTGAGCATGTGATTTAAGCTTGGCCAATTGAATTCTTCCCTCAGGCACTGTGAATCAGACATGCAGAGGAGGTTAGGATTCCTGCACAGGATCTACAGACAGAAACATGTTCAGGCCATCCTTGTGAAATGTCACAATGGAACTCCTTGCATTGGCAGTGTGGGGCTCCCTTAGCTCATGTTCTCTTCCTCGTCTTGTTTTGTATCCTTCTAATGCTGAGTCTACATGTCCTGCGAATGAATTCCTTTTTTGTTTTTACTTGCAATCAAGAATCATGACTGATACAAAAATATTACCTCTTTACTAGACTTTAAGAGTATTGCTATTTCAGTTCTACATTGCTCATTGATATAAGTGATAATGGTGGCAGTTACCAACTACAAGCACACACTATGTACCAGATACTATGTGAAGTGAGTACTCATGAGAGTCAGTATTGCCACAGTCACAGATGACAAATCTGAGACTGTCTAATGAAAAACCACACATTGAGGTCATTTTGGTCAAAATCACATGCCTGATTCAAACTCACATTCCTGAAGCAGGATTCAGACCTGAACCTTTTGAGCTGCAAATCAGAACTCATATTAGGATGCTAACGAAGTTCTTCAGAGACTAATTCAATATCGTTGATTGAACTTTAAAAGTGATAGGAGCTGAAATAATATATACATATATTGATACATAAGAAAACATGCAAGGTCTACTTGTACATTTTTAGCTGGGTATTTATTGATATCCTCTTATAGTAAACAAATAAAGCATCCTCCACTCCCTGCAAAAAGATCCTTCTGAAACATTTTTTTGCAGCCTCCCAAAAATTAAACTGTAAAAAGCACTCTCTGATTCAGTTGTGACACGTGTCTTTAATACAGTGTTTAATCTTACCCTTGAAGCACTATATCTAAATTCCATAAAAAATTGATATATCCTAACAAGCTTATAAGGTTGATATAGGACTTGCCTCCTAAATGAACCTGAAAGAAAAAATCTCCTACGTATGTGCAATTGTGAGCCTATGTAGAAATTTTTCAGAGGCTGACTTTCCAATTGAAAGGAGGTACAGATAAATTACTTTAAAGATATGCAAAAGCATATAATTTTTTGTCCAGCACCAAACTAAACCATGAAGGCAATACTTTTAAAGCTATTTCTTAATAACTTTCATACATAAAATGATAAGTATTCACTAGTCATAGTTCATGGTACCTTCTTTCATTAGAAGTAATTGTCATAATACAATGATAATGAGAACTATACTAGCTGTTACTTACTGAGGTTACTAGGTACCAATCTAAATGCTTTATACATCTTGCTTAATTTAATACTAGTAACCCCACTGAGGTTGGCACTATTATTATTGTCTGTTTACAGTCATTGAAAATGAAGCAGAGTGAAACATCTCCCACTCTTTGGTGGTGCGCTATGTTCAAAGGATCTCTGCTCAAAAGAGAGCTTTATCTCTCGCTGTATCTTATGATGAAGTCCACACTCTAAAGCTTAGCATAGTCTTTAAATATCTGGTCTCTACCTACCTACCTCTTTAGCCTCATTCCCTTTCTACCATACCTCCATTCACCTTCTGTGAGAGTGAATTGCTTAATATATTAATAACCCTGCTGCCACAAATGCCCTTTCCTCAACATCTATACAGACAAGACCTATTCACCCTTTAAAACTCAGGTCATCTCTGAAAAGCCTTTGATGACATTCTAGTTAGATTTAGTGCCACCCTTCTATACATATTCCTTTTATAAAATATATCACACTGTAATATACCCATTAAATCTTTGTCTACTTTTCCCACTAGATTTTAAGCTCTATTATTTGTTTTGGTATCCTCAGTGTCTAACACAGAACCAAGTATGTAATGGGCATTTAAAAATTTCATTTTATAGAAATTAACAGTAATTAGAAAGAAATTTTATCCTTTGGGAAAATGAATCTATTTTTATACATCTAATGTTAAACACAAACATAAGGAACAACATGTTCTCTCATCAAATGTTATTGGTATGATAAATTTTTGGATTAATGATAATTGGACCCAAAAACGTAAAATTTACTATTAGTGCAAAAATTACACGGTAAAAACTGAAGTAGCCTAGACTCTCAGCTACTTCATTATACAGTTAGACAGGGCAGGTCATAATTATTTAATTTGTGTTTAAATCTCAACCGGGGAATGTTTTAAATGAACATTTAAATGATGCAAATAATTCTAGCAGAAGGGAAAGTCTTTGTAGACAAGTCTATAAACCCAATATTTACACACTTAATTAGCATACTATCGTGCTAGTCATATCCCAATAGGTGTTTTGACAGGAAATCTAGTTCTCTAAAGATACATTTTCAGTCATTTTTATCATAAATGAGTAAGATTATCAATTATTTGACATGCCATGATCATAGGATGTACTTTCTAATATATCCTCTGGTGGTTTATGTGGACACTGACCCATAATAAGAAAACATATATATATATATATACACACACACACACACACACACACACACACACACACATATATGAAGCACACATTTTGGGGTTTGTTTATCCGTGATAATCATTACTCATGAAACCAGAAATAGACTTTCAAATTATATGGTGAGCTTTTTCACATTGTAGATGAGGAAACTGAGGCCCAGACAGGTGAAAAAAAAATATTGCAAATCTGACAGCTGATTAGCAATGGAACCATGATGACAGGAGAGGTCTGTTGCCCCCAGTCCAATGCTCTTCTTGCCACTACTTCATGACAATGCTCTGTCTGTGAGATTGTGTTCTGGCTTACAACCTCCTACTCATTACATTGAACCATAATACAAGGACCAAGAATACAAGTAATGGGGTAAATACAGAAGCAATTCAGGTTTTTTTTTTTTTTTTAATTGATAAACAAATACCTCTATATGTTGTGGGAAGAAAAACAACAGCTAGAGTGTAAGCCTGCAGCAAGCCTGGCATGTTGGAAATGAAATAAAAGCCTTTCTTCATATAACTAAATTTGAGAGTGTGAATAAGCTAAATTTCCCCATCTGCAGACTCTCAGACTAGACGAGACTTACAAATTAATATGAGTGTATAGGTCTGGGGCCTGAGGAAAATTAGGTCAGGTCTAAAAAGGAATCAGGTGCTGACCACAAGTCAGAATTTTAATATGAATTCAAAACAAAGGGCAGAGATCTAATGCTGTAATTTACTGAACACCATTAAGATGATGACATATGATGTGATGAGGAAGCCTTCAAGACAAAGTTATAGAGAAGAAAACAATATTGAAAGATGGAAAATGTTTTAATCCACATACAATTCAGACCCTGATCCTCCTTTTAAACAACTCTTCTCTCTCTCTCTTTCTCCTTCTCTTTCTTATTGGATCTTATTTTTACCGAAGATATTTTTGCTTTCACTCGACAGTTTTATTTCCCCATTTACTTTGTTTCCTAGAATTGAGGACCCACAACTAGACATTTAAAAGTGCTTTGATAAAGAAGATAAGAAAATCACTCTAAGATAAAAATTATAAGAACACATCAGTTGTTTTGTGTAGCTCAGAAATAAAATTGGGATGTGAAGAGGTATTTTTAATAACCTGGACAGGAGATTATTCCCTTCCACCTGCTTTCCTAAGGTCTCCAGCTCTTCCTCCAGTGCTGTCTTTGAAGGCTCTGTATATGTCCTTTGCTGAGAGACTGCCATTTATGAGGGCCAACACAGGGATGTTCCAAATATGTCCAGCCATTTAGTGCTGGTATGAAAAGTCTGGGCATTTTTCTCTCTTGGGAGTCTCTTATGCAAAGGTCTGAACTTCTTCCAAAAGTTCAAGATCGATTTTTGGTGGAGAAGATAAGTGAAGGATTTTCTAGCCAACTAAGAAGCAGATTCTTTTGATTAAATGTCAGATTAATAAAAAAAAATTCTACATAAGGTACTGTGACAATTCTCTAAAGGGTATGACTGTGAGAAAAATGCAGATATTTTGGGATAGAGAGTTATAATTTTGAGAATTTTCATTTTCTATAAATTTACTGTGGTTGACATAAGTTTAAAAATGTGTTCATGTGCATAATGTTTCAAATTCATTTATGCAGATTATGTAACACTCGAAAAATCTCCCTTAAATCCCCATGTATTATGGGGACTCACAACTATAAATTATGCTTGTAAATATCCAGTCCTTTCTACCATCACAAATTCTCAAAGTGTGCTAAATGTGGAGAGTGTGTTATTATATTTACTTTCACTCTCACTCTCTCTTTTTAAAGGGAAGGATGGTAGAATATCTTTTCTATTAATATACCACCTCAAATATAAGTGATCATTTTCTTATTAGTTAAGATATTGTAGAGATAGGCCATAGGCCAGTTTCCCAGTGATTTACTATTACTAGCCCTGCATAGGAACATTTCAAGACAAGATTGAACATTATTTATCTAAACACTTCTGCAGCCAAACTGGTTATTTTGATTATATATAAAATTTATTAGTTTAACCCATTAATTTTCAAAAAAAAAAATGTAAGGTTGTTCCAGAAAACCTTATTGAAATAAATTGCTTATATCATGGATTCAAAAACAGAAATTAATTAGACAAATTGACAGTAAGAAGAAATATATTTATAGACTTGTCTTTCACTTCCTCCAAGTTCTTGATACTCTTTTTTTAAATTTAAAAATGGAAAATATGACAAATGTCAGCCCTTACCAACTTCCCACTTCAGAAGGCTGTTGTCTTCCCTCTCCATTTTTCCAATGACATACCAGATACACGCCATCCAGTGTGCAAGGAGTGCAAACATGGACATGAGCAGAGTCAGGACGATAGTACTGTGTTGGGAATAGCGGTCTAACTTCTGCAGCAGACGCAAAAGACGCAAGAGTCGCACCGTCTTTAGAAGATGCACAAGAGACACCTGTGGTAGGAGACAGAGCAGCACAACTTGGTGCATGTGTTAAATTCATACCACAACATTAACTTGGAGCCATTCTAAAAATTCTGGAAATGAAGTAGAATTATTTTAATATTATTATTTTTATGAATGCTCTTTGTTCTTGATATATTATATCAGAAAGTGATAGAATTAAAGAGGCTGGAATAAAGGACAGGATAGGAAGGATAATTTAATTTCTTTGAGTAAATACCTTTCTTAATTAGGGGTTATCTTTTTTTCACTCCCTGTCTGATTTCATACTGTAGTTTACATTCTGATATACAACTGAAACACATTATGGTATCAGAATTGTACATATCTCGAATCCCCTATACATATTTTTTTTCAACCCCGCATTCCCTTCTCTGTGTAAGGAAATTGCTTTATAATAATAATTCAGACAAATTGAAGTAAATGCATAGAAAGTGATAATAAAAATACCTTACCGAGTTTATTTTTTAAAATAGGTAGACCCAGAAAACTTGAGTAAGTTCTGCTCACAAATACCAGTAGCATCTTCTGCCTCATGTACTATACTTCCAACATCATCAACGGACAGAGAAAACATTTGCCTGAAGCGCGCTCTCTCTCTCTCTCTCTCTCTCTCAGTGTTCTCTTAAACATGCTTAGGGAATTAAAATGAAAGGGACAAGAATTTCTGAAGAGTCTCCTAGTGCCTTTGCATCCACTATGGCAGTAGAATTGTATCTGAGGGGTTATTTTATTGACTTCAGGGTCCAACTGAAAAATGTGCATCATTGGTGTGGACCAGAATGGTCAATATCACCATTAATAAGGGGTGTACATAACACACATTCTTTTCATACCTTCAAAGAACATTCTAAAATGGAAACAACAAACATTAAATCATATGGAAATGCAGTTTGACAGATTTCTTGATGTCACCTAATTTCTTTGGGGAAAGCATAAGTAGAGAAGGAGTGACTTTTTATGGCTTTAACTAACTGCACTCTTTCCTTTACAAAACTTAATCAGACACAAGGTCAGCATTGGGAGTTTGCTTTTGTATTTATCTAAAGTCAGTTGACTTCTAATTCTGTCCTCTGCTAGCCATATTCTCTTATCTCTAAGAAAAACAAACCTAGAACAGTGCCTGACACATAGAAAATGCTTAATAAATATTTATTAAATGAGTGAATGAATAAATTATCAAGTTAAGATGCAAACACGCCAAGCTCAGCATAGAAATTGATACTCAACAAAATTATGTTCAGTTGTAATCTTGTGAATTATTCTATACTCTAATACAGTAAACTCTTAAGGGCACTTGAAGAACTTAACAGCTAGCTTTGCTCTTTTATTTCTTTTTGTCATTCTCCTGTGTCAAGTTTTACTTTCTTCTCCTTTATAGCTAAGTTCTCATCTATCATTTCTCAAGCTGGTGGTTAGCTAGGTGGTTGGAGGCCAAGATTTGTAACCTCTATTCTGTTATTTAAATATATTACTGGGGATGGAGTTTATTTTACAGGTAGATGAATTTGATGGTTAGGTGACAATTTGGAAGTGAAATGAAACTGGAACGGAAGTCCCAAATGGAGGCAGGCATCTGCACACATAATTTTGATACAGTCTCCCCATTTTCTCTGACCAGACGGGGGATGTTTGAGCAAAGAATGTGGAGTTGCTTGTACATGAGGACAATAGCCATTTGCAAATATTAGGAACATGAACCTTGGTGTCCAGATGACCCAGATAGTTCTATGTTCATTCTTAAGTCAATAAAAACTGGCATTAAAAAATTATGCTTGCTCCCATCAGAGTCAATAGCTTCTTGCTAAAGTTTTAATGTTGCCTCTTGAAGAATGATAGGAGAAAGAAGCATATTTGACTTAGATGGAAATATGTATCTGAAAAAGGGAGAGGATTCTTTTGACTCTTTAGATGCTGTTTCAAATTTGTCACTGATGAGAACTGTAAGCTACTCATAGACAGGTGCATTCATTGAATCCCCCTATCAAATATGAGTTTCCCCTTTTACCAAATGGATATGACCACCTCCTAGCTATCACCCAGAAGGGAGAAAGAGAGAGAGAGGAGGCTAACTAACATGTTGTCAGGTCTTCCTAGGTTTTAGACATTTAGAAAAGCATTGTATAGATATGTGGCATTTTTAGTCTGGTCAAAAACTCTGTAGGAATTATATTATGCCCATTTTACGGACATTTTAGTGTTAACTTCCCCAAGGAAGTTACTCAGATGGTAAGTGATAGAACTTGGATTCATACTTCTGCCCTTTCTACTCTATCAACCTTCCTATGTCTTATTCATAATTTTATCACCATTAATAAGGGGTGTACATAACACACATTCTTTTCATACCTTCAAAGAACATTCTAAAATGGAAACAACAAACATTAAATCATATGGAAATGCAGTTTGACAGATTTCTTGATGTCACCTTTAAAAGTGCCTTTTAGGGTGATATACATACTAGTTTTCAAAAAGCATGTGATCTCTACTTAAAAGAACTGCCATGAGCAATTGTGAGCAGAGCCAAAGCCAAAGCTTATGCAGTTCTGAATGTCACCTATGGAGATGCATTAACTGGACACATTTCAGATTTGGGAGACAAACACATTTTGTTATTTATTTGTTTCTTTTTTTAGTCTTTGTTGTAAAAGAGCATAACCCATAAGTTATTCCTCATAACTTACATTTGCCTGAGAAGAAAACATAATACCTTGAACAAGCTTTTCTGTTCAAATATTACAGAATATTTTGTCCTGACTAACTTGTTTAAGAGGGATAATAAATTTAGGTGCCAGCTTTTTCAACGCTCATGCTCACTCCTGTGAAAAGCAGAACAAGTATCAGTGAAAACAGATTTCTTCCTTCCCCTTTTTCTTTTTTTTTTTTTTTGACATAGATGTTGCTCTATACCTTGTATTATTTATAAAGCATTTGTGTTAGATTACATAAGATTGATGAAAAGAGAGCAGAAGTGTAGTGAAAGTATATAAATATTTAAAATTCGTCAAACATGCGAATTAGACTTCTAAGACATTTCTTCATCCATATTAATTTTGGGGAATGAGAATGCTAATGATATGAAAGTGTATGTTATATATACCTATAACATATATTATATATGCATATTTAAAATACCTTATTTGCTCAGTACTCAAATAAAAATGGGACATAAAAAATGTATTCATTTTTAGTAGCAAAGCAGCAAATTAATTTAAAATGGGATTGTATTAAATAATTAATGAACAATTTAAAACAATTTGCCAGGGGAATTTGGAAATTTTTTTAACCTTTTGTGAATTACATGCTTATTCTGCAGTCTTGCAAAAACGTGGTTTTAAGCCATTACTGTTTCATGATGGTACATTTATCTAGTCAAATTCAATCTTAAAAAGCACTGTAGAAAGCCTGGATAACAATTCAGTGTAGCAGTGATTGATATATACTAGATTTTTCCTGGGAGCTTTCCTTTCAGTTGAGTCATAAACGTTTTAAAGATGTTGGCATTATCAACTTCCCAACTTAAAAAGAAAAAGAATAAAAAGAAACTATTGTACAGGCAATTAACAAATGCACAAGTCTGCACTAACAAGTTGGGATCACAATTCTATATTCATTCTGAAGTTAATAATAAATGTACTTGAAACTGTGATTATTGTGTGTAATATTTAAAACTATGCCTTTAAATTTTTGAAAGAGAATATGATTTCTATGAAGCACTGTCAATTGAATAGAATATCTGCTTAATTTGAACTAATGTTTAATAAATTTTTACATGCCATAATTGGTTACTCTAGCAGAAAATTGCATTACTGCTTCACAAATGGCCTCCCTAAAAGTTTCTTTATAAGGGAGATTTAATACTTTTAAGAATACCAATCATCATATTATAAAAATGGCTACTACTACAAGTGATATGCTTTCTGTCCTGTGAGGCTACATGAGGGTAAGGGATTTAGAGTGAGAAAAAGAAGGTACCAAGATTCATGCAAATTCAAGAGAACTCTCAAGTTTTACATTAGTCATATCATTTAGGTTTTTGCTACATCCAACAGTTTTACAAGGACTTCTAAGAAGTGGTTGAATTCCTTCATTTAAATTCAACAGTCCTCTCTATCTTGATCAGTCTTCAGTCGGTTTTGCCAATGAGTAACAAAATACTAAAGAAATAGAGAGTTAAGGGTCATAAAAGCAGAGAAAAAAATCTTCAAACTCTCCAGCAAATTCTTGAGACAAGTATCTGCCTAGGTAATATAAAGTGATGCTTAAATTCCTACAGATGATTTCCTTCAAGTCTGTATAGTATTTTCTATATTCTTGAATAAGTAAATGTAATATGGGAAGAAATCCATTAATACTCAGATAAATCGGTAAATATAAAGCAATTCCAATTAAATCCTTATGGAATTAAAAAAAAAGAATTTGTTTAGTGGGTCAATATTTATGATAAATTCAGCATTTCTGTGTTTCTTGGCTCTGGGTATTTATAAAAGCAAGAACAGGTAATATGAATGTCAAAAGGAAATAACTTCATCAACTGAAGAATCTGGCCTGCATATCACTGGGCATCAGGGCATCTTCATTGAAGAAGGTACAAAACCCTGGAAGCATAAATCGCCACAACCATTTAAAACCTAAACATGGGAAAAATAAATCAACCTTAAAGGCCATGTGGCAGGGAGCTCTTTACTCACCACTGTGACGTTGAAAGCATACAGGAGATCAAAAGGCAGGGCAGCGATTAAATCAATGATGAACCAGGTTGTGACATAGTGGATGCAAATTGATCTTGCTTCAAAGATAACTTGGCCAGACTTGCTGACATAAGTTGTTCGGAAATTTAAAATAATATCTGCTTGGGAAAAAAAAGATGGAGAAATAAAAGGAAGAGACAGAGAAGAAGAGAGAAGGTAGGAAAGACAATGAAAGAAAGAAGAAAGGAAGGGAGACAGGCAGGCAAGCAAGCAGGAAGGAAGGGAGGAAGAAAATTGTAGAAAATTAAATAAAATTAGGCAAATGGCAACCACTTAGCCTAGTTCAGATTGATAATATCCAAAATATTCTCCTCTACAGATCCAGTTCAACTCAACAGATACTGAAGAAGGGTGAAAAAAGTAATATTTTCTGAGCACATAAGATGTTCCAGACATTAAGCCACATGTTAAGATTATTAAAATAAATAATGACAGCAATAGCAACAATAGTCATCACTTACTAAGTGTTCACTATGTACCCGATACTGTTCTAATAGCTTGGCATAGGGTATTTCACTTATTCCTCAGTACATCTCCTGAAGTAAACAGTGTTACTCTGATTTAAGAGTCAGAAATCAAGTCTCAGGAAGAAAAAGTAATTAATCCAGAATAATATTGCCAAGAGTGGTAGAGTCAAGTTTTAATACAGATACAGGCCGGACATGGTGGCGCATGCCTGTAATCCCAGCACTTTGGGAGGATGAGGCAAGAGAATTGCCTGAGCTCAGAAGTTCGAGACGAGCCTGGGCAACAAAATGAGACCTCATCTCTACTAAAATTCAAAAAAATTGGCTGAGCATACTGGCACATGTCTGTAGTCCCAGTTACTCCAGAGACTGAGGTGGGAGAATCACTTGAGCCCAGGAAGTTGAGGCTTCAGTGAACCATGATTGCACCATGGCACTCCAGCCTGGGCAACAGATTGAGACCCTGTTTCAAAAACAAAAACAAAAACACCCACTAAATATAATCTTAAGTCTGTATTCCTTATTTTATATAATATTATTTCCATGTATAAAAGTTTTACTAATCTCTGTGTTGATATGGAATTCAGCCCTGCCCTGAAGGCACTCCTATTAAGAAAGTACTGGTAGGTTCTTGTGTGAATTTCTAGGTTAAATTCTACTTTAATGAAAGATGTAATTGCTTTCAATCTTTCCCTGCATCATTATTTAGTTATATATTACCGAGTGTTTTACAATATATGAGGTCTCCTGAGTGCTGATCAAATGACATCCCTATGAGCTTCCAACAGCCCTATGAGCTTGAAAGAAGACCCTGAGCACCAGAAAGGAACACAACTCAGCTGATACTTTGATGTCAGCCTTTTGAATCCTGATTGGAGGATCCAACTAAGCCATCCCTGGACTTTTGACATATAGCAACTGTGAGATAGTAAGTGGATGTTGTTTTAAGTTGATAAGTTTGCTATGCAGCAATAAAAACTAACACAATACTTATGTCATTTGATTCTCAGGATAGCCTTGTGAGGTGAAATACACAGGAGTCATGACAAGGCAGATTAGTATTAATGTAGATAACATATAGGTTCTTAGTATGAGCCCAGCGCAGTTCTAAGTCCCTTATCATCATAATCTCATTGATGCCTTACAACAACGCTAAGAGGTAGTCATTTCTATTATCTCCTTTTACAGATGAGGAAATTGAGGCATAAAAGAGGTCAAGTGACTTGCCCTGGGTGATACATCTGATAAAACTGAAGCACAGGATTACATCTTCCAACAAGTTAGTGAAAGAGCAAGACCCAAATCCAAGTCTCCTGAATTCCAGTTCAGGACTTGGGGTTGTGGTATGTTCACAGAGACTAGTCTCATCACAGATCTGGAGGCAAGTTCTGGGTGACCCAAAAAGAAAACAATCGTTGTTCTAGTCTATTGTGAATGATATAACTTTTAAAAACTGAATTATTAAAAGTGACTTTTTTGTCAAAAAATAAAAATACCTAGATAATTTTATTGTTAATATTGAGAATACGAAAGAATGAAGCTAATTAATAAAGCACTCACATAGGATAAGAACAATCCCAGGTGAATTCCACTGCACAGTTAAAACGCTATCGTGGCAAAGCACCACCGGACCATGGAAGCATGGCCACCGTGAAGGAGACAGGTCAGTGGAATGCCGTCAGACTGTAAGAGTAGCACGTGAACGTTCATTCTTCCTCTTTATCTTTCTAGGCTCATGTACTTCCGCATTAGCAATGCAATTTAGTACCTCAGACCACCCACTTTGAAATAAAGCAAAGATTTCAATTTCATGTTTTCTAAAAGGAAGCACAGTGAAGCATTTAAACTCTCATAAGTAAGGAAACCCAGAGTTGTTTATTGAGCCCATTAGTGATGTTTGGTTTCCACAATATAGGCTAAGGCAAGCCCATAAGTTCGTTATAAAATTAAAGGGGATAAATTCCTTGAATAAGTGGCCATGAGATCTACCACAGTTTTCACAGAAAACCCATTGCCATCGTCCATATACATACCAGCGGCACTCCCATGAATGGAAGAATGAATGAAGTGAATGACCTATGGTTGATTGATACAGCAACATTTTTAAAGCTATGTGGTTAGTTATGTGCTTGACTAAAGAACAAAATAGTGGTTCAGACTTCTGGAAAAAAAAAAACAGGTATTTTCTTGGATAAGTCATTACAGAATATTAGTTTAAAGAGCTTTTTAAAAAACAATTTATTATTCAATTGAGTTAATGGAATGAAAAGAAATATGCTAAATTTAGGTTTAAAAAGAAGTAATTATAAGACTTTTATACACAAAGAGATAATAGTAAAAGAATAAAAGATTTTCAAACATCTATACAAATCTATGTTTGACATACTTGAAAACTTTTTGGTTTATTTTCACGGGGAAAACTTAGATATATATTATTTTCTAAGATTCCAGGTCTATGGTACACTTACAAAGTGTATGGTACACTTGCAAAGACTATATGTTTATCCAATCAATATTATTTTTTGGTAGCTGATTTCAAAGCAAATAACTACTTTTGTCATACTCATAAGAACAGACATAGTTCTGGTATATTTACAAAACACTTTTTCACATTCATTAATTTGAATATTTCCCATGCCATCCTCTCAGGTGGACTGCTGTCACTTGCATTTTAACAATGACACGGGAGATTTAAGTAAATTGTTTGAAGTCATGTAGATAGTAAGCAACAGAGACAGAGGATGTCTTTTGACATTCAATCCCATTTTCTTTCCATTATCTAAATGATTACTGCACTTCTAAATATATTTTAGAGGAAATAACAATAGGTCAGTGCAAGGAAATGCATTTCTGATTGTAGTCCTTCGATCAAATTCAGCATCAGCACTACCCAGGTAAAATAATATTAAATTAGGGTCACAGAATTAAATGTGGTGAGATGAACTGTCTTTGATTCTGGAAGTACAAGGGCTAAGCTTTTGTTCAGGGATAACAGAGAAGTCTCTCTGTTTTCTATCCAGTGGTGAGGATGTGGTGGTGGTGTTCACGAACCAGGATAACTCAATGTTTATAAATATTTCCTTCCATTTAAGAGAACTGTAAAGATGGTAAGTACAGATTCTTCTTTGAAAGTGAAGGAAGCACAGAATAAAAAGATTGTGGTGAGGAAGAGCTTTCTAGATCTGGTGTCCCTCATGACAGAATCATAGAAACAGAGTGGAGCTTCAGAAACACTGAATGCAGCTACTCCTCCCCATGTAGCTGTCTCACTCCCTTTAAGATTTTTGTTTTTTTGGCTAATTAAATCAACAATTTATTTAAATATTACAATAAGAATGTGATCTCCAGACAATCCATAACCTATCTGAAAAGCAGCAGTATAACTTTCATTTTTGAGAGTCTAGAAGCGTAAGTATAATGTTTTTCAGCCTTATGTTGAAAAAATACATAGAAGTGTATTCACTAATATCTACAGTTTTATATGTAATTTTCTGGTTAATATCATTTATGATCAATTTGCACAATTGTCCATAAGTACAAAACACACACACATATACACACAGTTTAAATTTTTAAGAAATTTCAAAATCCATGACAAATTAACTCAAAAGGATTTTTCACTTAGAAATCTTAATGTCTCCATGTGCTTACATATGCATAAATGATCCTTTATGGCACCAATGAGTAAATAAGCAGAGTAATGCAGAATTACCATACATACTCTATGTGGTTTGTAGAATTTTCAAAAAACTCATCATCATATACCCACGCAAAAGAAGCAGAATATAATTGAATTATCTAATGCTTCAGATGACAGTTAATTATTTTGCAGAGTGATCCGTTTGCCTTATTGTATTTGAATTTTACACAGAATGATTAATAAAAGACAAATAATCAAGAGAAAAATGTGTACATATTCTATTCCATACTGTTAAGGCAGCCAAAAGTGAGTATTTCACTTATATCCCACACTAAATGTCTATTTATGTGGACTAAAAAGCAGAAAGGTTAAATCCATTTTTTTCTAGTTTGATTTCCTGAAGAACTATGTAACTAAAAAGCACAAAAAAAGAAGCTAAATTTAATATGGCATAAATTAGTAGGTTTCTTTACTTTATTAGCATGCATGACAGATGGGAAATAATTTTAAAATCATATTGGCTTACTTGTTAAAAAGTAAATTAAAATACAATAGTGTGCATGAAAGCATATGCACCACATACAAATAATTAATGTCTTCATTTAGCCATTTCTTTAAAAATTAATCAATGTAGTACAGTGTGGTGGAGAGATATTTAATTAAACCAGCTGCCAACTAATATTCAAAGATACTCTGTTTTTTTCATTGCTTATGAGGCACTCTTTCAAACACAGTACAATATCACAGCAAATTTGAGCTAGAAGGTGTGGGACGAATGAATAGAGAGCTGATTAATGAAGAGAGGCTTGAGGGACTAACAATCCTAAGAATAATTGCAATTGATTGCCAATATTAGTGGATAAGAGTTTCATATCACTTGACCGTTGCTCATCTTGTCAGATTAGTCCCTCTTGCTTACCTGAAGTGAAAGATTAATGGAATAGAAAGAGCAGCAGGCCCAGTGAGAAACAGTATTTAAGAACAACTACATTTAGGAGAAAAAATGAAGCTGACAAAGGGCAATCGGGTAGATTGAGGTGTAGTTGATGCTGGTATTGGCTTTTGCTTTGTATCTGTAGGGTCAATTATTCATAGTTGCATTAGCTGGCGATGTCCATCATTAGGTAGTTATTTTTTCATGTTTTAGAAAAATTTTCTTTTTTCTGTTGATACATGACCAATGTACATCTTTTGGGGGTGCATATAGTTTAATACATTCTTATAATTTATAAAGATCAAATCAATATAAGTGGAGTATCCATCACTTTCTTACTTTTCTCAAGTCAGAGGAAATGTCTTCTTTCTCATAACTTCTTTTCCTTTATTCTAGTTTTGTTCTCAGCAGCAGCACAGAATACATTGTCCTCCCCCAGCCCAAAGCTCTTTCTGTAAATATCTGAGATCAGTCGTCAAGTTCATCTCTCAGTTCTCAGGTTGAATATCTTCATTTCTTTCAACCATCTCTTACTGATACGGTTTCCTCTTCAGAGGCCTGATGATACTCTCTAGTTTGGTGGTTTTCACAAAAGCCTCATGGAAGAAAGGAAGGATTTGGGTTCTACCTCCACCCACCCAGCCTTTCCAATTTTCAGGCTGAGCTTTTATTCATTTTACATAGTAAGCCTCCTCATCAATTTTGATTTTGAAAAGGAATTTTCAAGTCTTTAATACAATAAAGAAAAGAAAAAGAAAACCACTCTTGTAAGGTACTTGGAATTAAATTGACCATCCCAGAAGCGGTCCGGTCAGTGTGGGAGACAGGGGCAAATATCCACAATTCCCACCAGCATTGTTTGCAGAGTTCTTGTTACTCCATAGCCTTGCTAACACTTGATGTTATAAAATTTAAAAATTTTTTGCCTATTGAGTAGGATAATAATAATTTTAATAGTGTGTTTAGAATTAGTTTTAATACTTCTGGTAATGCAGCCTTATTAAATTATCACAGTTTAAAAAAACCCTTTTATTACTATATACTGAAGTGAACTTTTGCCAACTTAAAGTCCCAAATGCTATTGTTTTTCATACATATCGGTCCTAATAGACTGCTTGGGTTCTTACTGGAAGAGCTAAAGCATAGATATATCTTTCAGCTTTTCAATATACTTAAGTATCACAAAATACTGCTATTGAGGACTTGTGTTCTTTGCCTTGTGCAGAGCCCCTGGCACTCAAAGATGAACAAGGCATCCAAGAGAAGCATGCCTTTTTCTGGTAACCACAGGATTTCATAATTTTATTAATCTGCAATCATTCCAGCTCTAGATGCATAAACACACACTATCTGTGATCTTGCTTGCAGGTCAGAGGAGACAGTGCGCACTACCAGTGGATCTTTAATATTCCTCATTTATCATCTACAACTAATTATTTGTGTTATATTGGTCTTGTGCTTTTATTTTGTTATATAAGTTTACCATATCAAAAGACTTCCATGTAACATGCCCACTGGCATGTGTACAGACTATTTTGACTCCCTATATTCACTTTTTCAGTGATGTGTAACTCCAAATTAGGTATTAAACTTTGGAAACATTTAATCATTTTTAATAAAAAGAATTTAATGATTAAACATAAACATACTGAAAAAACCTTATTTAATCAGTCTTAATTATATAAAGTTTTGACACATTTATTCTGTTTATAGGTGTAGTTATTAGGTGGCAAAGTTTCCAAGTTTAAGTAAAAACAGAAAATATAAGAGCTATCTAATTTATAATATTCAATAATGCAATTAAAAAACTAACAATGGGGGTTATGAGTTTCATTTGAAGTAAATATTAATTATTCCAGTTACAAAGCTTAGAACTAATGAACACTTGGCTGGGTGCGGTGGCTCACGCCTGTAATCCCAGCTCTTTGAGAGAGCAAGGCGGGTGGATCACATGGGTCAGGAGTTTGACACCAGCCTGACCAACATAGTGAAACCCTGTCTCTATTAAAAAATACATAAGTCAGCAGGGTGTAGTGGCGGGCGCCTGTAGTCCCAGCTGCTTGGGAGGCTGAGGCAGAAGAATCACTTGGAGGCCAAGGCTGCAGTGAGCCCTGGGATTGTGCCACTGCACTCCAGCCTAGGAGACAGAGTGAGTTACACATCACTGAAAAAGTGAATATAGGGAGTCAAAATAGACAGTCTGTACACATGCCAGTGGGCATGTTACATGGAAGTCTTTTGATATGGTAAACTTATATAACAAAATAAAAGCACATGACCAATATAACACAAATAATTAGTTGTAGACAATAAGTGAGGAATATTAAAAAAAAATCAACGAACGCTGAGATGAGTAATAAAAAATGTGTTAATATAATTGATGTTTGTCCCAAAATGAAATCCCACATGTATGCTCATTAGAGACAAAAATATTTTTAAATAATATTTCTTATAGTAACATAGCTCTTTGCATTTTAATTATAACTATTATGTTCATTTTCACATTTGAGGAAAATAATATTCTCAGTATTTGTGGTAGGTTTTTAGTGCTGTTTACCAAATATTATGGTTCCTTACTTCCTGGAAAGATTATAGTTCCATACCTTCTGAAGAGATTAAGTGCATCCCTGTGATTTGCTTTGGCCAAAATTGTAAGAACAGGGGTAACCTGGAACACTTTTATGAAAAGCTTTGAGAACCAGGGCATAATTTATTACATTTTTTTTTCCTTGCCTTAATAATTATGGAAGCATATGGCAAGATGTGGATCTTCTGTCAGCCTAGGTGCCTGAGAGGTTACAATGGGCAGAGCCCATTCATTGTACATAGCATGAGTGAGACATAAAACTTTACAATATATCCCACTGAGACATTGAGATTGCTTGTTACTGTAGCACACCCTAGCCCATCCTGACTAACAGGTGTTTTTGTAAAGCCATAGAGCAGAGTGGCTAACAGTGTAGAATCTGGAGTCCATCTCCCTAGGTTGTGGATCACTGGGCAGGTGTTGTCATTATTATCACTATTACTACTGCTATTACTACTACTCTAGAGGCTTCAAAACTGAGGAACAGGGTCAATGAATGACTTAATCTAAGATTGCATAACATATTAATAGTAGTATTTTCATTGTTACTTTACAGACCTAATATAGTGGTGTTAGAGTGACAACAAAATAGTAATAATAATCAAAGTAATATAGCTAGCATGTATTAAATTTTTACTTTGTGACAGGAATTGTTTAAGTACTTTCTATGTATTAAGTATTTTGGTCATCATGTAGTCACTTTAAAGTAGGCAATACGTCTATTTAATGATACATTAAACACTCAATTAACTTGCTGAAGGTTACCCAACTGGGCAGTGGAAGAGCTAAAAGTTATGCTTCAAGAGTCTGTCTGTATACTGCCACCAAAACATTATTTACTATAATTCTTACCCTCCTTCCAGCTCAGGAAAGAGATTCTTTTAGTAATATCTAAGTTTTTTGAAACTTAGTTAATTTTTAGAATCATATACAGATAATATTTAGCATTTAAACTATAGGTTTCCATGTACAAAATTGCTCAACATTTTTAAAAATGTTGTATTTCAAGAATAGCATATATACTGTAAAATGCACTAATCTTAAAGGGACAGTTTAAAGAATTTCCCAAAGCTAACCATCTTTGTAGCCAACAATGGATAGAGATATAACTGGAACCAGAACTCCAGAAGCCTCTTTTATGATCCTGTCTAGCCATTAACTTTCAAAACATAACAATTGTCCTGAATCTCATAGATTAATTTCATTTAAATCAGTAGGGTGTGTATGTCCATTGATTCTATTAATCCAATTGCTGGGTCAGCAAGTATGTATATATTCTAGTTTAATAGACACTGGCAAAGAGTTTAATAGGAAGACTATACTAATTCACATTCTTATATGCAGTGTATGAAATTTCATGTTGCTCTTTATATTCCTCCAATCCTTGGCAATTTCTGATTTTTTTTTTCCTTTATTTCCCTTTTAGCCATTCTGGTAGTAGTGAAGTTATTTTAATTTTCCTTATGATTAATAATGTTGAGCACAAACTACTTTCATATTTGTATATTCTTATTTATGAGTATCAATTCAGAACTTTTGTCTAGGGAAAATCTCCCCCACCCTCAGCATTCTTTCTCATTTGCAGGAGTTGTGCTACATTTTCATATAAATTGTGTCATGTTCAGGTAATTTCTGCCTACCCCAAGGTCATTAAGATATTCCACTGTGATGTGTTATAAAAGCTTTATTTTTTAACTTTTATAATTTGTCTACAACACAGCTACAATTGATTTTGTATATGGTGTGATGCAAGAGTCAAGATTTACATTTTCCAGACAGATATCCAATTGATCCAGCACTATTTCTGAAGACACGATTTCTCCAAAACGTTGCAGTGGCACCTTTGACATAAATCAGGTGTTCATGATCATATATGTGCAGATTCATTTATGATCTCTGTATTTTGTTCCAATGGCTTATTTGTCAGATGCTAGTTTTTCCACATTTCCAGCACAGTCAGAAATAGAAGTGTTCACAAACTATTTTTTAAGGACTCTCAAGAACATTTAAAACATAACTAATATATTTAACTTTAAAAGTAAAATTTGAATATGATTTAGTCATAAATACGAGGTGTTCTATTAAAAGTGAAATAGAATAAAATGTTCTATATTTGAAATAACAGAACTATGCTCAATTAAGAGAAAAATAGATTCTCACTTAAGCACATTATGATTTCATAGTTATTTTTATGAACGCCATCAGTAGAAATTGCTCATATTTTTGTGTTATGCTAGAATTTCATTTCTACTTGTGGTTACAATAATTCAGTCTATTTTTAATAACTGTGAACAGTAAAATCACAAAAAGATCAATAGCATCAAGCCACACCCATGTGATTTCGGAAATGTATGAGCTCAAGCAATAATGCCAAACTTGGCACTAAGTGCTGTTCACTCTAGCTGTGTTGTAATTCAGGTCACTGAAACCAAAAGGCAAGCTGGGAAGCAAAATAGGGTTTACATTTTATTAATTCTCCCCCAGAGTTACTTGAGTAGAGGGTATAGCCTAATGACCAGTCAAGTCAATATCACTAGGTATTTAAGAGCCAAGAATTTCATTGTGGTAGCTCGATCACCAAAGCCAAAAAGATGAACAACACCACAAACAGAATTCAAAATCCAAACAGCCACAGGAAATCAATAAGAAAGAACAAGAATTCAGTGGGCTAGGAGGAATTACAGAGCCTGTTAGTGCTGAAGTACACCTGGCCTATAGTCAGAATTAGGGTTGAAAATGTGCCTCAGGAGGTAAGATCCATGGGTTGGAAATATACACTATCAAAAGAGTTTCCAATTAGAGCCAGAATCTCCAAAAATGTGAAGTTGCCAGTCATTTTTATTTGTTCATATTTCATGTTTAAAGTTTTGTTTTTAGGTTCTTACACAGTTTATCCTCTTTTTGTATATTATTTCAGGAGGGAAGGAAAGACACTGTTCCTGTATCTGTTTATATAAATATAGTATCTAGAGCTTCTCAGTGATATTCTAGAGGCAGCAAAACATAACTCTCAAAACTTACCAATGCTGTGTGTTTCTGTACTTATTCTTCATAGGGTATAGGTTGTTGATATAAGGGTGAATAAGCAAAACTTTACATAAACACAGCTGTTTGTTAGAAATGATCTACCCATATACTCAGGAAAGTTCTTATCCTCAAAATAACCTTTTATTACACTGACATAGTTTTCTGGTTTTTTTTTTTTTTTTCCCTAGCAATATGGATGAAACCAAAGTGTCTTTACTGGGGTTAGAGTCAGAAGGTGCTACAATATTCAGGTTACTCAGGACTGAACACTGCCACAAACTATAAGCCTAAGGCTTTATTCCAGGAATTGTTTTCTGAGGCATAGCTCCAAACATTGAGTAATGCAAATGTGATATTTGGCTGTCACTTGTATGTTGCTTGACTTGGGGTGATTTTGATGAATTCTGTTACTCACGTTAATGTTGTCTTCTTTTCTTTTCTTTTTTCTTTTTTTTTTTTTTGTTTTTTTTTTTTTTTTTTTTTTTAATTTATTTATTATTATTATACTTTAAGTTGTAGGGTACATGTGCATAACGTGCAGGTTTGTTACATATGTATACTTGTGCCATGTTGGTCTACTGCACCCATCAACTCGTCATTTACTTCAGGTATAACTCCCAATGCAATCCCTCCCCCCTCCCCCCTCCCCATGATAGGCCCCCGTGTGTGATGTTCCCCTTCCTGAGTCCAAGTGATCTCATTGTTCAGTTCCCACCTATGAGTGAGAACATGCGGTGTTTGGTTTTCTGTTCTTGTGATAGTTTGCTAAGAATGATGGTTTCCAGCTGCATCCATGTCCCTACAAAGGACGCAAACTCATCCTTTTTTATGGCTGCATAGTATTCCATGGTGTATATGTGCCACATTTTCTTAATCCAATCTGTCACTGATGGACATTTGGGTTGATTCCAAGTCTTTGCTATTGTGAATAGTGCTGCAATAAACATACGTGTGCATGTGTCTTTATAGCAGCATAATTTATAATCCTTTGGGTATATCCCCAGTAATGGGATGGCTGGGTCATATGGTACATCTAGTTCTAGATCCTTGAGGAATCGCCATACTGTTTTCCATAATGGTTGAACTAGTTTACAATCCCACCAACAGTGTAAAAGTGTTCCTATTTCTCCACATCCTCTCCAGCACCTGTTGTTTCCTGACTTTTTAATGATCGCCATTCTAACTGGTGTGAGATGGTATCTCATTGTGGTTTTGATTTGCATTTCTCTGATGGCCAGTGATGATGAGCATTTTTTCATATGTCTGTTGGCTGTATGAATGTCTTCTTTTGAGAAATGTCTGTTCATATCCTTTGCCCACTTTTTGATGGGGTTGTTTGTTTTTTTCTTGTAAATTTGTTTGAGTTCTTTGTAGGTTCTGGATATTAGCCCTTTGTCAGATGAGTAGATTGCAAAAATTTTCTCCCATTCTGTAGGTTGCCTGTTCACTCTGATGGTAGTTTCTTTTGCTGTGCAGAAGCTCTTTAGTTTAATTAGATCCCATTTGTCAATTTTAGCTTTTGCTGCCGTTGCTTTTGGTGTTTTAGACATGAAGTCTTTGCCCATGCCTATGTCCTGAATGGTACTACCTAGGTTTTCCTCTAGGATTTTTATGGTATTAGGTCTAACATTTAAGTCTCTAATCCATCTTGAATTAATTTTCGTATAAGGAGTAAGGAAAGGATCCAGTTTCAGCTTTCTACTTATGGCTAGCCAATTTTCCCAGCACCATTTATTAAATAGGGAATCCTTTCCCCATTTCTTGTTTTTCTCAGGTTTGTCAAAGATCAGATGGCTGTAGATGTGTGGTATTATTTCTGAGGACTCTGTTCTGTTCCATTGGTCTATATCTCTGTTTTGGTACCAGTACCATGCTGTTTTGGTTACTGTAGCCTTGTAGTATAGTTTGAAGTCAGGTAGCGTGATGCCTCCAGCTTTGTTCTTTTGACTTAGGAGTGTCTTGGAGATGCGGGCTCTTTTTTTGGATCCATATGAACTTTAAAGCAGTTTTTTCCAATTCTGTGAAGAAACTCATTGGTAGCTTGATGGGAATGGCATTGAATCTATAAATTACCTTGGGCAGTATGGCCATTTTCACGATATTGATTCTTCCTATCCATGAGCATGGTATGTTCTTCCATTTGTTTGTGTCCTCTTTTATTTCACTGAGCAGTGGTTTGTAGTTCTCCTTGAAGAGGTCCTTTACATCCCTTGTAAGTTGGATTCCTAGGTATTTTATTCTCTTTGAAGCAATTGTGAATGGAAGTTCATTCATGATTTGGCTCTCTGTTTGTCTGTTATTGGTGTATAAGAATGCTTGTGATTTTTGCACATTAATTTTGTACCCTGAGACTTTGCTGAAGTTGCTTATCAGCTTAAGGAGATTTTGGGCTGAGACAATGGGGTTTTCTAAATATACAATCATGTCATCTGCAAACAGGGACAATTTGACTTCTTCTTTTCCTAACTGAATACCCCTGATTTCTTTCTCTTGCCTAATTGCCCTAGCCAGAACTTCCAACACTATGTTGAATAGGAGTGGTGAGAGAGGGCATCCCTGTCTTGTGCCAGTTTTCAAAGGGAATTTTTCCAGTTTTTGCCCATTCAGTATGATATTGGCTGTGGGTTTGTCATAAATAGCTCTTATTATTTTGAGGTACGTTCCATCAATACCGAATTTATTGAGAGTTTTTAGCATGAAGGGCTGTTGAATTTTGTCAAAAGCCTTTTCTGCATCTATTGAGATAATCATGTGGTTCTTGTCTTTGGTTCTGTTTATATGCTGGATTATGTTTATTGATTTGCGAATGTTGAACCAGCCTTGCATCCCAGGGATGAAGCCCACTTGATCATGGTGGATAAGCTTTTTGATGTGTTGTTGAATCCGGTTTGCCAGTATTTTATTGAGGATTTTTGCATCGATGTTCATCAGGGATATTGGTCTAAAATTCTCTTTTTTTGTTGTGTCTCTGCCAGGCTTTGGTATCAGGATGATGTTGGCCTCATAAAATGAGTTAGGGAGGATTCCCTCTTTTTCTATTGATTGGAATAGTTTCAGAAGGAATGGTACCAACTCCTCCTTATACCTCTGGTAGAATTCAGCTGTGAATCCATCTGGTCCTGGACTTTTTTTGGTTGGTAGGCTATTAATTATTGCCTCAATTTCAGAGCCTACTATTGGTCTATTCAGGGATTCAACTTCTTCCTGGTTTAGTCTTGGAAGAGTGTAAGTGTCCAGGAAATTATCCATTTCTTCTAGGTTTTCCAGTTTATTTGCGTAGAGGTGTTTATAGTATTCTCTGATGGTAGTTTGTATTTCTGTGGGGTCGGTGGTGATATCCCCTTTATCATTTTTAATTGCGTCGATTTGATTCTTCTCTCTTTTCTTCTTTATTAGTCTTGCTAGTGGTCTGTCAATTTTGTTGATCTTTTCAAAAAACCAACTCCTGGATTCATTGATTTTTTGGAGGGTTTTTTGTGTCTCTATCTCCTTCAGTTCTGCTCTGATCTTAGTTATTTCTTGCCTTCTGCTAGCTTTGGAATGTGTTTGCTCTTGCTTCTCTAGTTCTTTTAATTGCGATGTTAGAGTGTCAATTTTAGATCTTTCCTGCTTTCTCTTGTGGGCATTTAGTGCTATAAATTTCCCTCTACACACTGCTTTAAATGTGTCCCAGAGATTCTGGTATGTTGTATCTTTGTTCTCATTGGTTTCAAAGAACATCTTTATTTCTGCCTTCATTTTGTTATGTACCCAGTAGTCATTCAGGAGCAGGTTGTTCAGTTTCCATGTAGTTGAGCGGTTTTGATTGAGTTTCTTAGTCCTGAGTTCTAGTTTGATTGCACTGTGGTCTGAGAGACAGTTTGTTATAATTTCTGTTCTTGTACATTTGCTGAGGAGTGCTTTACTTCCAATTATATGGTCAATTTTGGAGTAAGTATGATGTGGTGCTGAGAAGAATGTATATTCTGTTGATTTGGGGTGGAGAGTTCTATAGATGTCTATTAGGTCTGCTTGCTGCAGAGATGAGTTCAATTCCTGGATATCCTTGTTAACTTTCTGTCTCGTTGATCTGTCTAATGTTGACAGTGGAGTGTTGAAGTCTCCCATTATTATTGTATGGGAGTCTAAGTCTCTTTGTAAGTCTCTAAGGACTTGCTTTATGAATCTGGGTGCTCCTGTATTGGGTGCATATATATTTAGGATAGTTAGCTCTTCCTGTTGAATTGATCCCTTTACCATTATGTAATGGCCTTCTTTGTCTCTTTTGATCTTTGATGGTTTAAAGTCTGTTTTATCAGAGACTAGGTTTGCAACCCCCGCTTTTTTTTGTTCTCCATTTGCTTGGTAAATCTTCCTCCATCCCTTTATTTTGAGCCTATGTATGTCTCTGCGTGTGAGATGGGTCTCCTGAATACAGCAGACTGATGGGTCTTGACTCTTTATCCAGTTTGCCAGTCTGTGTCTTTTCATTGGAGCATTTAGTCCATTTACATTTAAGGTTAAGATTGTTATGTGTGAACTTGATCCTGCCATTATGATATTAACTGGTTATTTTGCTCGTTAGTTGATGCAGTTTCTTCCTAGCCTCGATGGTCTTTACATTTTGGCATGTTTTTGCAATGGCTGGTACCGGTTGTTCCTTTCCATGTTGAGTGCTTCCTTCAGGGTCTCTTGTAAGGCAGGCCTAGTGGTGACAAAATCTCTAAGCATTTGCTTTTCTGTAAAGGATTTTATTTCTCCTTCACTTATGAAACTTAGTTTGGCTGGATATGAAATTCTGGGTTGAAAATTCTTTTCTTTAAGAATGTTGAATATTGGCCCCCACTCTCTTCTGGCTTGTAGAGTTTCTGCCGAGAGATCTGCTGTGAGTCTGATGGGCTTCCCTTTGTGGGTCACCCGACCTTTCTCTCTGGCTGCCCTTAAGATTTTTTCCTTCATTTCAACTTTGGTGAATCTGGCAATTATGTGTCTTGGAGTTGCTCTTCTCGAGGAGTATCTTTGTGGCGTTCTCTGTATTTCCTGGATTTGAATGTTGGCCTGCCCTACTAGGTTGGGGAAGTTCTCCTGGATGATATCCTGAAGAGTGTTTTCCAACTTGGTTCCATTTTCCCCCTCACTTTCAGGCACCCCAATCAGATGTAGATTTGGTCTTTTTACATAATCCCATACTTCTTGCAGGCTTTGTTCATTTCTTTTTCTTCTTTTTTCTTTTGGTTTCTCTTCTCGCTTCATTTCATTCATTTGATCCTCAATTGCTGATACTCTTTCTTCCAGTTGATCGAGTCGGTTACTGAAGCTTGTGCATTTGTCACGTATTTCTCGTGTCATGGTTTTCATCTCTTTCATTTCGTTTATGACCTTCTCTGCATTAATTACTCTAGCCATCAATTCTTCCACTTTTTTTTCAAGATTTTTAGTTTCTTTGCGCTGGGTACGTAATTCCTCCTTTAGCTCTGAGAAATTTGATGGACTGAAGCCTTCTTCTCTCATCTCGTCAAAGTCATTCTCCGTCCAGCTTTGATCCGTTGCTGGCGATGAGCTGCGCTCCTTTGCCAGGGGAGATGTGCTCTTATTTTTTGAATTTCCAGCTTTTCTGCCCTGCTTTTTCCCCATCCTTGTGGTTTTATCTGCCTCTGGTCTTTGATGATGGTGATGTACTGATGGGGTTTTGGTGTAGGTGTCCTTCCTGTTTGATAGATTTCCTTCTATCAGTCAGGACCCTCAGCTGTAGGTCTGTTGGAGATTGCTTGAGGTCCACTCCAGACCCTGTTTGCCTGGGTATCAGCAGCAGAGGCTGCAGAAGATAGAATATTTCTGAACAGCGAGTGTACCTGTCTGATTCTTGCTTTGGAAGCTTCCTCTCAGGGGTGTACTCCACCCTGTGAGGTGTGGGGTGTCAGACTGCCCCTAGTGGGGGATGTCTCCCAGTTGGGCTACTCAGGGGTCAGGGACCCACTTGAGCAGGCAGTCTGTCCCTTCTCAGATCTCAACCTCCGTGTTGGGAGATCCACTGCTCTCTTCAAAGCTGTCAGACAGAGTCGTTTGCGTCTGCAGAGCTTTCTGCTGCTTTTTTTTTTGTTGTTGTTGTTGTTGTGTAGCTGTGCCCTGTCCGCAGAGGTGGAGTCTACAGAGACAGGCAGGTTTCCTTGAGCTGTTGTGAGCTCCACCCAGTTGGAGCTTCCCAGCAGCTTTGTTTACCTACTTAAGCCTCAGCAATGGCGGGCGCCCCTCCCCCAGCCTCGCTGCTGCCTTGCCGGTAGATCACAGACTGCTGTGCTAGCAATGAGGGAGGCTCCGTGGGTGTGGGACCCTCCCAGCCAGGTGTGGGATATGATATCCTGGTGTGCCTGTTTGCTTAAAGCGCAATATTGGGGTGGGAGTTACCCGATTTTCCAGGTGTTGTGTGTCTCAGTTCCCCTGGCTAGGAAAAGGGATTCCCTTCCCCCTTGCGCTTCCCAGGTGAGGCGATGCCTCGCCCTGCTTCAGCTCTCGCTGGTCGGGCTGCAGCAGCTGACCAGCACCGATCGTCCGGCACTCCCCAGTGAGATGAACCCAGTACCTCAGTTGAAAATGCAGAAATCACAGGTCTTCTGTGTCGCTGGCGCTGGGAGTTGGAGACGGGAGCTGTTCCTATTCGGCCATCTTGCTCCGCCCCCCTTCTTTTCTTTTTTCTTTTTTTCTTTTGAGACAGAGTGTTGCTCTGTCACCAGACTGGAGTGCAGTGGCACAATCTCCGCTCACTGCAACCTCCACCTCCCAGGTTCAAGCAGTTCTCCTGCCTCAACCTCCCGAGTAGCTGGGACTACAGGTGCATGCCACCACACCTGACTAATTTTTTGTATTTTAGTAGAGACGGGGTTTCACCATGTTGGCCAGGATGGCCTCGATCTCCTGGCCTCATGATCTGCCCACCGTGGCCTCCCAAAGTGCTGGGATTACAGGCGTGAGCCACTGTGCCCAGCCTTCTTATTTAGCATTTGAACGCTTGTCAGTACTAATGCTATGCTAAATACTTATTTAAATACAGGCAAGAATATCTCCCTTGCCATTCAAGAGATTCAAACATAACTTCTTCTTAACTTGTTTAAAAGGATTGCTACTAGTCATGTACTCTATATTTAAATTTTAATGAGGCTTTTCATGTGTATGGTCAATTCAGATTTTCAATCTGTTACGAAATACCTTCTTCGTGATAAGTAAAGATTAATTTGTATTATGTTAATAAAATTGCCCAAGATAGTACTTGATCTGATCAAATACACCCTCCAAAGCTGCTTACTATTTTTCTTCTTACTTTTATGTGGCACCTTTAAGGAACATGTAAATTACTTGCCTTTGTGTACCTACAGACCTCACTACTTGCGAAGAACTGTCTGGGTGTCTGTGATGCATGAGACTTGAAATACCTTTAAAACATGCAACAGCTAAACTCTAGGGACTGTGAAGAAATAGCGTATATTTATTTGTTTTGCAAGGATAATTTTTTTATGTTGATATTAGGTTCTGAAGTTTCCAGTAAAGGATAATTCATGTAGAGTCAAAATTGTGCCCCAAAGAACTTGTCACCATAAAGTATATCATCATAACGTATCATTTCTCATTAAATCCAATATATCGCCTTTTTCTTCAGTGTTAAAATAGATCGTGATATCTTCAGTTAAATAATAGATGAAGTGGTTGATTTACATCCAGTGGTCATGTTGTTATGTTCCTTAAAATACTAAAATCACATTCAAATCACAACATTCCCACTCTATGGGAGAAACAAAGAAACTAAGAACAATACAGAGCATGGCAGAGTGTGCTCACCTATCTCACATTTTACCCCACATTTTCTTTGAGACAAAATGATGGGAAAGATTGCTTCTAATACTTAAAACAGTCCCTTGCTATCCTTGTTTACTTTTCTTTCTATCTAAAAGTCCCGTAGTGCAACTCTATTGTACGATGAAAAACACAGTGGCAAAAAAAAAAAAACAAAAAAAAAACAAAACTGACCATCAAATTCACTTCTGCTTTCTTCAGAGCAATAAGATTGTAGCTGGAATGACACTTTCCAGCCATCTTTGCAACTACTTATGGTCACATGACTGAGCCCTTGTAATGAAATCTATATGTGCAAATTTTATGGTTTGCCCATAAAATTGTGCACATTTGCTTTTCTACGCTCTTTTGTTGGCTGGAATGAAGAAAAATAGAGTGACATTACTAGCCACTCATTAAAGATGGTAGAACCACTGTCAGTCTCAGTTCCTGAATGATTATCTAAGAGAACCACCCCCAACACGCACACCTCCCCGCCTCACATACACCTCTCCCATCTCAATACACTACCCAGAACATTAGGCAAGAAATAAAATAAAGAAAAATAAATTTTCATATCCCATAATGCACTGAATTATTGTTGAGCACTTGTTCAAACAGCTTATTAACACTAACAAAGCAAAAACCACTGCCCTCTTCCTTTCACTAACAGCATTTTAATGGTTCTCAGCCTTTTGAGAATAGTCTTTTGATGGTTGGTCTTGAAAATTCAATCAAAATGTGACTTTTATCATTATGAACAAGGAATTCACACAGTTCTCCACCATCTACCATGGATGACAGCACTCATAAATAAGTTTTTTTTTTTCAATGCCCAGTGAAATGTTGATCAGTATCATCTCAATATATACCACTCTTGCAGCTCCTCCTGGGCACTGGACCTCTTAGTGTCACTTGCTAAAACCAGGGCATTAGTATGATCCATTGAGGTCACTGCTGTATACTTGCCAGATTTAGCTAATAAAATATAGGATAGCTGTGGAACTTTGAACTTCAGGAAAAACCAGATCATTCTTTAGCATAAATATATTGGATAAAAAGAAAATGTCCCTACGTCTGATTTAAATGGCTATAACCAGCCTTGGACTCTTAATCATCTCAGAATACATCGAGATTACCTGAAATTGACCACATATTCTCACCTCTCCAATAAATATGCACAAATTCACTCAATGCCCTGATCAGGGACCTTAAAAAAGTGTGTGTTTATCACTAGATGGATCCTGATGTGGATCCTGTACAGCAGAAATGTATTTCAGCAACCAACAGAAAATATCATCTTTTCATTTGTCTCCTTGTCACTAATATCTTTTATCCTAGTTCTTTGAAAACAATATTTCTGTTGGCTGCTACAGCTGTTAACCTTCCTGCTATTTCTTCCGGGATTCATCACTGCCTAGCATAGAAAAGGTATACAACTTACATTCTAGATTCCCATTGTATTCCAGACATTTGCTTCTATTGACAACTTATACACAATAAGGGACACTCTGTCTACCTTCTTCCATGTATGTTTACGGTTGTACAATCTCATTCTCTGCCTTACCTGTGCACAGTATTGCTGTGTACCCATCAAATGACCTTTTTATGTCTTCATAATTTTTTAAGTCACTAATTTTGGACATCTCCTCTTTGTTCACTATTGGTCTCCCAAAAATGGGAATGAGAGTTGCTTCTTGTTTAGTATCTTAAACTTTTGTCCCAAGGCAATGTATTTTGAGTGTCTTCACTCTTCCCATTGCACTTTTTGGATTATCCAATGTAAATTTAAAATGTTCACAGTTTCCTCCAAAGAAATATCACCAAAATTACCGATGTCCATGGAGACCACAATAATCATCAGGCTGTGGGCAATACATTAGCAAATTTAAACTATGTATACATTCTTTGTATTTTATTCTTTAAAATTATAATCTTAGCTTAGTAATAATATTATATGATAAAATGCCATGAGATGAATATTAGCTTTAAAATAAAATATAAAATAAAACATTTACAAAATAAAATATGTCCTAATCCCGCTCTCTCACTCAGTAGCAGTGTGTCCTATGGAAAGTTAATTATCTTTCCTAAGTTCCAGTTTTCACTTAAGTAAAATGAAACGAATAATGGTTGCCCTTCAACTGTTTACGCAACCAGTATTTATGAACACCTAATATGTACATGTTTAGCTGAATTCTGGGAGTACAAACACTCTGTTTCTGCATTAAAAGGAATTGTAGTTTAGTAGAGGATACAGACAAGCAATTAGGAAATTATAAAGTCATGTGATGAATGTTATGGGAATGCCAAGAAAAAAATAGCTAACACAGACTTGGGAGGTGAAGCTTGAGGCAGGCACACAAGAGATAACAAGCGAACTACATCCTAAAGGATTAATAAGAGTTATCAAGGCAAAAGGGAAGAAGATGGAGGCAGCAAGTCTGCATTTATTTAAAGAGTAGCAAGTGATGGAAGAGATTTAAGCAGAGACATGATATGATCAGACATATACTTTATTAAAACAACAACAAAAACCTATTTATAGCCTAGTAAATAAATCTCAAGACTGTAGGTAGAGAAGGAAGTTAGTCAGGGATTGTAGTAGTCTAGAGAGAGCTGATGGTGACCAAAACTAAAGAAGCAGTGACAATAATAATAAGGGAGAGTGCAAAAATAAGTGGTTAGGAGGTGGACCATACAGAGTTTCGAGTTTGATTTTATCAAGGGATGGAGGGACAGACAGACATCTGCAATGGGCCCTAAACTTATGACTTACTAGATCATTCGCAAATATGGGAAAATCCAGGAAGGAAACAGGTTGTGGTTTAGTGGGAAAAAATGATGAGTTCACTTTCCAACTTATGGTATTTTAAGTAGCTATGTTTCATTGGAATGATATCCTATAGACAGTTGAATTCACTTGCATAAATTTAGTGAATGCATCAGGCTCAAGATACTGTTTTGGGGGCCACCAACATTGAAATGCGAGGTGGCAAAACAGTCTCCCATGATCAGTGTGTGATACAACGGAGAGAAAGGAGAGAATCAAGGTTAATACTCAGGGGAGGAGTATCATTTAGGGTACAGGAAAAGGGACAGGAGCTCATAAAAGATACTGAATAGAAACATCCAGCAAGGAGAAGGAAAATCAGGAGAACACAGTATACAATGGAAGCCAAGGAAGAGAGGAGGGGTCACTAGTATCAAATATGGAAAGAGGTCTAGTCACATAAAGACTAACAAGCACTCCTTGACAAACAAGAGGCTACAGGCTACAAGTGACTGAACACTCTTCTGTATCCTTGTTACAACCATTAAAGGAAATAATGAATATAAAAATACTGTTACCTCCACTGTTCAAAATATGTTTATACTTAATTTCCAAACATATTTCCTTTTAAAAAAAGTGATTTAAACTCTTTGAGTTTCAGTTTCTGTATCCATAAACTGAGATGAATATTAATTAACATGCAATTTGGCTCTTAATTATACTATAGTAGGAAATGTCAGCCTTACAAATATTAAGAGATAGAAAAGCCAGAAGGGAGTCTTTTCAGAGTTTTTGTATGTTTCAAATGAGAAAATATAAGTAACTAAACTTTAAATATTTTGAATTTTTGTGGCTATAAAGTACAATAAATTTTTAAAATTAGACAACATCTCACATTTTTCTTGATGAGACCATCTGTTTCATCTAGGCCAATACATGATCAGCCCAAGGGAATCACGGTCTTATTTACTATTGCAGTCAGTTCCAAGACACAATAACTTTCAAACGCGCAGCATAAATTTACTGACCAGCTATTATATTGCAGATACTAGATATCTAGCATGTTTATGCTCAGTTATGCTTCTAAGTATATAATCTTTATTCAACGGCCTTATTTGAGGAAGGTCTCTTGAAACATTCCACTCCAGCCATGGATTTCCTTTAGTCTGTAGTAAGGCTAGGCTTAGATATAATTACGAATGGGGAAATAATCACAAATACAGCTTCTTTGTTGTTGCCACCTTGGTAAGTTCCTTCTCATTCCAGGTGCTCAGTACTCATGGTCTCTCATCACACTGTCCTATCCATTTCTCTTCTCTGATCATACCTTCGAATTCAGTGACTAGTATGGACCAGACCTACATCAATTTCAAAATACACCACAAATTTTTTTTTCCTACACTTATGGAATTACACTACACAACTTGAACAAGGTTTCCACTTTTCTCCTTTACTATTCACTAAGAGTTTTCCCTTCTTAGACAAATTCCCCTAATCATTTATAGGCTTGTTGAACACAGGGAGAGTGTCTTCAACTTCTTCAATATGCTTTTCATAACACAAAGCATGGCATCAGATTTATATCAGGCCTGATATAATTAAAGTATTTAGCAATGATTAGGTAATTCTTATTAGTTATTTGATAAGAAAGATTTTTAATTGCCTGGTGGCCAGTATGTCTAGCTGAGTTGAGACTGTAGCATCTCCTTGGTCCTCTGTATGGTCATAAGTCTCCCCTTTAGGGTTGTCATCCAGAAAAGGATGATATCCTAACACCTAGCATTTAGATTTGCTGGGCTAATCCCACGCTCTCTGGTAAGCCAACGCTAAGGGGGTCCTTGACAAGATCTTGATGTGTTTGCAAGGGTCTGGGCCTAGTGCCAAAACCTGTAGGATTTCCCAAGTTACCTGCTCTTTGTTTAATGATACATGACTTGTTAAGAATTAGCAACTTTAAAGTAGGCTGTGCTGTTTAAAAATTTTAAAAAACACAAAAAACACATCACACACTGGGGCCTGTCGTGGGGTGGGGGAGGCTGGAGGGATAGCATTAGGAGATATACCTAATGTAAGATGAGTTAATGGGTGCAGCACACCAACATGGCACATGTATACATATGTAACAAACCTGCACGTTGTGCACATGTACCCTAGAACTTGAAGTACAATTTTTTAAAAAAGAAGAATGATTTACCAATAACATGTTAAAATTCCACCTAGAGGGTGTTTGAGCGTAAATAAAATTGACAGAGTAAGAAACACACACACACACACACACACACACACACACAGAGTTACCTGTGAGGCCACATGAAACATGCAAGCCTACCTTTGGAAATAAGGCTGTTGTTCAACTCAATGAGCTACATGTTATATTTTGTTTATCTGAACTATGCTAGTCAGGAGACATTTGTTTAGTGCTACTTTGGGTTAAATACTATATTTGTTGGTGGAATTTGAAAAATAAATGCATTGCCTGGTCCATGTTCTCTGAGAGCTCAAAGTTTATTTCTGGTATACACACACACACACACCCCCCCCAGATAATAGTGTATGCCCACTATTATAATACGGGGTTAAAGAGTGGAGGAAGGAAATAAGTTAAATAGTACGTGATGGAAACCCAACCCAGACTCATGGTAATCGAGGTAATAAGGGGTAAAGATGGCTTTGCAGAAGAGTTCACAGATGATGCTTCAAGGATAAGAAAAATGTCATTGGGTAAAGAGGAACTAAGGAGAGGTCTTGCCATTTTTATTTTCTGGGAGTAGAAAGTGCAAAGATCATGAAACGAGGTGAAAAGAATGACACAGTGAAGAAGTGCAAATGGTCAGTATGGCTGGAGCCCCAAGAAGGAGGAGCAAGTGGTGATAGATAAAAGGATAGAAATAAGGAGCCCAGACCATGAAGGGTCTTCTATGCTTGGGTGACATCATAATGGTCCTCAACAAATATTTAATACATTGACTACATAAAGAATTACATCTAGACACAGATAGGCAGGATGTTTTCTGTCATCTAAAAATATTTCAATAACTTTTCACTATATTTAATATATATTTGTTTTATTGTGTATTATTTATGTATTTACTGATCTTAAAACTATTGGAGTGATGAGGAGAGGAGGTAATTCCAATGGCAAATGCTAACACCATGGACTGAGATGGAAAATACAAACCACGTGAATAATGCCTTTTCTATTTTGAGAGTAGAATTTTATTTTATTTTTTTAAACTTTAGGAAAACATACTCGAAAAGTGGAAAGAAGAGAGAATGACATAGCAGAACTCATGTTTGGTAAGACGGAAAAAAACTCTCTCATTACATTAAGTTTCTAAATCAAGAACTCACAATTTTCTCCTGGGTTTCTAAATTTAGTAACATTCCATTCTTAATATCCCTGCCTTGTTCAAAACAAGCACCACTATTTCATATTTTATGAGCACATGCCCGTCTCATAGTCTATTTACAGTAATATATGTCATAAGGCGGAATCATTCTCGGATACATGCTAAGACAATTTTCTTTCATATTTGCCATCTCTCAAATATTTCAAATTTTAACATTTAGGTACACTGTGAAATAAGTTTTGAATCCATCAGACAAATACTTCATTTTCCTTGTAAGCATTAAACTTTAGGAAAAAATAGGAATAAGTAACAATAATGCAATATTAATATTATAGCATCTGAATTACTCCATCAAATTGAGTGACTTTAAGTATTATAAAAAATTCAGAAAGCAGCATGCAACTTATAATATTTCACAGTAACTATTACTATGAAAATATTACCATGGACAAATGGCATTTCAACTAGAGCTTTACTGACCAATAAAATGCTTGAAGGATAACGTAATTTTTTTAAAAAAAAGATGTGTTATAAGCTGTATATATTAACATTCTTTGGTCCAATAATTCTACTCCTTCTTAAAAGAACTCCAAATATGGGAGTAAAGCATCTTGCTGTCCCCTTTGCTTGGAATGTTCTTCATCAAGACATACAGTTGATTGCATCTTCATTTCTCTTCTGTCTTTATTTAAATGCCATATTCTCAATTATACTTCCCGTGACCACTGATTTAAAATTGCAGCCCATTCCTTCCCCCTTCTCTGCTTTATTTTTCTATGTGCAACTTGCCACTATCAAGCATGTCACATATTTAAATTGATTGTTTTGTTTACTGTTTGTCTCCTATCAGGATGTAAATCATATGAAGGCAAAAACCTGTGTCTATTTGCTTCACTCGCCTATCTCCAGCATCTAGAAGAGTACATGGCAAATGATAGGCACTCAGTACATATTTGCTTAGTTAGTAAATAAATACATTTTTCATAGAGACGTTCATTACAATTTTTTATATTTAAGTGGCAAAAAATCAAAATCATCTTAAATGTGTAACAATTAAGATGCGGCTACATAAACTAAATAATTCATTATATGATGGAATATTATGCAAATATTAAATATATTTGTAAATATTTATAAAACACAGAAAAATAATTCTATTAAAATGTTATGAGAAAAAATATTTCCCAAATTTGCATGGAATACCAGCACAACTGCATTAAAACAGGTAGAGAAAACAACAAACAGAAAGATTTAACATGGAAGCAGAGGTTGTTTTGGAATGGCTGTAATTGACAGACATTTGTTTTTCTCCACTGTTTCTATTGTAAAGTTTAGATAATTAGCACAGTATACGCACAGAGGAAAATTAAACAAATCACAAGAAAATACCTTAAAATGTAATTTGTAGGTTTAGAGAGAACATGGTTTTTGAATGTGATTCTGCTTATAGTAAAGAATGGTGGAATTATTTCCAAAAATCCATAAGTCTGCCTAATAGAAAGTGATGGTGAATAAAGTCATTCTTATAATTAAACATAAGTGTATTACATCTTGCCCAAGGAAACATCAATTGCTATGTTTGAAACAATCAAATGAAAAACTGTCTGCTCTGCAGTTTCATATGGTTAGGGAAAATGTAGTGGTTACACATCCTGGGTATCCGTTCAATAGTTAATTTATGATAGCGTTTCATCTTCCCATAGTGAATTCCGAAAAGCCTAATGAAGCAATACTTGAACTGATAGTTGATTTGCAAAATAAATGCAATTTTAATCTTTGCTTAAGTGCTTAAGTAGGTACTTTAAAGTTACCTAATTTGAGAGCTCTTAATAAGAACGATGAAAACAGTACCTTACTTTTCAATGCACTGTCTTTTCCCACCAAGGTATTCTGACATGTAAAATCATTACATTTTTTAGATAAGACACTTACTACCTTACACCTCACTGGGAATCTGAAGTGGTAGTGTAGCTTTCTGGTTTTTTGTATAATTATTGCTATATACTCAGGCTTAGATTTATTCACCAAAGAATAGCTGGCCAGTAGCCAAGTAGGCACTGGTTCATTTCTAGTCAAAGATTCATGCTCAATACAATACATTCCTTTTATTAAATATTCCAAATACATTATTTTGGCATATAGACACTGTAAATATTCTCATAGCTGCGTTATAAATAGCTTTGTGGGACAGAGGTCAAATCTGAGCCATGAACGCCGTATTGAGTTATTGTTAGTGAGAGACCCTATTACTCAATCCTAGATTAGTGTGAATGGCTAAACAGAAGAACTGGAAGGAGTCTCCTCAACATGCTTAAGGCTTTGTGTTGTGGAGGTGTGGGCATGAAGATGTGGGGGTGTATGGGTATACGGACCTCCACTGCCACCTTATATCTAAAAGGTGGACTAGGAATAGGTGGGAGAATGTGAGTATGTTAGTAGTAGGGGAAGAGGAAAAATGAGATTTAAAGAGGAAGAGAGGAAGGGAGAGAGGGAGCCAAACACTAAGAGACGAATGGATGTTAACTAACCAAAGCATAACTATGTAGTCAGGGTATACCAGAATGTCCAAGCAATTCAGGGATAAAATTTATTTAATTTTCTCCTCATCATAAAACTTCAACTTTATTTATTATTAGATGTCTTTGCCTTTAGCATCATAGTCAGTATCTTTAATTTTAGCCATTTTACCTAAGGAGGAAATGACATCTTTGCAGTTTTCAGGAAAATGACTATACCATAAATTGGGATTTACTTACACAATGAAATAACATTAAAATGTCCATACCCTTTCAGGGCCCACTGATGTTTATGTATTTTACCCTGATAGAAAAAGACATCCAAGAATCCTAGAATTAAAGTACCTTTTTGGGGGCTACTACTGTAACAAGCATTGATATGAGTAGAGTTCAATGGTACAACAGCACTACCCCTTAGTTCCATTTAACATGAAACTAAGATAATATAGGTTATGCACAATAAAGAGGGGATTTGGAGAAAAGTTTTTTGAAGCAAATATGTATTTGTAAATGCTACTAAATATTGAATTCAGATCCAGCAAAATTATGAAGCTGTTGGAAAGGGACCTCTTGATTACTCAAGTTGGTGATTAAGCTTTTAGCTAATGACTTCCTTCTACACTGTGTTACTGGAAGTCCCAGTTGTGCCTTTCAGGCGTCCTCAGAGCTGTTTGGGGAAAAAAGGAGGAGGAGCTGAAATGCTGATGAGCTCATTTCCTTGTTCTTAGAAGTGCTGACGGAAGATTGCAAGGAAGAAGATACTGGAACGATTACTTCTAATGTTTGACATCATTCAATGCATGTCACTCCCTAGAGTACTGCAGATAAAGGACGCCTGACTTAGGTACACATAAGATGATGGTCTTTAAGAGATCTTCTCTTGGTTTTTCAGAAAGATGCTGAGCCAAGTCTGCATAAGTACCTGAAAAAGCCTCTGCTCCTTTAAGTAGTAAATGAATCCTCAGACACTTGTGTTCCTGAAAGCTTTGAGTTGTGCAATGTTCTGGTGTATCTTAGTCTCAAGATTAGCTGGATTATTAAGTATGTTTCAAAGGATGTAGATTTTCTAAAAACAGTAGATATTAAAACAAACTGAGGAGGCTGGGTGCAGTGGCTCATGCCTGTAATCCTAGCACTTTGGGAGGCTAAGAAGGGAGGATCACTTGAGCTCAGGAAACCAGCCTAGGCAACATGGGGAAACCCCATCTACAAAAAAAACCCAACAAAATTAGCCAGTCATGGTAGCACATGCCTGTAATCCCAGCTACTTGGGAGGCTGAGGTGGGAGGATCACCTGAGCCTGGGAGATTGAGGCTGCAGTGAGCTGTGATTGCACCATTGCACTCCAGCCTGGGTGACAGAGTGAGACCTTGTCTCAAACAAACAACAAACAAAAACAAAAACAAATATTGAGGAAATACAGGCTGGATGACCTTGAACATGCCACCTCAAGATGTGCTGCTTTGTCATATTGATTATTTCTAGCTGAAAGCATTTGAGAAACAGCAGGTGTAGGAAAGCCTCCCTGACCTCCTTCTAAATGCAAATCATAAAATTTCCCATGAGACAGGTGCTTTCCCCATATCAGAAAGAAAAGAACATTCTTATCACTGGAGACTGGGAGTTGAAGCTGAGATGAATCTGGACAAACCAATCTACTAAACAACCCATCTTCCATTAATTTCCCCCATATATTTCCTCGTCACTGCCCCACAATTTACTTCCCCTGTCTTGTCACATCCTCACAATGTTTAACACATTTTTTAAAAAAGGTATTTAGGCTTTTGGGCCTAACAGCTTCTTTGGATTTTTATTTTCTTTATGAAGACTCCTGTGTGTATGGAAAAGTATTTAATAAAATTTGTATGCTTTTTTTTCCTGTTAGTCTGTCTTACATTAATTTAATTATCAGTCACAGAACCTAAGAAGATAGAAGGAAGATTTTCCTCCCCTACATTATTGACGATAATCATCATTATTGATTGAACAGTGAGTGAGCTTACTTCTTGATATAATTACTTCACCAAATCCTCGCAATTATGCTACTTCTTTGCCCATTTACAGATGAAACATTTAGGGTTTTAGCTCTAGCTTCGTCAGTAATTAACTATATCTTGTATAAACTTCTTACTTTCCCTCCCTTTCTCCCTATGTATACAAATATAAACCTGCCCTAATTATGTCACAAAGTTACACTAAAAATTAAACGATATTCAGCTCAAGCCTGTAATCCCAGCACTTTGGGAGGCCGAGACGGGTGGATCACGAGGTCAGGAGATCGAGACCATCCTGGCGAACACGGTGAAACCCCGTCTCTACTAAAAAATACAAAAAACTAGCCGGGCGAGGTGGCGGGCGCCTGTAGTCCCAGCTACTCGGGAGGCTGAGGCAGGAGAATGGCGTGAACCCGGGAGGCGGAGCTTGCAGTGAGCTGAGATCTGGCCACTGCACTCCAGCCTGGGCGGCAGAGCGAGACTCCGTCTCAAAAAAAAAAAAAAAAAAAAAAAATTAAACGATATTCAGAAATAAAGATTCTGAGATAGAAAAATTTGGACATTTGTAAGTTAATAGAAGTATTGGTTAATAAAGCATTTTAAACAAAAGGAGAAAAACAACATAATTACAAACAATGAAAATGTGTATATATGCTTATAAGAAATACTGCACTAATGGGAATTCTGCTCATTTGTTTAATTTTTACCCTATTTGCAAATATGTAAATTGGGATTACAAGCACAAATTCTATACCAAATAATAGTAAAAAATTAAAGTCAAACCTGTGTATTTCTAAAGCATCTCCCATGGTTGGTATTGCCCTTCTGAGAATCAGCAAACTAGAACTACGGAAGTCGATGCAGGAAATAACCTTAAAATACAGCATTGAAAATAAATGCCAAGTATGTATGGATTATTTTGAGTTATAATGATTGGGAACATTACTGGTGTGTAGTGGGCAAGGACGTGAGATGTTCTGGCCTGGAGAGGATGATCTACCCAATATGACAGCCCTTTACTCCACATGACTTCCAAATGTTTGGGCAGAAAAATGTGGGATCTCCTTTATTTTAATTAATGAAGAAATACTTACTTAAATGAGAGAAAAAAATCCATGATTCTATTGAAAAACCATCAGGAAAATTTAATGTCATGATTTCTTTTTCTTGTTGTTTTTCCCCACTCAATTGTTTCTCCTGTTATTATTTATTTTGATTTCACCACTACCTCACTCCAGGTCTGAGCATAGGAACTGTTGGAACACTACATATAGGGATAAGGTCCAACAAATTTGCCAGAAGACTCAGTTTCCTCATTTTTTCTATTTTCATAGACTGAAATTTGTGTTAGCATGCTATCCTTACTTGAGTTAGCTATTTCTTAATTTCTGTTGTCATATATTAATGTCTGCTTAAATGAATACTCATCATAATATGAGTTCTTGTTCTATGTCCACTTGTACCTCTACTCTTTTAATCTGCCTGTACTACTTTGATGGAATTATTGTAAATCTAAATTTGTTCATTATAACTAATTGCAAGTATTTATTTCATTATGCATTTTAGTATCCTAACGCTACAACCCTTATGAATTGAAATACACAAGAAATTCTTATAAATGATTTCCTTTATGTTCTCTCTGATATTACAGTTATTGTATCAATTTAATTTTTAAGGTGAATAGGTAGAGAATAAGAAGGTATTATAAATATTTGTCATGGAAAAGGCAATGTTGGGTTAGAAAACATTGTTCTAGACCAGGGGTTGGCAAACTTTTTGTTTAAAGGACCAATTGTGAAGATTTTAGGCTCTGTTGGCCACAGAGTCTCTGTTGCAACTACTCAACTCTGCTGATATAGTGAGAATGCAACAATAAAACACATACAAAAGAATATGAGTAACTGTGTTAACAATAAGTTTTATCTATAAAAACAGGCAGAAGGATTTTGCCTGACACTTGGTTTGACAATCCCTGCTCTATATTCTTTTTTCTCTACTGTGTAGTTTTTCATTATATACATCCACCCATCCACCACACTTGATTTATACTATACTCTTGGTGAATACAGACTTTGTTTCCATTATTTTGTTTCTGTAAACAATAACTCAGCAAACATTTTGCACATGTCTGCAAGTGATTCTCCACCCAAAAAAAAATGCTGAATGCTAGGATATGTGCATTTCAAATTTGATTGATTCTTGCCACATTGTTTTTATTTTTGTTTGCTTTCTAGAGTATAATTTCTGTCCTTATCTTTATGACCTCCTTTAGGCTTTTTCCCATGCTTTTTAAAAATTCTGGGGTAATCACTTAACTTTTATATTTATGTTTTTTACTTTAATTTTGTTTATTCTTTATTTGGCATTACAATTATATTGCTCAAAACTCAAAAGTTCACAGAAGGTATCCAGTAAAATCTTCCCTTTTCTGTGCACAGTACCCCTTGTGGTTCTCTCTGGAAGCAAATAAGCTCAGCAATATCTTATTTAAATCTCCAAAGACGACCTAAGCATTGTCAAGTAAATATATACACACATACTCTTTTCCCACCTCTTCTGTATATAAACGGTAGCATACTATATATACACAATCTTGCTTATTTCATTTCACAATAAGTCTTGGAAATTGTAATAAATGCATAAATTGGCAATGTCTAGAGGCAATTTTGATTGTCACAACTGGGCAGTGGGTGCTACTGGCATCTAGTGGGTAGAGATCAGAGGTGTTGCTAAACATCTTGCAATGTACAGGGCAGCCTCCATAACTAATGATTATCCAGCCCCAAATTTCAATAGTCCCAAGGTTGAGGAACTGTACTTAAACGATATTGTATCAGGTGTCAATCGCGTTTTTCAAATCTCCGATAGTCTAAAAATTTTGATGTGCTAGTTTATCAGTTTGTGATCTGTGTGTTATAATAGCTATTTTTATTTTGTAAAATAAGTTTCTCTCTCTCTCTCTCTATGTATATAAACATGCACACACAACATACATACATATGTATATATAAGTACATATATTTACTGTGGTTATATCTTCTTAATAGTTTCTTCCCTTAACATGTAATATTACTTACTAGTCCTATTAGTATCTTATTCTTAAATTTTGTATCTCAACTATTTATATTCTTGCACTGCTTTTCTTTTGGTTAGTATTTACATAACAGATCTTTTTTCCAATTCCTCTAGTAGTTTTGTATTAGATTTAATTCTATAACTGGCATATTTTTTAATTTAAAAAATCTATTGACTATTACTTATTTTAGCAGGTGAGTTACTACCCATTAAGTGTTTACATTTGAATATTTGTCATATATCTTGATTTACTGCTGTTATTTTTCATCTTCTATTCCCCAATTTTTCTTCCTCATTTGTTTTTCTCCTTTCCTTTTCCTTGTGGATTGGTAATATTTCACATTTTCCTTAGGTTTTTTTTCTGGTTGTTTTGAAATCACTGGGTCCATTAATAGTTCTCTTTTTTCTTTTTGCACAGTTACTTTAAAAATTTTAATAACACAACTAATTACAAAGTTTTCTAACAATATTTTCTAGGTTCTAATGTATTTACTCTGAACATGTTAAAAGGTGACATACTGCTTTTTAGCCACCTACCATCACTTCCATATGGTCATCATTGTTTAGAATTTTGGTTTCCACCTATTTAAAAAACATAAAACACCTTAATATATTTTCAGTCAATAGTTAATTAAATCTATCAATATGTTTTAGCAGTATCTGTTACAACTCATTTTTATTCAGTCCGTCAAAACAATGTTGTTTATTATCACCCAATGGTTAATCTAATTTGTCAACATATTTTTTATCAATTTTCATTTTAAATTTTGTTTTATCTTGGATCCACTCCTTCCTTCTGGCTTCACTTTTCTTCCTGCTAAAGAACATATTTTAGTAGTTCTTTCAGTGAGAACTGGTGGGTGGTACAATTGTTTTGTTTTATTTTTTGTGAAAATATCTTCACTGTGCACCCTTTCCTCAAGAAGAATGAACCAAGAGAAAGAAATGAAAGAAAAAAGAGAAAGAAAAGAAAGGAAGGGAGAGGAAGGAAGGGAGGGAGGAGAAAGAGAAGAAAGAGAAAAGGAAAGAAGGAAAGAAGAAAGAAAGGAAGGGAAAGATAGAAAGGGAAGGAAGGAAGGAAGGAAGGAAGGAAGGAAGGAAGGAAGGAAGGAAGGAAGGAAGGAAGGAAGGAAGGAAGGAAGGAAGGAAGGAAGGTCAGCCAGTCAGTATTTTTTTCTAGTAAGCCAGATATTTTTCATTGCCTTTTGGCCTCTACTGTTGCTGAGAAATCTGATATCAGTCTAATTATTATCCCTTGGTAAGTAAATTTTCTCTTTCAGAAGGTTTGAAGATTTTCTTTTCAATCCTTTATAATCTGCACTGTAACATGTTTCGGTATGGAGTATATATATTTTTATCCTATTCAGTTCCTAAAGTGCCCTTTTGGTCTCAGGATTTATATATATATTCCTTCCATTATGAAAGCTTCTTAGCTTTATACCTTTATTTATATATTCCCTATTACTCTATTCTGTTTTTTCAGATGTCCTATTACGTAACTCAGTGATTTTTTGACTAAGGTAAATATAAACAGAAAGCATACTTGCATATCATGTTACTTTGACAGTTAGCTTTCTGAAGAGTTCTTAGAGAGACCAAAGCCATCAAAGATACAATTTTATGGCATAATCTATAACTCTCAGCCTTTGTGGTTATAATAGTAGTTAGTAAGAATGTGCAAATCACTTCTTAGTCTCACAGTAAAATGACAAGATATAAAAAAGAACATTCTGTTTCCTTTGAAAGAATATAACTTAGAACCTTTGAAATGGCCCAGTACAAAGGGCCACAAACAATTAAGTGATTTTGTTTTTGTATTTTAAGAATGATATAATGATTACTAACAAAATACCCAGTTAACAGTGGCTCCAATAATAGGAATATTTTATATCATCCAAAAAGGAGTTTGGAGATGCATTGTCTCAACTTTCTGCTTGGCCATCCACATCTTCTTTGCCATATCTCTCTGAATGATAACAAGACAGCTACAGTGGTTTCAAAACATCATCTCCTTCTATCTACACATATCAGTGGAAATGAAGGAATGAGGATGCAAATATTTTTCCCTTGCATGTCTTTCTTTTTTTATCAGGGAAAATAATTATTTCCAAGAAGCTCCCCTCTCCCCACCAAAACAATCTCTTTATATCTTATTGGATAAACTTGGTCACATACTGACCTTCACACCAAAAAGTGAGATAAAGGGAATGAAATTAGCACTGGTTTAGAACAGTCATAATTTATTCCCTGAGTCTGGGCATACTGCTGCTTACATAAATTTTTTTTTTTTTAATTTTTCAGTAAGAAAATGGGAGAGATAACTGTTGAACCTACGGATACCCAGCAGTTTTCACCACCAAGATTACAAATTCAAACTATTAATTTCCATATTCATGGAAGAAAGAAAAGGAGGTAGCCTTTCTTTTTCTCATTTTCTGCCTCATTGCCATAAATAAAGAAAAGCAAGTTGAGTGAATTTTTTTCAGAAAATAGAAACTTATTGACTGTAAACTCGAGCAAAAAACCTGATCCAGCAACCAGAAGGCCTGAATCTGCCATCAGTTAGTTATAGCGCCTTGGGCAAATCACTAATGCACAGTTCTCCAACTGTGGTGGAAGAAAGATTGGATTCAATTAATTGCTATACAGTCACTTCTCGTTTTAAGTTTCCATAAGGCTTTGAATCAGCAGCTTAATTATATGGGATGATTTTCAAACTAAAGGTAACTCTACAGCCAAACTTTGTAACTAATAGGCAACCTTGCACCCTGTTGATCTCAAATAATTAATGTGGCTTACAAAGGAATTTAATTTAAGAGTCAGAGTACAACCTAGTCGAGATTCACCATTCAGAAGATGGCCAAATAGGAACAGCTCCAACCTCCAGCTCCCAGCATGAGCAACACAGAAGATGGGTGATTTCTGCATTTCCAACTGAGGTACTGGGTTCATCTCACTGGAGCATGTCGGACAGTCCATGTGGGACAGTGGGTGCAGCCCAAAGAGTGAGAGCTGAAGCAGGGTGAGGCATCTCCTCACCCAGGAAGCACAAGGGGTCAGGGAATTTCCTTTCATAGCCAAGGGAAACCATGACACACAACACCTGGAAAATCCGGTCACTCCCACCCTAACACTGCACTTTACCAAGGGTCTTAGAAAACAGCACACCAGGAGATTATATCCGGCTCCTGGCTTGGAGCGTCCCACGCCCACGGAGCCTCCCTCATCTGCTAGCACAGCAGTCTGAAATCTAACTGCAAGGCGGCAGCTAGGCTGGGAGAGGGGCGCCAGCCACTGCTCAGGCTTAAGTAGGTAAACAAAGCAGCCAGGAAGCTCGAACTGGGTGGAGCCCACTGCAGCTGAAGGAGGCCTGCCTGCCTCTGTAGACTCCACCTCTGGGGACAGGGCATAGCTAAACAACAAGCAGCAGAAACTTCTGCAGATGTAAAAGTCCCTGTCTGACAGCTTTGAGGAGAGTAGTGGTTCTCCCAGCAAGGAGTCTGAGATCTGAGAATGGACACACTGCCTGCTCAAGTGGGTCCCTGACCCCCAAGTAGCCTAACTGGGAGACATCCCCCACTAGGGGCAGACAGACACCTCACATGTCATACGGCCGGGTACACCTGAGATGAAGCTTCCAGAGGAACAATCCGACAGCAACACTTGCTGTTCAACAACATTCTCTCTTTTGCAGCCTCAGCTGCTGATATGCAGGCAAACAGGGTCTGGAGTGGATGTCAGGCAAACTCCAACAGACCTGTAGCTGAGGGTCCTGACTGTTAGAAGGAAAATTAACAAACAGAAAGGACATCCACACCAAAATCCCATCTGTATGTCACCATGATCAAAGACCAAAGGTAGATAAAACCACAAAGATGGGGAAAAAGCAGTGCAGAAAAGCTGAAAATCCAGAAAATCAGAGCGCATCTCCCCCTCCAAAGGAATGCAGCTACTCGCCAGCAACGGAACAAATCTGGACGGAGAATGACTTTGACGAGTGGAGAGAAGAAGGCTTCAGTCGATCAAACTTCTGAGAACTAAAGGAGGAACTATGAACCCAGTGCAAATAAACTAAAACCCTTGAAAAAAGATTTGACAAATGGATAACTAGAATACCCAATGCAAAGAATCAATAAATGACCTGATAGAGATGAAAACCATGACATGAGAACTGCGTGACAAATGCACAAGCTTCAGTAACCAACTTGATCAACTGGAAGAAAGAGTATCAGTGATTGAAGATCAAATGAATGAAATGAAGCGAGAAGAGAAGTTTAGAGAAAAAAAGAGTAAAAAGAAATTAACAAAGACTCCAAGAAATATGGGATTATGAGAAAAGACCAAATCGACGTCTGATTGGTGTGCCTCAAAATGACGGGGAGAATGGAACCAAGTTGGAAAACACTCTTCAGGATATTATCCAGGAGAACTTCCCCAACGTAGCAAGGCAGGCCAACATTCAAATTCAGGAAATACAGAGAACACCACAAAGATACTCCTTGAGAAGAGCAAGTCCAAGACACAGAATTGTCAGATTCACCAAAGTTGAATTGAAGGAAAAAATGTTAAGGGCAGCCAGAGAAAAAGGTCAGGTTACCCACAAAGGGAAGCCCATCAGACTAACAGCAGACCTCTTGGCAGAAACACTACAGGCCAGAAGAGAGTGGGGGCCAATATTCAACATACTTAAACAAAAGAATTTTCAGCCAAGAATTTCACATCCAGGCAAACTAGGCTTCAAGTGAAGGAGAAATAAAATCATTTACAGACAAGCAAATGCTGAGAGATTTTGTCACCACCAGGCCTGCCCTACAAGAGCTCCTGAAGGAAGCACTAAACATGGAAAGGAACAACCAGCAGCAGCCACTGCAAAAATATGCCAAAATGTAAAGACCATCATTGCTAGGAAGAAACTGCATCAACTAGCAAACAAAATAACCAGCTAACATCCTACTTACAGGATCAAGTTCACACATAACAATATTAAGCTTAAATGTAAATGGGCTAAATGGTCCAATTAAAAGACACAGACTGGCAAATTGGATAAAGAGTCAAGACCCATCAGTGTGCTGTATTCAGGAGACCCATCTCATGTGCAGAGACACACATAGGCTGAAAATAAAGGGATGGAGGAAGATCTACCAAGCAAATGGAAAACAAAAAATGGCAGGCGTTGCAAACCTAGTCTCTGATAAAACAGACTTTAAACCAACAAAGATCAAAAGAGACAAAGAATGCCATTACATGATGGTAAAGGGATCAATTCAACAAGAAGAGCTAACTATCCTACATATATATGCACCCAATATAGGAGCACCCAGATTCATAAAGCAAGTCCTTAGAGACTTAAAAAGAGACTTAGACTCCCACACAATAATAATGGGAGATTTTAACACACCACTGTCAATATTAGACAGATCAACGAGACAGAAAGTTAACAAGGATATCCAGGAATTGAACTCAACTCCGCACCAAGCAGACCTAATAGACATCTACAGAACTCTCCACCCCAAATCAGCAGAATATACATTCTTCTCAGCACCACATTGCACTTATTCCAAAGTTGACCACAAAGTTGGAAGTAAAGCACTCCTCAGCAAATGTAAAAGAACAGAAATTATAACAAACTATCTCTCAGACCACAGTGCAATCAAACTAGAACTCAGGATTAAGAAACTCAATCAAAACCGCTCAACTACATGGAAACTGAAAAATCTGCTCCTGAATGACTACTGGGTACATAACGAAATGAAGACTGAAGTAAAGATGTTCTTTGAAACCAATGAGAACAAAGACACAACATACCAGAATCTCTGGGACACATTTAAAGCAGTGTGTAGAGGGAAATTTATAGCACTAAATGCCCACAAAAGAAAGCAGGAAAATCTAAAATTGACACCCTAACACCACAATTAAAAGAACTAGAGAAGCAAGAGCAAACACATTCAAAAGCTAGCAGAAGGCAAGAAATAACTAAGATCAGAGTACAACTGAAGGAGATAGAGACACAAAAACCCTTCAAAAAATCAATGAATCCAGGAGCTGGTTTTTTGAAAAGATCAACAAAATTGATAGACTGCTAGCAAGACTAATAAAGAAGAAAAGAGAGAAGAATCAAATAGATGCAATAAAAAATGATAAAGGGGATATCACCACCGATCCCACAGATACAAACTACCATCAGAGAAAACTATAAACACCTCTATGCAAATAAACTAGAAAACCTAGAAGAAATGGATACATTCCTGGACACTTACACTCTCCCAAGACTAAACCAGAAGAGGATGAATCCCTGAATAGACCAATAGCAGGCTTTTAAATTGAGGCAACAATTAATAGCCTACCAACCAAAAAGAGTCCAGGACCAGACGGATTCACAACCGAATTCTACCAGAGGTACAAGGAGGAGCTGGTACCATTCCTTCTGAAACGATTCCAATCAATAGAAAAAGAGGGAATCCTCCCTAACTTATTTTATGATGCCAACATCATCCTGATACCAAAGCCTGGCAGAGACACAACAAAGAAAGAGAATTTTAGACCAATATAACTGATAAATATCGATGCAATAAAATACTGGCAAACCAAATCAATAAAATACTGGCAAACCAAATCCAGCAGCACATCAAACAGCTTATCCACCATGGATCAAGTGGGCTTCATCCCTGGGATGCAAGGTTGGTTCAACATATGCAAATCAATAAACGTAATCCAGCATATAAACAGAACCAAAGACCACAGAACCACATGATTATCTCAATAGATGCAGAAAAGGCCTTTGACAAAATTCAACAGCCCTTCATGCTAAAAACTCTCAATAAATTTGGTACTGACAGAATGTATCTCAAAATAATAAGAGCTATTTATGACAAACCCATAGCCAATATCATACTAACTGGGCAAAAACTGGAAGCATTCCCCTTAAAAATGGGCACAAGACAGGGATGCCCTCTCTCACCACTCCTATTCAACATAGTGTTGGAAGTTCTGGCCAGCGCCATCAGGCAAGAGAAAGAAATAAAGGGTATTCAATTAGGAAAAGAAGCAGTCAAATTGTCCCTGTTTGCAGATGACATGATTGTATATTTAGAAAACTCCATCGTCTCAGCCCAAAATCTCCTTAAGCTGAAAGGCAACTTCAGCAACGTCTCAGGGTACAATATCAATATGCAAAAATCACAAGCATTCTTATACACTAAAAGCAGACAAACATATATCCAAATCATGAGTGAATTCCCATTCATAATTGCTTCAAAGAGAATAAAATACCTAGGAATCCAACTTACAAGGGATGTGAAGGACCTCTTCAAGGAGAACTACAAACTGCTGCTCAACGAAATAAAAGAGGACACAAATGAATGGAAGAAACTTCCATGCTCATGGATAGGAAGAATCAATATTGTGAAAATGGCCATACTGCCCAAGGTAATTTATAGACTCAATGCCATCCCCATTAAGCTACCAATGACTTTCTTCATAAAATTGCAGATTCACCATTCATATTTAAGTTTTGACTAGCATAATTTACAATCAGACACTTGCTTTATGGTGAATCTATATGGGAAGAATGTTTCTGAATCTATCTTCCCAAAAGAGCATTACTAAGTGGTCTGGGGAAGAATGAGTTCTGAGGTAAAAATAAATTTGAGAGATGCCGGATTAATCGTATTTAAATAAATTTCTTTATCATAAACTTCTTAGAAGACCTACAATGCCAAAGTGTGTTGTGATTCTCCCAAAGAGATAGATCACCTCCAAATTTGACTGTGGGTCCATTCTTCATGAAACATTTGAATTATTTCTCAATTTAAAGTAATCATGCTGCCTTATATTTTTGTATGGAGTTGACATAAATTCCAAAATATTTTTTAAAACATCCTCTTGTAGTTCTATGAACACCTTTCCTTCCCAGACCTTTTTTGCACTACGTTTTAACAATTCTGCCCTAATTGATTATAAGATGTCAAACTAATAATATTATTCCAGAAATGGAAAATAAACAGTATATAAATATACATGTAAATTTTAGCACACATATTAATTTAATAAATATATATATTTTGTTATACTTTAATTTCTAGGGTACATGTGCACAACATGCATGTTTGTTAAATATGTATACATGTGCCATGTTGGTGTGCTGCATGCATTAACTCGTCATTTACATTAGGTATATCACTTAATCCTATCCCTCACCCTTCCCCTCACCCCACAACAGGCCCTGGTGTGTGATGTTCCCCTCCTGTGTCCAAGTGTTCTCATTGTTCAATTCCCACCTATAAGTGAGAACATGCGGTGTTTGGTTTTCTGTCCTTGAGATAGTTTGCTCAGAATGATGGTTTCCAGCTTCATCCATGTCCCAACAAAGGACACGAACTCATCGTTTTTTGATGGCTGCATCATATTCCATGGTGCATATGTGCCTCATTTTCTTAATGCAGTCTATTATTGATGGACATTTGGGTTGGTTCCAAGTCTTTGCTATTGTGAATAGTGCCACAATAAACATATGTGTGTGCATGTGTCTTTATAGCAGCATGATTTATAATCCTTTGGGTATATACCCAGTAATGAGATGGCTGGGTCATATGGTATTTCTAGTTCTAGATCTTTGAAGAATCACCACACTGTCTTCCACAATGGTTGAACTAGTTTACAGTCCCACCAACAGTGTAAAAGTGTTCCTATTTCTACACATCCTCTCCAGCACCTGTTGTTTCCTGACTTTTTAATGATCGCCATTCTAACTGGTGTGAGATGGTATTTCATTGTGGTTTTGATTTGCATTTCTCTGATGGCCAGTGATGATGAGAATTTTTTCATGTGTCTGTGGGCTGCATAAATGCCTTCTTTTGAGAAGTGTCTTTTCATATCCTTTGCCCACTTTTTGATGGGGTTGTTTGATTTTTTTCTTGTAAAATTTGTTTGAGTTCTTTGTAGATTCTGGATATTAGCCCTTTGTCAGAAGGGTAGATTGTAAATTTTTTCTCCCATTCTGTAGGTTGCCTGTTCACTCTGATGATAGTTTATTTTGCTGTGCAGAAGTTCTTTAGTTTAATTAGATCTCATTTGTCAATTTTGGCTTTTGTTGCCATTGCTTTGGTATTTTAGTCATGAAGTCTTTGCCCATGCCTATGACCTGAATGATATTGCCTAGGTTTTCTTCTAGGGTTTTTATGGTTTTATGTCTAACATTTAAGTATTTAATCCATCTTGAATTAATTTTTTGTATAAGGTGTAAGGAAGGGATCCAGTTTCCACTTTCTACATATGGCTAGCCAGTTTTCCCAGTACCATTTATTAAATGGGGAATCCTTTCCCCATCTCTTGTTTTTGTCAAGTTTGTCAAATATCAGATGGTTGTAGATGTGTAGTATTATTACTGAGGGTTCTGTTCTGTTCCATCGGTCTATATCTCTGTTTTGGTACCAGTATCCCTCTGTTTTGGTTACTGTAGGCCTTGTAGTATAGTTTGAAGTCAGGTGGCATGATGCCTCCAGCTTTGTTCTTTTGGTTTAAGATTGTCGTGACAATGCAGGCTCTTTTTTGGTTACACATGAACTTTAAAGTAGTTGTTTTCCAATTCTGTGAAGAAAGTCATTGGTAGCTTGATGGGGATGGCACTGAATCTATATATTACCTTGGGCAGTATGGCCATTTTCACAATATTGATTGTTCCTATCCATGAGCATGGAATGTTCTTCCATTTGTTTGTGTCCTCTTTTATTTCGTTGAGCAGCGGTTTGTAGTTCTGCTTGAAGAGGTCCTTCACATCCCTTGTAAGTTGGATTCCTAGGTATTTTATTCTATTTGAAGCAATTGTGAATGGGAGTTCACTCATGATTTGGCTCTCTGTTTTTCTGTTATTGGTGTATAGGAATGCTTGTGATTTTTGCACATTGATTTTGTATCTGGAGACTTTGCTGAAGTTGCTTATCAGCTGAAGGAGATTTTGGACGGAGACGATGGGGTTTTCTAAATATACAATCATGTCATCTGCAAACAGGGACAATCTGACTGCTTCTTTTTCTAATTGAGTAGCCTTTATTTCTTTCTCTTGCCTGATGGCGCTGGCCAGAACTTCCAACACTATGTTGAATAGGAGTGGAGAGAGAGGGGGAATGCTACCAGTTTTTGCCCATTCAGTATGATATTGGGGGTGGGTTTGTCATAAATAGCACCTTTTTTTTTTTTTGAGATACGTCCTATCAATACCTAGTTTATTGAGAGCTTTTAGCATGAAGGGCTGTTGAGTTTTGTTGAAGGCCTTTTCTGCATCTATTGAGATAATCATGTGGTTTTTGTCTTTTGTTCTGTTTATGTGATGGATTATGTTTATTGTTTTGCATACATTGAACCAGCATTGCATCCCAGGGATGAAGCCCACTTGATTGTGGTGGATAAGGTTTTTGATGTGCTGCTGGATTCGGCTTGCCACTATTTTATTGAGGATTTTTACATTGATGTTCATCAGGGATATTGGTCTAAAATTCTCTTTTTTTGTTGTGTCTCTGCCAGACTTCGGTATCAGGATGATGTTTAGCTTCATAATATGAGTTAGGGAGGATTCCCTGTTTTTCTGTTGATTGGAATAGTTTCAGAAGGAATGGTACCAGCTCCTCCTTGTACCTCTGGTATAATTCGGTTGTGAATCCGTCTGGTCCTGGACTTTTTTTGGTTGGTAGGGTATTCATTATTGCCTGAATTTCATAGCCTGTTATTGGTCTATTCAGGGATTCAACTTCTTCCTGGTTTAGTCTTGGGAGGGTGTATGGGTCCAGGAATTTATCCATTTCTTCTAGATTTTCTAGTTTATTTGCATAGAGATTTTTACAGTATTCTCTGTATTGATATCCCCTTTATCATTTTTCATTGCATCTATTTGATTCTTCCCTCTTTTCTTCTTTATTACTCTTGCTAGCAGTCTATCAATTTTGTTGATCTTTTCAAAAAATCAGCTCCTGGATTCATTGATTTTTTGAAGGGTTTTTGTGTCTCTATCTCCTTCAGTTCTGCTCTGATCTTGGTTATTTCTTGCCTTCTGCTAGCTTTTGAATGTGTTTGCTCTTGCTTCTCTAGTTATTTTAATTGTGATATTAGGGTGTCAATTTTGGATCTTTCCTGCTTTCTCTTGTGGGCATTTAGTGCTATAAATTTCCCTCTACACACTGCTTTAAATGTGTCCCAGAGATTCTGGTATGTTGTATCTTTGTTCTCATTGGTTTCAAAGAACATCTTTACTTCAGTCTTCATTTTGTTATGTACCCAGTAGTCATTTAGGACCAGGTTGTTCAGTACCTATGTAGTTGAGTGGTTTTGATTGATTTCTTAATCCTGAGTTCTATTTTGATTGCACTGTGGACTGAAAGACAGCTTGTTATAATTTCTGTTTTTTTACATTTGCTGAGGAGTGCTTTACTTCCAACTATGTGGTCAATTTTTGAGTAAGTGTGATGTGGTGCTGAGAAGAATGCATATTCTGCTGATTTGGGGTGGAGAGTTCTGCAGATGTCTATTAGGTCCATTTGGTGCAGAGCTGAGTTCAATTCCTGGATATCCTTTTTAACTTTCTGTCTCGTTGATCTAACGTTGACAGTGGTGTGTTAAAATCTCCCATTATTATTGTGTGGGAGTCTAAGTCTCTTTTTAAGTCTCTAAGGACTTGCTTTATGAATCTGGGTTCTCCTGTATTGGGTGCATATATATGTAGGATAGTTAGCTCTTCTTGTTGCATTGATCCCTTTACCATTATGTAATGCCCTTCTCTGTCTTTTTTGATCTTTGTTGGTTTAAAGTCTGTTTTATCAGAGACTAGGATTGCAACCCCTGCCATTTTTTGTTTTCCATTTGCTTGGTAGATCTTCCTCCATCCTTTTATTTTGAGCCTATGTGTGTCTCTGCACATGAGATGGGTCTCCTGAATACAGCACACTGAGGGGTCTTGACTCTTTATCCAATTTGCCAGTCTGTGTCTTTTAATTGGACCATTTAGCCCATTTACATTTAAGGCTAATATTGTTACGTGTGAATTTGATCCTGTAAGTAGGATGTTAACTGGTTATTTTGCTCGTTAGTTGATTCCGTTTCTACCTAGCATTGATGGTCTTTACAATTTGGCATGTGTTTGCAGTGGCTGGTTCCAGTTGTTCCTTTCCATGTTTTTAGTGCTTCCTTCAGGAGCTCTTGTAAGGCAGGCCTGGTGGTGACAAAATCTCTCAGCATTTGCTTGTCTGTAAATGATTTTATTTCTCCTTCACTGATGAAGCTTACTTTGGCTGGATATGCAATTCTGGGTTGCAAAATCTTTTGTTTAAGAATATTAAATATTGGCCCCCACTCTCTTCTGGCCTGTAGTGTTTCTGCCGAGAGGTCTGCTGTTAGTCTGATGGGCTTCCTTTTGTGGGTAACCTTTCTCTCTGGCTGCCCTTAACATTTTTTTCTTCATTTCATATTTGGTGAATCTGATAATTATGTGTCTTGGAGTTGCTCTTCTTGAGGAGTATCTTTGTAGGCATTCTCTGTATTTCATAAATTTGAATGTTGGCCTGCCTTGCTACGTTGGGGAAGTTCTCCTGGATAATACCCTGAAGAGTGTTTTCCAACTTGGTTCCATTCTCCCTGTTACTTCCAGGTACACCAATCAGGCATAGATTTGGTCTTTTCATATAGTCCCATCTTTCTTGGAGGCTTTGTTCATTTCTTTTACCTCTTTTTTTCTCTAAACTTCTCTTCTTGCATCATTTCATTCATCTGATCTTCAATCACTGATACACTTTCTTCCAGTTGATTGAATCAACTACTGCAAGCTTGTGCATGCAGCACATAGTTCTTGTGCCATGGTTTCAGCTCCATCAGGTCATTTATGGTCTTCTCTAAGCTGTTTATTCTAGTTAGCCATTCATCTAATCGTTTTTCAAGGTTTTCTATTGGCTTTGCAATTGGTTTGAACATCCTCCTTTAGCTCAGAGAAGTTTGTTATTACCAATCGTCTGAAGCCTTCTTCTCAACTTGTCAAAGTCATTCTCCATCCAGGATTTTTCCATTGCTGGCAAGGAGTTGCATTCCTTTGGAGGAGAAGAGATGCTCTGGTTTTTTAGAATTTTCAGCTTTTCTGCTCTGTTTTTTCCCCATCTTTGTGGTTTTGTCTACCTTTGGTGTTTGACGATGGTGATGTACAGATGGGGTTTTGGTGTGGATGTCCTTTCTGTTTGTTAGTTTTCCTTCTAACAGTCAGGACCCTAAGCTGCAGGCCTGTTGAGGTTTTCTGGCGGTCCACTCCAGATCCTGTTTGCCTGGGTATCACCAGCAGAGGCTGCAGAACACAAATATTGAAGAACGGCAAATGTTTCTGCTTGATCCTTCCTCTGGAAGCTTCGTCTCAGAGGGGCACCTGGCAATATGAGGTGTCAGTCAGCCCCTACTGGGAGGTATCTCCCATTTAGGCTACTCCGGGATCAGGGACCCACTTGAGGAGGCAGTCTGTTCATTCTCAGATCTCAAACTCCATGCTAGGAGGAGGATTACTCTCTTCAAAGCTGTCAGACAGGGAAGTTTAAGTCTGCAGTAATTTAACAAATATTAAATGGTATGAACACTACCTTCACATTGTAAAGATACAATATTACAGGCAACTATTTTGTCCCCAGTATTTTAACTTATTTGTCAATGATCACTTTTAGGCCACCTTTTTGAAATATTTTATAGAATAAAGGTTTGGGGGAAACAGAGAAATATTAATTTAAGTCATTTTTCTAAATATGCTATAATTGTAGATATGCTTGAACTCATTCAAAAGAAAGAGCAAGCAGATAACACCAGGAAAGAACAGGAAAGTTTTTACTGCTTATAAAAATAAGTCCATCAACAAGGGATTTCAGGCAGGAGTCACACTAGAACTGCTTGCAGACCAAAATTTCAAATCCTAAATGAATCTTTGCAGAAAGTAAACTGCAAAAAAATTGGAATGGGTTTTCATTCCTTTGTCATGTAGCTAGTAAGGGATGGATATTGCCTACTGGGAGAACCATCTTGCTGCCTGAAGAACAGTAGAAATGACAGTAATAAAAAACACAGAAGAATTTAGGGGTTGCTATCAGGGGAGCAAAAGAGTCTCCATTGGTTTAGTAGAGAAAAGCAGCCTTAAAACGAAATAAACAGAAACTTTTAAAATATCTCCATCAAAAGTATGAGTTTTTATGGGAGTAAATAAGTCATCATCTGTTAATGAACACACAGTAACAGAAGTGGCTTCTAAGGCCAAAGAATTTCAAATATCTAAGAACCAGGAAGAATGGAAAGGAAAGTTCAAGATAATAACTTAACCTAATAACAAAGTTGTAAATAACAATAATAAGATGATGAAATATTTGTTAAGCAGATACTTACATCTATTATTTCATGAAACCCTATGCAATCGTTACTACAAAAAATGAAGGCTTAGACATGTTGAGTGACTGCCCAAATTCTTGAGAATTTTGACCAGGTCATGGAGAGTGTTTTTAGGATGTTAATTTATGTGTGCATCATGGGTGGGTGGAAGGAGACGTCAAATGTTGGCAAAGTAAAAGGATACAAAACCATAGACACACCCAATTTGTCTACCATTTTCATTTTAAATTTTTGTTCAAACTGGAATGTTATTTTCCATTTAACCATTATTTAATAGATCCCTTTATGGTTACAATTTTCTAATAAAGGATAGCTATATTTTTAAATTAAAAAATTAAAAATAAATTTGCCATCTGCCTAACTAGACAACATTGCCATCTAGTGGTCTAAACACACTACAGCTACCACTTCTGGGGTGACAGCAGGGGTCCTATCAAGGCTCTGAAGGATGTGCCCAGTAGATACAATGTTAATAATGATGGCAAGCCATACCAAGAGCACACAAACTCATCCAAAGCAAACGTGCTGACATTCAACAAGAAAACTCACTCTAACCTCAAAGATGTAACAGCTTCACTGAGAAAAAAACAACCAAAAAAAAAAAAAACAACTACCACCACCATTGAACCAAGGTTTTGATGTGCCTCACTTATTTATTTATTTTTCTTTGAAATTTTAAGATCCATTTCTTACTCCTGTGTTCACCTACCTGCATGGTAATGTTTTCAAACATTCTCTCATCTTTACAGTAAGAATATAGCCCTCTATCAACATGACCAAGGAAAGAAGCAGGTATCAGCTGCTAATGACAATCAATAATTCAACAGGGAGTCAATCTGTTGACTTAACAGACTTTAAGTTAAGTTTAAGTCCCTGTTGACTTTAAGTCAGGGACTTAAAGACCCGGAATCTGTCCTAGAATGAGCAAGCTAAAGCTAGGCTTTGGTCTAAACAAGATGAAGATTTAAAGGACAGGAAAATAGGAAAAGGCTTACAAAATTGGCACAGATGCAGCTTCAACTGAGGTACCCAATATTCTAGGGATAAATTCTCTTAACAAACATCCTTTGGGGCCTTTTCTTTAATTAAAATCAGATACTCACTGCTTCTCCAGATTTACTGCAAGGCTTATGTAATGCTTTGTTTCTGCAACCAGGTCACCTATTGAAACCATCAACGTGCTGAAAGGGCACGGAAGGGCATGGAGAAAGAACCACGTCAAGGAGTGGACCACTGTCACAACACCACTGGTGGGTTTTTGCCAAATCCCATCTCTGACCCTACAAGTTTAAGATCATGAAGGATGTGAGAACACAAACAAAACAGCTGTTAAATCTTTTTTAGCCCATTTTGGATGAAATAAGTATAGAAACACAGGAGATCAGTTCAGATCTGTTTGAATAAAGGAACAGGAAAAGTTGGAAGAGGCAATTTTCAGAAATCCAAATACAGTATGCGCTTCTCCAAAATTTGCATCAGAGGCTGAATCACGCCCATGCAAATGGATCTTAGTTCAAATTCATGTCAGAAAAATCTGGAACACACTTCACTTCCCATATGCAAATATCCTAGGAAAGCAGCTGTTTGTTCTTACCTATAATAAAAAGGATCTCCACTGCAATGTCACTGACAGTTGTGCTCCGAGTTGTGGATAGGTCGTCGTTGCCAATAAAGCAAACGTTGTAAGGTACAGTCACAGCAACATAAAACGTTGCCAACAAAATAAGCCAGTCCCAGCCAGCTTTAAAAGTGCTAAAATGCAAAAGTATGAATTTGGACTTTTTTGCATCAGAAACTTTATACTCCGGAAATGCTGGTTTATCTACAAAAACATTCTGTGGATGAAAACCAAAAGGAGAGAAAGGAGAAACACAACATTAGAAGCAAGGATTACACAGTTTGAAACATACACTTTTGTGAGAAGGATCATTCACTACACAATGCAATATCTTACAAGTGACTTTTAAAAGTTGGTGATGCAAAACATCTAAACATCTAAAACTGAGCAGAGATCTTTGTTATAAGGAACAGGAATATGCAGAGTTTAGTCATGAAGCTAAGTGAGTAACCCAGATTTTGTTCATTAAAAAATAAAAAAGACCATTACCTAAGAAGTCATCAAAAAACATTCACAGTTACATGTAATCCTACACACATTATAAACACAAAGCTATATTTACATTCCTATTGTCATGGGAACATTCTGTATACTTACAGATTTCTGATGACAGTCATTATCTAAAGACTACATTTGACCTGATATTTTACTCATGACAGCAATGGTATCTTTCTTTCCAAAAAGAATAGATATATGACCAATAATATATTGTAAACAGTTTACATTTCTTTCCAAATATAGCTAAGTCATGCTAACTACTTTCATTTTTTGCATTGTGGCTGTTGGTGAAGTTGGGAACCCAAACCTCATTACCTTGATAGACACAGATGCAGTCTGACATGCACCAGACATTGTTCAGATGGTAAAGTAAGAAACAGTTACTTAAGAGTTATTATTCAAGTCAGGGGAGGAGAAAGCCAGTGTTCACTGTGCAGTTGACTAAATGCAGAATAGCTGGAGTTTTTGATAACTGCAAAAGGACTTCACTTTGAATGCAGTTCAAATTGATGAACAATTCCCTTGTTGCTAGAAGACAAAGGGAGGCCCAACAATAGCATGTGTGGAAATTTGACAAGCCTGTGACCAGATACTTGCAGACCTTGCTTTGACCTCAATTAATGAGAAATCCAAGACAGGTAATGGAAACTTATATTTGAAAGTTTAGTTGAATTAACAGAGCAGTTAAAAATTCCAGAATACATATTACTTGTAGGTCACTATGGTGTGTTCTTGTCTCACTCATTGAGGGAAGGGCAGATTAATGTGAAGTGTTCAGGGATCCTGAAGTACCTGAGGATTCAAGAAAGGTTCAGAAACATCAGGAACATCTAGCTCTAAGTGGTGACTGTCAGTGATTGAATAGTTTTGCTACCTTGATATTAATGCACCCCTGTCTGGCATTTCTCTTTGGTAGGTATTTTCAACCCATGTTTCCACTTCCTGTTAATATTCTCACTCAACCCACACAGGCATCTCATAATGTCAGCACTTCGTGGTGGGTCACTGTTAAACTATTTCCAGATGGTCCTTAGATGCCCATCTGCCACTGCATCTATGTTTCATACAATTCCCTGATATTCATCCTGTCTCCTTTGCCTCATTCTCTGGTTTGAAGAAACCAGTTCCAAAGGTAGACTTTGGCATAAAACAGAGAAGAGGAGACGAAGTAGCCCTGTTGGGCTTCTCATAAAAATTCAGTCTGTTATTGGAAGAGGGAGTTGAGATCTGTAACCATTAATCTTCCCACTATTGATAAACACTTCTAGTTATAACAACATGATTGATTCTAATCCAAATTTTCCCTGAATATTTACTACAATAAAGAGTTATCAGAAGCCATGGGAAACATCTCATTTTCTATCCACATAAATTTTTCCTATCATATTACAGAAATTAAAATTTTACAGTGTTTGAGGGAACATCGATATCTAGGGGTAATGATTTGGGAAAACTAAAAAGTGAAGTTTTTGCTTTTGTTTTTGATTATGCTGATAATGAAGCATTAGGGATTCTGTCACAAAAGTTCAGCAATATATCACTTTTCTGTACAAATCAGAAAATAAATCACATGGTTTCATTTTGTAAGCTACTTAGAACATATTTTAAAAATATTTTTAAAAGATACTGAGAATTCAATACATTTGAGATTAGATTTAAATTTTGAAATGTTAACTCAAATCCTGCAAACATCTTTACATAATCACCTGAGTGAAAAAAAATAGATGCTCCTCTTCTTCCACCAGTTTTTGTAACGTTTTATCAAAATCCTTTCAAATGAAAAAAATACTTAAAATTGTAAAGAAAAATTCTACACAGTTGTAAAATTATGCTTTTTAGCAGGAAGCAGGGAAGAAGACATGTTATTTGTAACTGTCAAACATGGAGTTTGTCTACTCTAGACGTTAGGTTTATCTTATTTATTAATCTTCAATCATATTTCTTTAGTACCAATGGTGTTTTAGATGTTTAACCTCTAACCTGTGACACCAACAAAATAGTTAACTCCAGTGCCTAATTAAGGTAATTGTTTCCTATTGTTGCAATAGTTCCTTTGAAGAGATCATCTGAATGAGCAAGAGAATGTGAAAATATTTCTACAGTCACTTCAGTGAGTAATCTAAAGCCAGTGTATGCCTTTGATGATTACCACTGTCCCCTGCCGGAAATACGCATTTGTAGCACTCTCCTTTCAAGCTTCTAAGGCTCTAGTGTGATCTTTAACATTTCTTCGTGTTGGAAACATTTGCATCATCTCATTCTTATTTGATTGACAGAATAACAAATTAAGGAAGGTAGAATTTGAAAACACCTTTTTCAAGGTATACCAGGCAAAGTTAGAGCCAGACTAAAATATGTTGCATCTTGATTCCCAAACCTGCTGATGACCTGATGAGTTCATTTGACTATGGCTGAAGCATATATTCCTGTTCCACAGAACTGTATCTGAGAAACAGCAAGGTAAGAGTCAGAAGCACGGTGGCTTTGAATTAGAAGATTAAAGATTGGGTACCACAACTGCTGCTTCTAATAAGTTGAGTTTTTTCCATCATTAAAATGGGACTAATAAAAATCAGACCTAGTACTGGCTTCTATGAGAATCAAATAATATGATTTAAGTAAAAGGAATTTGTAAATAGCAAACGACTATAAAATGTTAAGAATTATTTTTTGTGTGTGCAAATGTTATTACAGCCAGAATTTCCAGAAAATTTGTTTATTTAATAAACTATACAAGTCATTTCCTCTTCTCCCTTCTGTCTTCCTTCTATCTGCCATTTAGCCATTCTACTCTGTTATTCCTGAAAGGAGATGGTGAACAGGTGAACAGGGGAATTCCTGATTCCATACTTTGCTTCAGGAATAAGATATTACCTGTAGTATTAGATATTACCTGTAGTATTACCTGTAGTATTAGAGTCACTGTGCTGATTAGGCGTCTTAAATTACTATGTATTATTTTAATACTCTACCCTGATGTTTGTATTTCTTAAATGAATGGCAATTAAGCAAATTAGCTAAGTAATGGGAGTTATACTTTTTTTGAAATCATATTTTTAAGTACTGCTTTGTACTTTGTTAAATCTAAAGGGAAAAATAGCATGCCCAGCAAATGCATTTTAAAGCACTAATTCTTACTACGTTTAAATTCTCCACTTAAAGCTAGATAGTGTCAGCTTTCAGCCTTACAGAATCTGTGGATAATATTTGTTTAGGTGCTTTGCTGGTTGGTTTGCATGGAATCAAGCCCAGATGTAGTTACCTTTGTTTCTTCCTATAACTTGCTTATGTCACTAAGGCTGACTTGGTAACTGAAAAGGGATGTAAATAGGCACCAGTGGAAGGATCCATAGATCAAGTGGTGTGTACTGTTTCAAGCCTCTCCCTGGATTCCCAGGAAATCAATATAACACTAGGGCACACATATCCCTAGAGAACCTTTATACTGAATTAGGACCAAAAAAAAAAAAAAAAAAAAATCAAAATGTGACCCTCCACAGTGGTACATGGCAGACCAGCACGGACATGGTTGATGGTCCTGGGAGGACAAATGATTCAAAACATCTTGTTTTGGCTTCCAGAAAGTTGCACTGAAGTAGAGCCAGGTTTGCAGCACTTTCATGTCAAATCTCGCTCCTCACCCTGGGTTCATACATCTTTCTTTGTTCACTACAATCAGAGAAATGAATACTTTGTATGTCTGATGAATGGTCCTGTTTTATCAAAGCATGTGTATGTGTATGTCAGATTAGGTAGTCCTTGAGCTTGCTATGTTAAAAATAAAATGTCAAAGGATCCCCCCCCCCTCTGTCGTTAACTCCCAGAACTTCTGGATCTTAAATCAATTCCAAAATAGATCTGGTCATTTCATGTGACTTTTTCTTGTCATTGGCAAGTTAGATGCTGGTATTTAATCTGCCACCTATGGTCACACAACCTCCCATATATGTTTTGATGATTCCATAAGGCAAATTAATGACATTAACATCATTTTAAAACTCTGACTATCTACAACTAAATAGATATTGTTCTAGGTTTCTCAGTGAAGTCTCTTAGTGCTAAGAACCAGTTACAAAATTCAGTGTGAAATCCTGGAGGATATATGTCATGTAAAATTGGAAAGAATCACCTTATACAGGCATAGTTATTTGTTGTGGCTTTGACAGACAGACACCATATTTCAGAAAGCAACTCTATTGTAATTTACTAAAAGTGTGACTTTCCAAAATTGTTTAATGTATGGTATGCAATTGTAAATCCAGTGTTTTACTGTGAAATTTTCAACTGTGTTTTATATATAATGAAAGTTTTTTAGTGGCGTAATGGCTTTGATTTGGTCATGTTTCTCCTGGATAAAAGCATTTGTAGAACTAGATAATGTGCAAAACGATAGAACTAAAATTAAATTTGAGAAATTTTAACCAATAAACTATGAATGTGTAATATGACTTGCTGCATCATTTTTGTTTCATAAAATATAACCAGTGTGTCCCCATTTGCAGTGTCCCTAGTACCATATTTACTTCACTGCAATAATATTCTAATCTCTATGCTGTGATAACACGATGATTAAGCACTTTTATTATAGAAATGCCTCATGACTGCTGACCTTTTCCAGTTTGTTCTATATAGAAAAGCACAAACCAAAGTGGAAAAAAAAATGTAGGCAAGCCAGTAAATGGGTAATTGAGGCCTTTCTTTAACGAGTCAAACATTGCCACCAGGGGAAACACTAGCATTCGTCCTGTACACACATACCACCTACGTTATTTATTTTCAATTTGTTCTTTTCTCTTCTTTGCAGGTGCCCAGAGATGTGATAAAGGACTGCTCGACTCCGTCTCCGGGCTGAGTCAAAGTGGGTCCCTGCTCTTGATCTTCCTTTGACTTTGTCTGGGGGAAAATAAAGCTCATTAGACACAAATGCATGCATCATTTCACCTCCAAAATGTCGTTTTGACAGTTCCCTTTCAAGAGCATATTGTACATGTTTTCCAATACCTAAAATAATCTGCTGGATCCTAATGACATTTAATTTAATTTTAGTCCTTTATAATTTGTACATTTTTATCATCATATTGACTGCATTAATTTTTTAAAATTAAAGTAAAACATACATGAACAGAGGAGAACTTTCAAATAGTTCAGGAAATCATTAATGGGTATTATTCCTTCCTTCCTGCTATTCCACACTGAAATTGCTAATTCTACTCTCAACATTTAAAAACATTCTTTCCAGAAAAATTTCTAATATGTACCCTATATCCACACTTATAATTATTTTTTCTCTGCATATATATATATAAGTTTACAGTAAAAATTGTTTAGTTATTACTTTTTTCACATTAAAATACTTGCAAATCATTCAATATTTGCATATTATAGTTCTCTCCTATTTTTTTAAACGGCTAATAGCACACTATGTTAAGGATATAACTAATTTTATTAATTTTACTGTTTCTCTATCATGAAGATTCAGATTTATCTAAGACTTTTTTGTCAAAATCTGTGTGGCCAATCCTGCAAAGAAAATTCTTAAATGCATACAGCTTTGAGTTTATTAAGTAAATAAATTACTGGCAGAGGTATGTACATTTTAAATTTTGGTATACATATTCCATATTTCATTCCAGCAATTTACAGTACCAGCAAGTGAATAGATGTGCCTGCTTCACCACACACATGCCAAAACTATAAACTATTAAATGAGTATTGGCTAATATTTGGATAGTTGAAAAATGCCATATTAATTTGTATTATAAAAATCATGAGTGTGGATGAGCATGCTTTAAATATTTATTGTTTGTTTGTATTGATTTTTCTGGTCTATTCAGTTTTGTCAATTTTGAAATCGAAGTAGTGTTTTTAAATTTATTTGCAGTAGCTCTTTGTATACTAGAGTAATGGCCATTTTCTCATCATATTTGCCAACAAAAATGTTCCCAATTTGTTCTTGACTTTGGAATTCATTTACGCAGTTTATAAATTCTAAAATACCTGTTGTCATGTTACAGTAGATAGTTAGTCAGACATGAACAGTGCAGGAGAGGACCATCTCCCCAGGAATGTCAAGCAAACATTAGTTGATGGTCTAGTGGTTGCTAAACTGTCGCTCTGAAATGATAATTGGCTGCAGCCAGTGCCAGTGAAAGACAGTATCCCGATAGGTAGAAAACACCTGAGCTGGTGATGTTAGGAGTTGAACGAGTGGGCTCAAGCATGCTCACTAAGAGGCAAAATGGCGGTGTTTAACTGGTACATAACCTTCCTCTGGGAATGCACTACTGGTAATGGAAAGCACCTCAAGTGAACATGTGCACAGTTTCAGTAAACACATTGTGCATGCAGCCCCTCCCTAGTGCTGGCAGGCCACTGTGCATGTGGACAGCCTACCTCAAGAGAAGAGCCAAGAAAAGAGAAATGGAAACCCTAAAACCACGCTAATGTGTAAAACCCCAAGTCAAAGGCTGAACAGAGAACTTGGATCTCTCAAGTCACGTGCTTGGCCCGCTTTCAAGTGTACATTGCTTCCTTTCATTCCTGCTCTAAAGCATTTTAAATAAACTCTCAATCTTAAAACTTGCCTTGCTCTCTCCCTCTGCCTTAAACCTACTTCTGCCCCTTGGCTGAATTCTTTCCTCCAAGAAGGCAAGCATTGAGTTTGCTGCAGACCTATATGGATTTGCCACTGGTTTCAGTCAGACTTATCTTTCTATTTCTGGTGTCTAGACATTATGCCCTGCATAGCCAAACTATTGTCACACAAAAATATATGCAAGTTTATTCCAATATATTTTGCCCTTACTTTAAAAAGTTTTAACATTTAAATCTTTAATCCAATTGGACTATATTTTAGTAAAACAAAGTAAGGATCTAGCTATATTGTTTTCTTTCTAAAGGGCTACTGTTCAAGAAAAATAAAGTGGTTATGTTACATTAAGAAACATTTAGTCATTATTTGATCAAATTTCACCCTAAATAAATTGTATCTATGTTACAATTATTGCAAAATATAAAAACATTACAATCTATTTATTTAAGTTCATCATAAAATCTCTCTACTATTATAAAAGCTCTTTGATATCTCTCCTTCATAAAAAAAATTTGGTTTAGTTGCTATGTCATAGAAGCCATATGACTGCTGTTGATGCCTACTGTGTGCCAGGCTCTGTTCTAGATCTTCCAAATTTATTATTAAAACTGATCCTCGTAAGTATCCTATGAAATAAGTATTATTATTTGCCATTTACAGATGAGAAAACTGAAGGTCTAATAACACATTAGATGGTCACACATCTAGTAACAGGAGTAGAGTCAGTATGTGAAGTCAGATTGGTCTCGAGTCCCTCTTCTTTCCACATACAGAACCAAGTCCCTTAGTGACTTCAATTAGTGTTCCGGACTGCTGCTTTTTATCAACTTTCACATAGAGTAACAGGTATTATAATTCCTGCCCATCTGAGACCTCACCCCAAGTCTTTCATGGACTTTAATTACCCCTACCTCCAAAATTCCCACACCACTCGGGGATGCTTTAATGACCAGCAAATGGGGTGTCTGATTCACCGCAAAAGTCTAATTGAATGTTACTTTTAAAAAAAGCATTCACCTTTTGCTGCATACTTGAAAAAATATTGAAAATCAAATTTGCTACATTACTATAGACTTGCATCACTAAAAATAGATTTTAAGGCACCCAGAATAATATCAAAAAGGACACTTTTTAAAAACTTGTGGCTGAACAAAGCACATTTCATGGTTACTGCTAAAAGTTAAGATCATATCTTCGTGTGTGAAATTTTTTAATCTACATAGAATCTTTGTCAATTACATTTGAAAATGGAATTATTACTCCAGCAAGGAGTAATTTTAAATATATTTAAACTTGAAAACAGCCAGAGTTTTCAGACAATCTCTACAGAAATTTGGTAGGAATGGCCAACAGACTGCTTATACAGTATCAATTGGCTCCAAAATGTCAAGTGGAATTACAATGCTAACTACAAAATGAACCAGATTAGATATTCACAACCATCCATAAGCCAATTCCCTTCTCAGTGGAGAAATCTAATTAATAACTGAGATTTTCCAAATCAAACGATAGCAGTTTTACAATCTTAGAAAAGGTCCCCTCAAAGGGAAGGGTCAAAGAATAATTTGTGATAGTCTTGACTCTAAATGGAAGAAAAAAAGTTTTCTGTGCAAATATTTAGTCACAATTGAACCCTCATGCAAGATTGAGTTGAAAATCATTCTACTTTACTATAATATTCATGACAGCAATATTTCTAATCTGCATATCTACACAAACCACAAACACATCAGTATGTGTATATATACACATAACATATGGGTGTGTGTGTATGTATAACTAGAAATAAGCCAAATGTCCACAAATAAAACAATGCATACAGGCATAGTAATGACATAGAATATCATAATTCCATCAAACTGAACTTACATAGGAAATAAATGGGAAATGAATGAAATAGTGTCTTCCTATTAACACAGAAATATCTCAAAAACATAATACTGAGTACAAAAGCAAAAAATGAAAGAGAAAAAATGGCAACATTTTAACAATATTCACAGATGTGTAAAACTAAATAATATACTGTTTAGAGAAATGTACAACTGCTGTAAAACTGTATGTAATCACATGACTACAACCAGCTGCACAAGAGGCTAGAAAACAGAATCTCCAGTTGACCACCATGCTTTACTAAATGGTATTAGTATAATTGTATTTCTTAAACTGGATTGGGGGTATATAATGATTTGTAATAATATTTTATACTTCATATATATTTTTAATGTAAAATTATTTCACCAAAAAAGGACAACAATAAAGTGATATCAAACCATTTAACAATGAAACCTGATAAAATTATACAGAGTGGCGGTGGTAGTGGTGGTGGTGGTAGGGAACAAACTGCTTGAGATGGATGACCCAGGGTTAAAATCTGAAGAACCAATAGTTGTTAATAAGATAGGGTCAGAGGAGCAAAGACAAGGTGTGAGGATCTCAGGCAGAAAGGAGTTCAGCATCTTTGAAGAACTGAACGAAGTCCAGAAGAGTTAGTATATGGTGAAAGGAAGGAAGAGCGGTAAAAAGGGGAACTAGAAGGTAGGCAGAAGTCAGACAGCTCATTCAGCACCTTTGAAGCCACATTAGAATTTTTGCTCTTGACTATAAGTGCAATGATAAAAGTATTAGTTAGGAAACAAACAAATAAAAAAGCCTAAATTATTTTTTTAAAAAGCCTAAAATACATATTTGCAGCTACTTGAATAAGAAGATAACTCTCTCTTTCTCCTCTATCTCCCTCTCTCCTCTCTCTCTCTCTCTCTCTCTCTCTCTGTGTGTGTGTGTGTGTGTTTTCTGTCTCCCTCATTCTCTTCTTGTTTCCTATAACATAGCACAGATTAGCAAGCTACAGTGCTGGAGCACATGAAGCAATAGTAAGATTTTAAACCTTCAAATGACATGAGAACATTTGAGTTTTCAAAAGAACAAATTGACTTGTAATGGGTGATTTTATTAGAAAGAGACAACAGAAGTTGATAGGAGATTACTCAGGAGCCTGTTTTAGTAGATCAGTAAAAACATGGTAAGACTAAAGTGGTAGCTAGCAGTAGACATGGAGCAAAGCCGGCACATTTGAAATACGTGTAGAGATAAAAGTTGCCTGGCTTTGTCAATTAGTTGATTATGAAATTATCTAGTAAGAGTGTTTGGAGTAAAAGGAGAAAATCTAGGCCTTCCCTTTTTCTTTCAGTGATGAAAAGGTGAAGATTTCAATTGCCATCAGGTCAATGAAGGTAAATAAGTAAAATACAAGAGGAGGAGGTAGTGGTCAGTAAGCAGGATAATTAAATAAGCCATTTTAGTTACTAAGCAACACTGAGAGATGAAAATTTCCAGGAAAAAAATTAAAGTTATGATTAGACTCCACTGAGTTAGGACTTCTGAACAAAACATCATGTATTAGCAATATTCCCTTAACCTCCATCATGTTCTAGGCATTATGCCAGGAACTTTGTCTTGGTTCTTTTTTAATCCTCACTTTGTTAGGCATTAGTTTTTCTATTAACTGAAGGGGAAAAAAAGCATAAAACAAACTTGAAGATCATGAAAATTGTGTACTTGTCCAAATTCACACAGTAAGTGGGAGGGATGATATTTGAATTCTCAATGAACTTCCGTGAAATCACATGTTCTTTCCAACTCACCATAGTAAATAATAGATCACTGAGCTGTGAGCCTGTCCAATATTTTTACTTATCTGTGTTATAGTGTTGAGTCAAAATGGATCTCTTCTAGGCAGGAGTTATCTTCTCTGCTAGACAGGGTCTTCTCTTATTTCGCTCTCTTTCTTGCACTAAAAAGGATGTACGCTGAAATGTACTCTCTCTCCAGTTGTCATTTTAGGTTTTATTTCCTTTCCACTTTCTCTCATATCCTTGCTTTTACATTGTAAACTACTTTTATAACATGCTTTTTTAAAAAATAGAGCACTTGTTCCCATTTAAATATCAATGCAGAAACTTATAGTTCAAGATGCAAAGGAAACGTCCTTTTAAAAAAATTACAATAAAATTATACATTTTTACATTCTAAATTATATAGCATTGAAAAACATTAAAAACACAGGAAATCTGAAAATCCAAAATCACAGTGAAGTAACTTCATCTGTCTCAGAAACTGATAGCTGTGGTGGCAAAAAATAAATAAAATTATAGGGAATGTTAATACATTGATTTACAAGTTATTACGGCTAATACATTAATAATGTTAATGTTGATAATTATCTATAATTAATGAATGAGTATCTACGGTATCTACCAAAGAAAGAATTTCTCTTCTTTCCTATGCTCATGGAATATTCATAGCAGTTGATTTTGTTCTGCAAACACAATTTCAAAAATATTCCAAAAAATAGAAGTGATGTGTATGAAAACAATTCTCCATATAATGGCTCAAACTCTATTTTGATTTATTAAATTTCTGTATAATTTTTTATATTAAAAGAAATTAGTAAGCAAATTTGTAGACTTTTGCAAATAAAAGACTTTTTAAAAAGAAATAATGTTAATAAGCACATTTGAAATCCAAACTCAATGGATGTAATCAGATGAATGAGAGAAAAATCAATACTTAAAATGTACCTATTACAAAATATATCATATAAAATATCTAATACATGAAACAAACTACATATTTAAAATATTAAATATGTAGAACTTTAAGACACCAAATAAATATAATAATTTAATAGGAAAACAACAAATAAGAGTAAACTAGGTTATAGAAACAAAAAAAATGAAACAGAAAACAAAACGCTTTTTAAAATGTGGCCAATTAAATGGAAAGAAGATAAGAGAATTAAACTTCTGGCAGTTGTATTCAAGGAAAAGAAATAAGACCAACACAAATAATATTCAGAATAAAAACAAGATCATGAATTTGGAAGACTGTAGAAATTATAAAATTACTTTGTAGAAAATTACATTTTCATAGTTTTTTAGATTTAATGAATACTTTGAAGGCAGGAGTCAATTACCAAAATAGTTCCAAACAGTAGTAAAAATTTTGAATAGACCAGTAATGTGGAAAGAAGCAGAGAAAGAGACTATCTCATGTCACTTACCACCCCTCTCTGAGGCCTACTGCAGAGGGTTTTAAAGTCAAAGTTATCAAGCTTTAAAAGAACAGATAATTCTTTTAACAACTTCAGAGAATAAAAGAGCCAAAAAATTTGTGAATACACTTACAACTCTGGAAAACTTGGTACCAAAACTGTGTGTGTGTGTGTATGTATGTGTGTGTGTATATATATATCACTTTCACTTATAGATGCAAAAATCCTTAATAAAACATTAGTAAACTGAATATAGAAATACAGTAAAAGAAAAATATATCAATCTCATGTAAGATTTATGCTAAGGGTCGTTCCCTTTTAGGGAATCAATATAATTCAGCAGATCTGTAAATAAAAAAAAAACACATGACCATCTCTGTAAATACCAGATTTTATATATAACTCAGTAAACATTTGTGTTTTTTAAAAAAGCTTTATAAAATGCAATAGAAGGACTCTTCTTTAAAAATATTCAACAGTAACGAAGGGAGCAGTCTTATTTAGTGGGGTGGCAGTTTTTGTAACTTATAAAAAGGCTGAAATCTAAAAACTATACATATTTTAGAGAGAGAGAATAAAGGTAATTTAAACTCATTATGGAAAATTGGGAAAACACAGAAAAAATATATATGTAGAGAGAGAATAAAGGTAATTTAAATTCATTATGGAAAATTGGGAAATACAGAAAAATAAAAAAGAAAGAATGCCTGATTGGCTTCAATATCAAGAATTTCAAGCATTTCCTTCCAAATTTTTATTGCATTTATTTTTTATAAGCTCAACTACAATTAAATAGTACATACACATTTCTTCCTTGAATAATAAAAATAATACATGTGCGTTTTACTAAATTTAGAAGTGGAAAACAATGCAAAGCAGGAAATGAATCTCTTTCATAATACCACCTCCCGGTAATAATTTAACATTTTGGTGGACTTATTTTTTGGCTTTGTTCTAGGCTTTCTTTTTCTTTTCTTTTCTTTTCTTTTTTTTTTTTTTTTTAACATCACTGACCTCATATAAATTAATCTTAAACATAACTAACACAGGAATAGTTATAGATCTTAGATATAAAGAGGATTTAAGGGGAAAATATCTGCCAAAGTACACGAGACTGGACTTTTAGTTTTGCTCAATTTTAAAAAAGCCTGTGACTCAGTTCATTCAATATAAATTTTGAATATATACATCATATATATATGTAATCATTATTAAAAGGTTTGAAATGCAAATGGCCATTTGGCCACAAATTAAGCCCTGCTTTGGTTTGTTTTTTAGAGATGAGGTCTTGCTGTGTGGCCCAGGCTGGAGTACAGTGGCTATTCCCAGGTACAATCATCGCAAGCTATAGCCTCGACCTCCTGAAGCTTTGCTTTTGTGATGAGAAATAAGAAGACAGGTTCTACTTGCTGAGTTGTAGTACATGTTATGCTACACTGGCCAGATGCCTGCTCAGGACTAAAAGCCTGAAGTCTATAGCGCTGGGAGTGTACCTGTCCAGAACCATCACCTCTTAGGCCTCAGTCCACTTATGAATTTCCCTCAGGTGAAGTGAGTGGCTCTTCCCAGAACATCCTGCATTCAATGACGGTCCATATGGGACTGTAATGAGGGGTCCCTGCCCAATTCGAGACAACTCTGCAGAGCACCCAGTTTTAGCTGCTGGTGAACTTGGAGTCGGCAAATATCTTATAACTGCATTGCAGCCCAGCTTGTCCCTCTGCCCACTCTTCTTTTTATTCCTTTATTTAAACTTTTATCCCATAAGTGCTGCTAAGAAAAATTTCCGGTATGAACTGTGGGGAAAAAATGTGCCCCAGAAAAACTAGTTGCTGATACACAAAAATGACTACAAGTGAAAGAGGAATCATGTAGGGAATTGATGAAGGGTGTCGTTTACACTGTGAACTGAAGAATCCTTCTGGATTAATATATAACTGGTCCAAATTTGTTAAGGAAGGACACAAATTTATATCTTCCACATTCTTAAATTTATAATTTTGAATCATTTCTGTTGGCTGGAATACATTGTCATTTTTTAAAGAAAAGTATATGGATTATATATTTTATCATTTTCCATGTACTGAATTATACAACAGTCTATCGTGAATTTTGTTACCGTGAGAGTGTTACAAAAACCTGCTAATCTCTAGGTCTAGCAAGAGCAATAGCATACTGCCAGGGTCAGGGCAGGGAAGGCACTCCAAACCTCTGTAGACAACAGGGGAAGTGCTGTCTGCAGAAATTTAAAAACCATAATAAATCCAACTACATTTGATCAGTTTTGTATTCTTACCATGCGTTTGCAATTCTAAACAAAAAATCTTTTGTTGATTTAGGTTCAAAACAATTGCATGGTTACTGTTAAATTTTAATAGTATATGGAAGCTTTGAATTAGCACATTTATAGTACAAATTATATCCTGGGAAAAATATTTCTAAACCACTCATCTGACAAAGGACTTAGATGTAGAATATATAAAGAACTCTGAATATTCAACAATAAGAAAACCAAACAATCCAATTAGAAAATAAGCAAAAGACATTTCACTAGAGGATATAAGAATAGCAAATCACCACATGAAAAGATGTTTAAAAACACTAACCATTAAGGGCATGCAAATTGAGACTACAATTAGATATCAATAGACACCATATGAGATATCAATACACAATAGCAAAATAAAAAATAGCTACAGTATCAAATTCTGGTGATGATGTGCAGAAACTGGATCTCTCACACATTGCTGGTGGAAATGAGAAGTAAAAGTCACTCTATGCCGGGCTCAATGGCTCACCCCTGTAACCCCAGCACTTTGGGAGGCCAAGGCGGGTGGATCACTTGAGGTCAGTAGTTCAAGACCAGCCTGTTCAACACAATGAAACCCCGTCTCTACTAAAAATACAAAAATTAGCTGGGTGTGGTGGCACGCACCTGTAATCCCAGCTACTTAGGAGGCTGAGGCATGAGAATCACCCGAACCTGGGAGGCACAAGTTGCAGTGAGTCGAGATCGTGCCACTGTCTCAGCCTAGGGGACAGAGGGAGACTCTGTCTCAAAACAATGGAAAAAGAAAAAGAAAAAGAAAAACAATTAATCTAAAAAATAGGTTGGGAATTTCTTGAAGAAAAAAGCCTTAAACATATACTTACCATACAAGTGAGCAATTGCACTGTTGGAGAATTATTCCAGAGGAATGGAGGCATGTCCTCATGAAGCCCTGTGTACAATTGTTAAGTAAACTGGTCTATCTATACCATGAAATACAATTCAGACATAAAAAAGAATAAACAATGGAAGTGGGCAGCAACTTGAATTGATCTCCAGGGCATTAAGTTGAGTGGAAAAAGTTAATCTCAAGAGGTTACACATTGCATTATTCTATGATAGCATTCTCTAAATGTTGTAGATGGAGAACAGACTAGCAGTAGTCAGGCATTAGGGATGGTAGAGGGTGATGGGGTTGGTATGACTGTAAAAGGGTAGCAAGAGGGAGATTTTTGTAGTGATAGAAGTTTGAACAAAAGCAAAGCAATGTTTTGTAAGTGAACCTGAAACTGCCCAATATAAGGAAATAGGCCTGAAATCTTGAGTCAGTTTAGTTCACACATGTGAAATGTATGTGAAAAAAAAGTAATATAATGCAAAAATAGGTGATACATACATCCTTAAAGTACTAATACTTAAAAAAAATTTCTCTTACCAACTAATCTGATATTGGCCATTTTGAGTATGGATCTTCACAAGTAAAACGGTTCAGAGTCTAGGTATTTCATTGTATTTGACTTAGACTTAGTTTCATCATGATAGAAGACTCACCGTGTTACACAAATATAATTAGAATAAATAGGAGCTAGTATTTAATGGCACAACAGAGTGATAACAATCGATAGTAATTTGTTGTACATTTTACAGAAACTAAAAGGGTACAACTGGAATGTTTGTAACACAAAGAGATGATAAACGCTTGGGGGGATGGATATTCCATTTACCCTGATGTGACTATTATGCATTGTATGCCTGTACCAAAATATCTTTCGCATCCCATAAATACCTAAATCTATTATGTACTCATAAAAATTAAAAATAATTGGCCGGCACGGTGGCTCAAGCCTGTAATCCCAGCACTTTGGGAGGCCGAGGAGGACAGATTATGAGGTCAAGAGGTCATGATCATCCTGGCCAAGAAGGTGAAACCCTGTCTCTACTAAAAATGCAAAAAATTAGCCAGGTGTGGTGGCACACACCTATAGGCCCAGGTACTCGGGAGGCTGAGGCAGGAGAATCACTTGAACCTGGGAGGTGGAGGTTGCAGTGAGCCGAGATTGAGCCATTGAACTCCAGTCTGGCACCAGAGCGAGACTCTGTCTCAAAATAATAATAATAATAATAATAATAATAATAATTAAATAAAATAAAGAAAGAAGTCCGTCTCAAAATCTAAATCTTCTAAGTCAACATGTAGCTATTACTGTTACCAACATCAGAAAGCCAGAACCTTATATTATAAGAAAAAATCTCAAAAAACTTCCCCACAGTATTAGAAAATGATACAAAGTATGAATTTTGATTTTTAAAAAACTTTATTTATACTACCTTGCAAGAAATAGTCTGCCTACAGTGAACTGATTATTATTTGGTATCATTGGTTGGAGATTTATGTCCTTCTGGGAAGATGGCAGATACTGCAATTTTGAATTTTACTTCTTCAGTAGAGAATGTGACATTTTAAGAAAAAATTGAGAAAATGTCTGATGGAATTTAGCTTTGAAAGGTAGTTCAAAAGACTAGGCACCTCACAATATATGATTATCCTTTGCCTATAGGTGATCCTCTAAAGTTAAATAAGTTATGAAGAAATGAGAGTTTTCTTCCTTACAAAAATATCATAACATTTGCTAGGAAGTCCTGACTATGGGGAGACACTCCTATGTTTGTACTATATGATACCCAAACAAACCCCAAAATTTCCCTATTAGTGGTTAAGAATAAAACGAATATTTTGGTTTTCCTATTCCTTGCATTAACTTCCTGATAGGATTTTCCAAATCTTGTTTGTAATGTCCCCAAATGGCACAATTTCAGGATTACTTGATGCTCCCAATATTAAAATAACTTCAACTTAAATGTCAAAAATAAATATGACTCCCACAACAGTTTCACAATAGGTGTTGGAAATTCATTGTCTTCTTATAACCCCATCAGTTATAAGGAAGATGTTGTGAGACACCAAGCTCATATAAACAATTTCTGACTTCGTTGAGATCATATATGGTCAGAAAAATAGACATAATTGAGGATATGGTGGCACACATGAGCACTAAATGGAAGTATTTGTGGAATATAAGGAAGATGTTTACAAGGGAGAATAAGAACAATAAAAAAATCAATAGAGAAACTAGCCTCTGGTCTGAGCCTAGAAAACATACTTTTGGCCAAGCTTATGGAAGAAAGGGAATTCTAGACTGAGAATGCTTGAGCAAAAATATGTTAGAATACTTTATCATTTGAGAAAAAGATTACATACATTATGTGTGGTGGTGTGTAATGGATGCTGTGGGAGACAAAATCGAGAGTAAAATTTCAGCAAAATTCATTAGAGATCTTGAATAATAGGCTAAAGAATTTAATCCTAACTCTTTTTTTTTTCTTTTGGAAAAAAACATTATTAAACACTCAAGAGTATACTTCTCAATATCACAGAAGAGTTTCCAAATACAAGTGTTAGAAGGAAAAAAAAAAAAACCAAACAAACTAAGAGCTAAAAGCCAATCAGAAACAGTTTGGGTGTGCAGAGGACTGGAGGAGGGACAGGGACTGCACATGGGAAGAAGCCACTTTTGTATTCCATAATTTGATCTTGTTGTGCCAGAATGCATGTTTTTTTTTCCTCCAAATGAGGAATTCATTTCAAATAGGAATTTCTTTTATTCTTCTGGAACTGAAATGCTTAGTGCTATCCCTAACATCAACCATGGGATTTTTGAAGTTATCCCAAATTTGCAATGCAAAGCACTTTTATGTATCTTCCAGTTGTAGATTGGAATAGCAAAAGTGAATGCCAAGACCCTCCTAAGTTTTTATCCTCCTAAATAAAGACGTTCCCTTCTAGAGAACAAATGTATCATAAAATGTCAAAACTAGAAGAGAATAAAATGAAACGAAAAAACCTAGAAAAATATCCTAAAATATCGAATGCGGTCATTTCTAAATATAAGCTTTTAATATTGTTATAATTATAGCTTTACCTATTGTTCTTATTGTTCCTATGCTGCTTCGACAACGTTACATCAACTATACTTAGCTTTACTCTCCCAAAATCTTGGTGATGAAGCCTTCTGAGTGTGCTGTCCAAGCAAAGATAAGGTAATAGTAAAATCAAAGATTAGGTGAGGTTTATAGAAAGATACATATCCAGGCTTACCAAAGTATGAAGTCAAGAATATAGTATGTGATCAGCTGTCAAAGCATTTACAAGTGCTGCAAGTTAGTGAAACAGCTGTCTCCATAAACAGAGGAAATGTCGGGAAACCTCAGAATGTCCTTCTGGTTCTGGCATATTGGAATCCTAACTCTTAAAAGAAATATTGGAGTTATCTAGATGAGGAAGATGTGATCTGACATCTGCTTTTGGATTTGGAGTGATGCATTTATTAAAGAAAGGTTTTAGAAGTAGAAAGACCAAACAAATGGTGCTAGCTATAAAAACTCTAACGGATTGGTAAGAACTATCCTTTGGTTATTTACTTTTCTAGAACATATTTCTGACAGTATTTATCAAGGACATAAATAAAGAAATCATCCAGCAACACCCATCAAAAGAAAAAAAGTGCCTGCATATTGTATCTATAGCAAGTATAATAATATGATAGAAACAGGATTCTTTTATTCACTATTTTATTTTAATGCTTAGTCAAATATTGGTTAGGAGTTTCTTTTATGGAAATTCTAATCACACAAAATAACGTATGAATCAAGAAAGATAATGTGCTCTTCTTGATTTTTCTTTTCAAAAATTGCAATCACTCAATTGTCCCTAATCATTGCTATTACTTTCTATTTATATATTTTTTCCACAGCATTTATGAAGACATTGACTAATGCTGTATCTGGAATCTTTCACAGATAAAATGACCCTAAAAGCAAATTTTTACTGCTTCTCTGGTTGTGCAATTCAACACGTTGTTACTGAAAAGTTGCCAATTGTTTAGTTCTATTTACAGTGTGTGAAATTTAAAGTGAGTAGTCGGGGGGCACATGGTTTAAAATACCCCCAAATTCATCATGGAGCATAAAACTGATGCAAACTGTTTGGAAACAAATAGATTAAAATACAAGGTTACAAATATTATTAATAAGCACCAGAAACATTAGACAACGCTTCTGAAAAAGAAAAGATTTCGTATGGATTTAGGAATAGGCAATGATAGTTTATTTGGCAAAAGGAAAGTATGAGCCAAGGCTTAGCAGTAGCAATAACATGGCAAACTCAGGAAAGAATAATGCACCCAGCATAAGAGAATAATAGTTGTCAAAATGCTTAATAAATCTTGAAGAATTTGTTGAACAATATCAGTAGGTTTATGACAAATATGTTTGATTGTTATGAACAGTGGTTAGAAATTTTCAAAAATGTTTTTCTTCTAGGAAGAGGTAATGGGATAGAAAAAAACTGAGACAGAGAGACATGTAGAAATAGGAAGAAATAAAGTAACACTTATTGAGCATCTCTTAAGTTTCAGTTAATCACTATGCATAAACTATATTAATATAAATCTAATATTAACCCTTTGAGGTAAGTTTTGTCCCCTCTATTAGTTAGTAGATGAGAAGACTTGAGGTAAAAGAGTTTACATATTTTGCTCAGTGTCATATTACTAGAAATAAGTAGACCTGGCATCCATTTGAAGGTCTATATGTTTCTAAAACCTCTGTATTTTCTACTAGGCATATTGAATTAGAAATAGTGATGACAACACTCACTCCATATAACTTGAGAAACCAGTGACATCACTGATATTGTCAGGAGAGACATGAAAAATGAACAAGGAAAGAAAGGAGAAAAAGGTGGAAGGTGTAATAAAATGTTAGATTGTCTGTAAATATGGCCACGGGGCCAGGCGTGGTGGCTCATACCTGTAATCTCGGCACTTTGAGAGGCTGAGACTGGCAGATTGCTTGAGGTCAGGAGTTCAAGACCAGCCCAGCCAACATGGTGAAACCCCGTCTCTACTAAAAATACAAAAATTAGCCAGACATGGTGGTGTGTGCCTGTTATCCCAGCGACTTGAGAGGCTGAGACAGGAGAGTTGCTTGAACCTAGGAGATGGAGGCTGCAGTGAGCCTAGATCACACTACTGCACTCTAGCCTGGGTGACAGAGTGAGACCCTGTCTCAAAACTAAATAAGTAAATATGGGCAGCAATTAGCCATCACATTCTTATTCATATGTGCTTTTCTTCCTACCAATAGATAAAGGTTGTTTTCTCTCCCCTTGAATTTGAGCTGGTCCTGTGGCTTTCTTTGACCATTAAAGTATGGCAGAAAAGACTGTGTGACTTCTGGACTTATGCAGCTTCCATATTTGCCCTCTTGAGAGCCAACCATTATGTAAAGTCTCAAAGCTCAACTACTGAATAAGAGAAAGCAAGCCAGAGAGAGAGAACCAGACATCTTAGACAATGGAATGACTCCCAGTGATTCTACCCTCCTCAGTTAAGGGCCCTGCTAAGACACCAGATATATGAATGAAGTCCTTCAGAATATTCTGGCCCCAGCCAAGTTCCAAGCTGATAGTAGCTACATGAATGACTCCAGCCAATACCATTTGAAACAGAAGAACCATGTAGCTAACCCACAGACTCATAAAATATAAAAACTATTTTTGTTTTAAATTTTTCAAGTTTTGGGGAAATTTGCTATGCAGCAAAGACTAACTGGTACAACGAGTTCGGGATCTTGAAATGGAGAAAACTAGTCATCAGGAAAATACAGGCATAGCAGGAGAGTAGTGCCACCTTAGTCTATCTTTATTCAAATCCTTGAGCCTATATCTGATATTAACAGCTACTTCTATTAAAATATAAATACTCTCTGGAAGAAATAGCTGCTTAGCAGGAATTAGTTGACAATCAATAGAATACCAACATTTGGCACAGGATGAAGGGAATGATTTTACCTATGCCTGACTCAGAAAAAGGAGTTTAAAAAGTTCAGAGACACTTCATGATTTTGCAGAGCCTTGACTCTGGTCATGTCTAGTTAATATCAACACCATTACTTCCACAATAAATCATAATGATTTATTATATATATATTTTTAACTTTTATTTTAAGTTCGGGGGTACCTGTGCAGGCTTGTTACATAGGTAAACGTGTGAACCTGTGTCATGGCGGGTGGGGGCGGGGATTGTTGTGCAGATTATCTCATCATCCAGGTATTAAGCCTAGTATCCGTTAGTTATTTTTCTGGATCTTCTCCCTCCTCACATCCTCCACCCTCCTATAGGCCCCAGTGTGTATTGTTCCACTCTATGTGCCTATGAGTTCTCATCATTTGGCTCCCACTTATAAGAAAGAACATGTGGTATTTGGTTTTGTGTTCCTGCATTAGTTTGCTAAGGATAATGGCCTTGAGCCTCACCAATGTCCCTGCAAAAGGCATGATCTTGTTCTTTTTTACGGATGCATAGTATTTTGTGATGTATATGTACATTTTCTTTGTCCAGTCTATCATTGATGGACATTTAGGTTGATTCCATGTCTTTGCTATTGTGAATAATGCTTCAATGAACATACATGTGCATGTCTTTATAATATTACCGAACGATTTACAGTTCTTTGGGTATGTACTCAGTAAGGTGATTGTTGGGTCTAATGGTATTTCTATCTTTAGGTCTTTGAGGAATTGCTAAACTGTCTTCCACAATGGTTGAACTGAATTACACTCCTACCAAAAGTGTATTAGCATTCATTTTACTCCATAACATCACCAACATCTGTTATTTTTTGACATTTCACACTGGCCATTCTGACTGGTGTGAGATGCTATCTCATTGTGGTTTTGATTTACATTTCTCTAATGATGAGTGCTGTTGAGCTTTTCTTCATGACTGTTGGCCACATGTATGTCTTCTTTTGAGAAGTGTCTGTTCATGTCCCTTGCCTATTTTTTAGTGGGGTTGTTTTTTTCTTGTCAATATGTTTAAGTTCCTTATATATGCTGGATACTAGACCTTTGTCAGATGCATAATTTGGGAAAATTCTTCCCCCATTCTTTGGGTTATCTTTCTACTCTATTGATAGTGTCTTTTGCTGTGTAGAGCTCTTTAGTTTAATTAGATCCCATTTGTCAATTTTTGTTTTTGTTGCAATTTCTTTTTGTGTCTTCATCATGAAATCTTTGTCCATGCCTATGCCCTAAATGGTATTGCCTAGGATGTCTTCCAGGGTTTTTATGGTTTTGAGTTTTACATTTAAGTCTTTAATTCATCCTGAGTTAATTTTTTAATATGGTGTAAGGAAGCAGTCCAGTTTCAATCTTCTGCATATGGCTAGCCAGTTATCCCAGCACCATTTATTGAATAGGGAGTCCTTTCCCTATTGCTTGTTTCTGTCAGGTTTGTGGAAGATCACATAGCTGTAGGCATGCAGTCTTATTTCTGGGTTGTCTGTGCTGTCCCATTGGTCTATTTGTCTGTTCTTAAATCAGTATCATGCTCTTCTGGTTACTGTACTCCAGCAGTACAGTTTGAAATCAGGTAGCCTGATGCCTCCAGCTTTGTTCTTTTTGCTTAAAATTGCCTTGGCTGTTCGGGCCCTTTTTTGGTTCCACACGAATTTTAAAGTATTTTTTTTTCTAGTTCTGTGAAGAATGCCAACGGTAGTTTAATGGGAACAGCATTGAATTTATAAATTGCTTTGGGCAGTACGGGCATTTTAACGACATTGACTCTTCCTATTCATGAGCATGGAATGTTTTTCCAATTGTGTGATCTCTGATTTCTTTGTGTAGTGGTCTGTAGTACTCCCTGTGAAGACCTTTCACCCTCCTGGTTAGCTGTATTCCTAGGTATTTTATTGTTTTGTAGCAACTGTGAGTGAGAATTCTTTCATGGTATGGCTTGATTCTGTGTCCCCAACCAAATCTCATCTCCAGTTGTAATTCATATAGTCCCCACATGTTGAGGAAGGGACCTGGTGGAATGTGGCTGAATCATGGAAGTGGTTTTCCCCATGCTGTTCCTGTGACAGTGAGTGAGTTCTCATGAGATCTGATGGTTTTATAAGCTTTTGGAAGTCCCTCCTCTACTCTTTTCTTTCCTGCTGCCTTGTGAAGAAGATACTTGCTTCTTCTTTACCTTCTGCCATGATTGTAAGTTTCCCAAGGCCACCCCAGCCATGTGGAACTGTGAGTCAATTAAGCCTCTTTCCTTTATAAATTGCCCAGTCTCTGTTATAAATCCATTTGCCTGGAAACCACACTCCCATTGCCCACAGCAGCCACACCAAGCCCCGCCCCTAAAAAAGTATGAGCTCAGACACACCTAACCCTGCCCCATTGAATGGTCTTTCTCTACCCACTCTGGTAGCTGAAGACAAAGGACATAATCTCTTGGGAGTGCTATGGCTCCACCCACTGCCTGATCCTATACTACTACAGCTGATGTGCTCTTGAAAATGCCACCACCTGGCTGAAGGCCAACCAATACAAAACAAGTGCACTTAACAAAAATACAACCAAGAACCTTCACAGGGTCCACTTCACTCCCCTGCTACCTCCACTGGAGCAGGTGATGGTGTCCATGGCTGAGAGACCTGAAAACAAATCACATCATAGGACTCTTTGCAGACACTCTCCAGTAATGGCCTAGAGCCCAGTTGCTCCACTGGGTGGCTAGATCCGGAAGAGAAATAACAATCATTGCAGGTCGGATCTCAGGAAGCCCCATCCTTAGGGGAAAGGGAAGAGCACCACATCAAGGAAGCACCCTGTGGGACAAAAAAATCTGAACAGCAAGCAAGAGTCCCAGATCTTCCCTGTGACATAGTATACCCAAATGACAAGGAACTAGAAAATCAATTCTGGTAATATGACAAAACAAGGTTCTTTAATACCCAAAAAGATCACACTAGCTCACCAGCAATGAATCCAAACCAAGACAAAACCTCTGAATTGCCAGAAAAAGAACTCAGAAGCCAATTATTTTTTATTTTATTTTTGTTTTTTTGAGACGGAGTCTCGTTCTGTTGCCCAGGCTGGAGTGCAGTGGCGTGATCTCGGCTCACTGCAAGCTCCGCCTCCCAGGTTCACACCATTCTCCTGCCTTGGCCTCCTGAGTAGCAGAGACTACAGGCGCCCACCACCATGCCCGGCTAATTTTTTGTATTTTTTAGTAGAGACGGGGTTTCACTGTGTTAGCCAGAATGGTCTCAATCTCCTGACTTCATGATCCACCTACCTCGGCCTCCCAAAGTGCTGGGATTACAGGTGTGAGTCACTGCACCCAGTCTAGAAGCCAATTATTAAGCTAATCAAGGAGGCACCAGAGAAAGGTAAAATCCATTTAAAGAAATAAAAGAAATACAGGATATGAATGGAAAAAAACTGCAATGAAATAGATAGTATACGTAAAAAACAATCACAATTTCTGGAAATGAAGGACACACTTAGAGAATTGCAACATGCATGGGAAAGTCTCAGCAACAGAATTGAACAAGTAGAAGAAAGAACTTCAGAGCTCGAAGACAAGGCATTTGAATTAACCCAAGTCAATAAAGACAAAGCAAAAAGAATAAAAAAAAAAATTAACAAAGCCTCCAAGAAGTTTGGGATTATGTCAAAAGACCAAACCTAAGAATAACTGGTGTTCCCGAAGAAGAGAAATCTAAAAGTTTGGAAAACATGTTAGAGGGAATAATCAAGGAAAGCTTCCCTGGCCTTGCTAGAGATCTAGATATCCAAATACAAGATTTTCAAAGAACATCAAGGAAATTCATCATAAAATGATCATTGCCTAGGCATATAGTCATCAGGTTATCTAAAGTCAAGACAAGGGAAAGAATCTTAAGAGCTGTGAGGTAAAAGCATCAGACAACCTATAAAAGAAAACCTATCAGATTAACAGCAAATCTCTCAACAGAAACCTTACAAACAAGAAGGGATTGGGGTCCAATCTTTAGCCTTCTAAAACATAACAATTATCAGCCAAGAATTTTGTATGCACTGAAACTAAACTTCATAAAAGAAGGAAAGATAAAGTCTTTTCCAGACACACACAAAAAATGCTGAAAGAATTCACCACTACCAAGCCAGCACTATAAGAACTTCTAAAAGGAGCTTTAAATTTTGAAACAAATCCTCAAAATACACCAAAATAGATTATTCTTAAAGCATAAATCTCACAGGACTTATAAAACAATAACAGAATGAAAAAAAAGGTATTCAGGTAACAAGTAGCATGATAAATAGAATAGTACCTCACATCTCAATACTAACGTTTAATGAAAATGGCCTAAGTCCTCCAGTTAAAAGATACAGAATGGCAAAATGGATAAGAATTCATGAACTAAGTATCTGCTGTCTTCAAGAGACTCAAGAGATTCACCTGACATGTAAGGACTAACATAAACTTAACGTGAAGGGGTGGAAAAAGAAATTCTACGAAAATGGACACCAAAGAAGAGTAGTAGTAGCTACTCTTATATCAGACAAAAACAAACAAACAAAAAAAAAAACAAAAAAAACTTTAAAGTGACAACAGTTAAAAAAGACAAAGAAGGACATTATATAACGATAAAAGGACCAGTCCAACAGGAAAATATCACAATCCTAAATATATATGCACCTAACACTGGAGCTCCCAAATTTATAAAATAATTACTACTAGACCTAAGAAATGAGATAGATAGCAACACAATAATAGTGGGGGACTTCAATACCCCACTGACAGCACTAGACAGGTCATCAGGACAGAAAGTCAACAAAGAAACAATGGACTTAAACTATACTCTAGAAGAAATGGACTTAACAGATATTTACAGAACATTCTACCCAACAACTGCAGAATATACATTCTATTCATCAGCACATGGAACATTCTCCAAGATAGTCCACATGATAAGTCACAACAAGTCTCAATAAATTTAAGAAAATAGAAATTATATCAAGTACTGTCGCAGACCACAGTGGAATAAAATTGGAAATCAACTCCAGTAGGAACCCTCAAAACCAGGCAAATACATAGAAATTAAATAACCTGCTCTTGAATGATCATTAGGTCTACAATGAAATCAAGATGTAAATTCAAAAATTCTTTTAACTGAATAATAGTGACACAACATATCAATACCTCTGAGATACAGCAAAGACTGTGCTAAGAGAAAAGTTCATACCATTAAATGTCCACATCAAAAAGTTTGAAAGAGCAAAAATAGACAATCTAAGGTCACACCTCGAAGAACTGGAGAAACAAACCAAACCCAAACCCAGCAGAAGAAAAGAAATAACAAAGATCAGGGCAAAACTAAATAAAATTAAAACAAAAACAAATACAAAAATTAAATGAACCAAAAACCTGGTTCTTTGAAAAGATAAATAAAATTGATAGACCATCAGCAAGGTTAAGCCAAAAAGAAAAGAGAAGATCCAAATAAGCGCAATTAGAAACAAAATGGGAGATACTGCAACAGATATCACAGAAATTCATAAGATCATTCAAGGCTACTATGAATAACTTTACATGCATCAACCAGAAAACCTGGAGGAGATGAATAAATTCCTGGAAATATACAACCCTCCTAGATTAAACCAGGAAGAAATAGAAACTCTGAACAGACCAATAACAAGCAGCGAGATTAAAATGGTAATTTTAAAGTTACCAACAACAAAAAAAATTCCAGAACCAGATATATTCACAGCTGAATTCTATTAGACATTCAAAGAAGAATTGGTACCTATCATATTGACACTATTCCAAAAGACAGAGGAAGAGGGAATCCTCCCTAAATCATTCTATGAAGCCAATATCACCCTAACACCAAAACCAGGAAAGGGCCTAACAGAAAAAGAAAGCTATAGACCGATATCCCTGATGAACACAGATGCAAAATTCCTCAAAAAAGAAGAAAAAAGTACTAGTGAACCAAACCTAACAGCATATCAAAAAGATAATCCACCATGATCAAGTGGGTTTCATACCAGGAATGTAGGGATACATTCAGAGGTATGTATACATTAACCATACATAGGTAAATAGATATGATACAACACATAAGCAGAATTAAAAACAAAAATCATATGATCATCTCGATAGATGCAGAAAAAGTGTTCAACAAAATCCAGCATCTCTTTATGATTAAGACCCTCAGCAAAATCGGCATGGACGAGTCATACCTTAAGGTAATAAACGCCACCTCTGAGAAACCCACAGCCAACATTATGCTGAATGTGGAAAAGTTGAAAGCATTTCCCCTGAGAACTGGATCAAGACAGAGATGCCCACTTTCACCACTTATATTCAACATAATACTGGAAGTCCCAGCCAGACCAATCAGACAAGAGAAAGAAATTAAGGGCATCAAAATCAGTAAAGAGCAAGTCAAACTGTTGCTGTTTGCTGATGATATGAACGTATACATAGAAAACCTCAAAGATTCACCCAGAAAACTCCCAGAACAGGCAAATGAATTCAGTAAAATTTTAGGATACAAAATTAATGTACACAAATCAGTATCTCTGCTATACACTAAGAGTGACCAGGCTGAGAATCAAATCAAGAACTCAACCCCTTTTACAATAGCTACAAAAAATTAAAATACTTAGGAACATACTTAACCAAAGAGGTGAAAGGCCTCTACAAGAAAAACTACAAAACACTGATGAAAGAAATCATAGACAACACAAACAAATGGAAACATATCCCACGCTCATGGATGAGGAGAATCAATATTGTGACAATGACCATGCTGCCAAAGGCAATCTGCAAATTCAATGCAATTCCCATAAAAATTCCACCATCATTCTCCACAGAAGTAGAAAAAACAGTCCTGAAATGGATATGGAACCAAGTAAAGAGCCTGCCTAACAAGACTAAGCAAAAAGAACAAATCTGGAGACATTACATTACCCAACTTTATACTATAAGGCCACAGTCACCAAAATAGCTTGATACTGGTATAAAAATAGGCATAGAGACCAATGGAAAACAATTGAGAACCCAGAAATAATCCCAGATACTTACAGCCAACTGATCTTCAACAAAGCAAACAAAAACATGAAGTGGGGAAAGGACACCCTATTCAACATACGGTGCTGGGATAATTGGCTAGCCACGTGTAGAAGAATGAAACTGGATCCTCTTACCTTATACAAAAATCAATTCAAGATGGTGCAAATACTTAAATGTAAGACCTGAAACCATAAAGATTCTAGAAGATAACATCAGAAAAACTCTTCTAGACATTGGCTTAGGCAAAGACTTCATGACCAAGAACCCAAAAGCAAATGCAACAAAAACAAAGACCAACAGATGGGACTTAATGAAACTAAAAAGCTTCTGCAGAGCAAAAGAAAGAAACAGCAGAGTTAACAGACAACCCACACAGTGGGAGAAAATCTTCACAATCTATACATCTGACAAAGTACTAATATCCAGAACCTACCAAGAAATCAATAAATCAGCAAAAATAAAATAATAAATAAACAAATAATCCCATCAAAAAGTGGGCTAAGGGCATGAATAGAAAAGTCTCAAAAGAAGATACACAAATGACAACACGCATATAGAAAAATGCTCAACATTACTATGTATCAGGGAAATGCAAGTCAAAACTACAATGCAATGCCACCTCACTCCTGCAAGAATGGACATAATAAAAAAATCATAAAGTAATAGATGTTGGCATGGATGCGGTGAAAAGGGAACACCTTTACACCGTTGGTGAGAATGTAAACTACTACAACCACTATGGAAAACAGTGTGGAGACTCCTTAAAGAAATAAAAGTAGATCTACCGTTTGATGCAGCAATCCCACTCCTGGGTATGTACCCAGAGATAAAGAAGTAATTATATGAAAAAGACACTTGCACATGCATGTTTATAGCACCAGAATTTGCAATTGCAAAAATATGGAACCAGCCCAAATGCCCATCAATCAACAAGTAAATAAAGAAAATGTGATATATATATGTGTGTGTGTGTGTGTGTGTGTGTGTATTCCATGATGTGTATGTGTATGTATGTGTACACACCATATATGTGTGTGTATATATACACACACACACCATGGAACACATATATATGTGTATATATGTATATATGTGTGTATATATATGTATTCCATGGGGGGGTTGTGTGTGTGTGTGTGTGTGTGTGTATACATACTTCTACTCAACCATAAAAAGGAACAAAATAATGGCATTTGCAGCAACCTGGATGGAATTGGAGACCATTATTTTTAGTGAAGTAACTCAGGAATGGAAAACTAATAATTGTATGTCTTTACTAATAAGTGGAAGCTAAGCTATCAGGACGCAAAGGCATAAGAATGATACAATAGACTTCGGGACTTGAGGGACAGGGCGTGGGGGTGAGGGATAAAAGACTACACCTTGGGTACAGTGTATACTACTCTGGTGATAGGTGCATCAAAATCTCAGAAATCACAACTAAAGAACTTATTTATGAACCAAACACCACTTGTTCCCCCAAAACCTATCAAAATAAATAAAATAAAATAAAATAAATTAATTGCCCCATCTTAGGTATTTCTTTATAGCAATGAGAAAATGAACTGATACAGTTTGTGATTTGGCTCTCTGCTTGTCTGTTGTTGGTGTACAGGAATGCTAGCAACTTTTGCACATTTGTTTTGTATCCTGAGACTGCTGAAGTTGCTTATTAGCTTAAGAAGCTTGGGGATTGATACGATGGAAATTTCCAGATATAGGATTATGTCATCTGCAAACAGCGATAGTTTGACTTCCTCTATTCCTATTTGAATACGCTTTATTTCTCTTTCTTGCCTGATTGCCCTCGTCAGAACTTCTAATACTCTGTTGAATAGGATTGGTGAGAGAGGGCATCCTTGTCTTGTGCCAGTTTTCAAGGGGAATGTGTTCAGCTTTTGCCCATTTAGTATGACATTGACTGTGGGTTTGTCATATATGGCTCTTATTATTTTGAGGTATGTTCCTCCAATACCTAGTTTATTGAGAGACTTTAACATGAAGGGATGTTGAATTTTATCTTAAGTCTTTTCTGCATCTATTGAGATAATCACGTGGTTTTGTCTTTAGTTCTGTTTACGTGATGAATCATATTTATTGATTTGCATATGACATTTATTATGATTATGATTGACTTAGAACTACCTACTTAATGCAAATACTTCTTGGATCACATTTAATTTAATTTTCTCTATTCTCATAGTTATACTCTGAGGTAGGCATTGGCCCATTTAAAAGACAATAACATTGAAGTTCGTTAGGTTTAAATAGCATGTCCAAATTAATGTTTACAAGAGTGCACATGACAATTAATACCTAGTTCTGCCCAGTTCTAAAGCATTTTCTCTTTGTCTTTATCATGCAGTTCTGAAAGAAAAGTATTGGTAATAGATTTTGAAAAGTAATTAAGTTCTATATAAAATTGGTCCATGTTTTGGAGTTACAAAATACATTAAAATAATTAAGATGAAAAGCAAGTTTATAAGAATTCTAGTGTGAAAATTAACTTAAAAATTTTAAGTCAGCCTTAATAATTTGTAGCAGTGACAATTTTGTTACAGTGATGGTAGGTACTAAAATAATACAATATTTTTCCACTAGTATTCTCCAATGTCTTACATAAAACTCCTTAATACTTTTTGGTTCTGGGCCCACCTTTTGCTGATAGAAGTTAAAGCAACAAAATCTTGGCCATATCTTGAGTGTGAAAGAATAGAACAGATTATCTATGAATAAATCAAGCCACCAAGAAGTAGTAGTCAGGAGTGAATATAGGACTACAGGAGGAAGAAGGAAAAACAGAAGACAAAAACATGCTGACTCTTCGTCTGTAAGATCAACGAATAGATTCCACCTATTCATCCAATTTCAAAGCATCTATTTATCTTGTGTCAGCAATGGAGTTGGAAAGACAGAGATAAATATATCATATGTCTTGACCTTAAGGAAAATTAGGCAATCTGAATTATCCAGACAAAAAGTGTGTTGAGAGTCTTGGAGGTAACTCAGCTAATTCATAGGGTTTCCAAGATGAGGGCCAATTCATTTTCTATTCTGAGATGTAACTCCACCATTGCTGCTCTGCATGCAATCTCTGGTTGAAGAGCAGAATCAATAATACAATCTTCTTATTACAACCTTAGCATGATCTTGACAACATGATATGTAAGAGCTAGAGGAGCACAGAGATAGCCCTTTATGGAGCATTGCTTTATTTCCAAATATTAAGTTTCCTTAGAAAGTCTTGTGTAATAATGCACCACTCAAAAATACTAAATAACATAAATAAATTCATTTCAATACCAAAATTCAATTTTTAAAGACTTGTATTACTAATAAGATACTGCTTCTATTCCTTAACCCTATACATTATAGAGTTATGGCCTGGTTGCTGTATACCAGTGCATCTCAACCAGGGGAGATTTTACCCCTAAGGAGATTTCTGACAATGTCTGGAGACAGTTTTGGTTGTTTAAACTTGTGTATGGGTATTACTGGCATTTAGTGGGTGGAGAACAGGGATGCTGCTAAAAATCCTGCAATGCACAAGACAGTCCCCCACAACAAATAATTATCCAACTCAAAATGTCAGTAGTGCCAAGGTTAAGAAAACCTACTGAACACCAATTTTACATGAACTTAAAAACCTTTCCATAAAATTCAACCAAAAATTATGCAGTCAATCATACACAAACAAAAGATGAACTACTCCTAAAAATATTTTCAGGTTTGTTTATTTTTTTCCAAAATAATGAAATGACTTGAAATTAATACATGACTTAATTTCTTTTAAATCCTTAGGTCACACAAAATAAATGGAGTAATAATCAGACATATTCGATTTAAGGACAGTTAACTTTCAATTGATTCATCTTTCTCTAGTCATGTTTATCAAGTCACCAAATAATGATCTAAGTTTCTAACATCTTTAGAGAATTTTTTGAAGCAATTCTTATATACGAGTGGCCAACTATAAAATATTCTGATTTTTTCCTTAAAAGAAAAATTATAGTGCCTCAACCACTTGCATCCAAATTATGAATCTATAATAATCTCAGTAATATCTAAGATAAAATGCCCTGGCTGAACTAACTTTGATAGTTCATATAGGTCAGGGGATGTATTTTAAGTGCACAAAAGAACTATTTTGGGGAATACTTAAGCATTCCAGATTGGGCCAACATAGTAGCCAACTACTAATAAACTATTAGCACATTTTTAGTCATCTAAATAGATCTACGAAGGATGTCTGATATACAAATGATGTCTGAAAGTCAATATTTATGGTTCTACCTCTATCTACTATGTGTTGGGTAGCAGGAAGTACCTTGGTGCCTTTACGTTTTATGAAACAACAGCCAGCAAAAAAAAGACCCTCAGTTCATTAAAATAAACTCTTGGATAAGGCAAAAGCTGATCAGGATTTGTAGAGCTATCACAGAGAGTGCAGGCAAGCTTTCCTTTCTCATTACCTTAGTTGTGTTCCCCAGTTTCTTGGGCTCCTAATACTTTGCCTTTTTGACTGTAGGGTATCCTTGGACCACCTGCATAGACTTGGATGCTCTGTGATCCTACCTCTTGGATGAGAAATACAACTTTCATTTTCTTTACCAATTCTGGTTCTGACATTTCATTACCCAGTTTCAAGTCTGCACAATCCTGGGCCATGTTTGTTATGATTCTAGAACATGATCATTTTTGATGAGAATGGAGGAGCTCTTTTCTTACCTCTTTCCCCTCCAGATCAGAAATATGGCCCAATTTATCAGAATCCTAACCTGATCTTCATTTAATGGTACATAAGTTCCTGAGACCTGATATTAAAGTATTACACCAGATATAAAGCAATACCACAACAACAGTCTTATTAACTCTTAGCTAATACAATTTAAGAACTGGATATGAAGACTGAAATAAGCTCCATATCAATGAGAATTTCAATGGGATTATGTACAGTCAATGTCCAGTAATTAGAAAAGCTATAATTGGGAGCCAGCTATTCAGTTCAATGCTATTTTCAATATGGAATGATCTGGGATTGGGAGAGGATTGAAGGAGAAATCACTTATTAATTACCTAGATCAAGTATCTGCCAGGTTTTGCTCACCAGTGGAGCACCTGTTTCAGTAAATAAAGTTGTATGGAACATAGCCACATGCATTTGTTTATAGATTGTCTATGGCAGCTTTCCTGCTACAGCCGGTGAGTTAAGTACTGTGGGGTTTTGTTGTTGTTGTTGTTTGTTTGTTTGTTTAGACACAGGGTCTTGTTCTGTAGCACAGGCCAGACTGCTATGTCATGACCATGGCTCACTGTAGCATCGACGTTCTGGACTCAAGCGATCCTACTGCCTTAGCCTCTGAGGAGCTAAGACTATAGGTGCTCACCACCATGTCAGTCTAATTGTTTAATTTTTTGTAGAATCAGTGTCTCCCTATGTTGTCCATGCTTTCAATCTCCTGGCCCCAAGCTATCATCCCTACTTGGCCTCCAAAAGTGCTGGGATTACAGTGCTGGACTCCTTTGTGCCTGGCCAAGTACTGTAGTATCAATAGACATTATATGGTCCACAAAGCCCAAAATATTTACTATCATATCTTTTACATAAAAAGTTTACCATTTTCTAAACTTAGATTATAGAGCAAACAAAAAAGAAAATCCAAACAAACAATTTTTCTAAATATATTCCTATTTGAGAATCAAATTTTTGGAGGAGAAAGTATGATGACCCAGCTTTATCAAAACTTTCAGAAATTAAACTTCATGTAATTGATTCTAGGTTTTTATATGTAGGTGGTTTAAAGGGGTGGAGGGAGAACATTTGCAAGTACATTTGAAGTTCAAATATTTCTCATTTCTATTCATTTCACCATTATGTAACATCAAACACTCTATAATATATAGAGTTTATGAAAATCAAATCATTTAAGGACTGGCATTGAAATGCAAATTCCCACTTAATTCACTGAGAATACTAACATCTACTTTTATCTTTCTCCTGAATAGGACCTTAAGTTAACCAGGGACCCATGGAAGCTTTGTATGACCATCTATAATCTTATGCATGACACTTCTTAGAAAGTGTTTCTTCATTTATAGTTACGAAGTTTTTTTTTTTTTTTTTTCCCAATTGAATCTGAGGGAGCATCAGGAAAAGAATGTATACTTCAATTTCAAGAATGTAGACTAGAACAAGAGTGTTTTCTGGTTGGTAATACTGCATGTGACAAACACACTGAATGTTCACTGGCTCTGGTGAGTTGAGATGGGAGATTTGGAAAACAGGGTCATTAGTTCATGATGTGCAAGTATGGTTCTATGTGGTCATGCTTTTGTGTCATGTAGTGTGATTATATAATTTTAGATTCTTACAATAAAAGAAGTCTTAGAAATGTTATATTCCAATTATTTTATGTTGTAGCTGGAGAAACTGCAGTTAGGGAGGCAAAAATGCCTGGCCTAAGATCACAGTACTAACTAGTGGCAGAGACAGGACTTGAACTTGTAACTCCTGGGATTTGTTTACTATACTGCAGAGCTAGCAAGTAGACTTGTCCCAAATAAAATGATGAAATAGAGAAATGCTGCCCTCAGACAACCATAAATAATCCTAAACCCCCTTTTGAGTGCCTGACTTGGCAGGACTCACACATCACTTAGTAAAGAATAAAGACCAAACTGCTTAGCACAACCCACAGTTGGAAGCCTGAATTACCTATGTGTTCCCCATTCAATGCAACCACTCATATTTTTGGAATTCTAGAGCAACTCACAGGCCAGGACATCTCCATGAAAGCCAAAGTGGCCAGTAGCAGTTATGGAGAAAACTATTATCTTCAGAAAATCCTGGACACTAGAACTTATCCAATTCTGAAATAATAGGTATCTAGAACAAGAGGAAGTCATCTTTTTAAATGGGCCCATCTTGACTACACAAGGTACTCTCAGATTTATTCCAGGAAATGTCCTGTGTCTTTTCACAGGAAGGTGGTGCTGGGAGAAATCTTGTGGAACATCTAACCCAGTGATTTCCACAGTTTCAAAGTTATGATCCATAAAAGCAGTGAAGGAGCAAGCTCTTTGAGCAAATTTTAATTTTGTATAAGACCTAGGAAAAATATTTTATTCAGCATAATACTAAGAGCCATATAGATCAAGATCATACACTCTTAATCTAGATTTTATTTAGAATAATATTTACTAATATCACATGACCAGAAGCTGTGATTGGCCACTGAGGAGCTCAGAAGAACTTCTGAGGAGTGACTGATGGTTCAGAAGCATTCAGATGGTCAGAGTTACCATTCTTTTAAATGCCAAGAAGTAATATAATCCAATATATTCCAAGTATGTATGAGGAAGCTCAAGCCCAAGACTGAGAAAGTATTAAAGGCCTACCCAAGCTTATACGGCTTGCCAAGTTTCCCATTTCTAAGTTGGTGTCCCTTTCACTATAGTATACTATTTCACAGCATGGAAAGTTTTATAGCAAATTGATCGCATAACCCTGTTTTCCTCATGTTCTGAAATGAAGAAAGAAATAATAAGGAAAAATAGAAGGGATAAAGATAAAAGTAATTTAGTTCCTTTTTATGTCATTGATTGGCCCATACACATTTGCATTTTTAGAATTATAATTTTGAATGAAGTTAAATCAAATTCACAACAAAGTTAAAGTCTGTATGTAAGCTGCAGTATACTTGGCATGAATTTTGGGTTAATATATTAATTCAACGGATCTTCAAAATGGATTCAATCAATATTACATAATATATAAGTGCAAAACACCACAGAAGAAAGAGTTTGAGAAAGGCAACCCGTATGTCTAAAATTTTACCATTTAATATGGGAGAATCTGTCAGCCTTATATCAATTAGGATACTTTATACAGCAATTAACAGAAAAATCTAGAAAATTGCACACTGTTTAAAAAAGAGAAAACAGGAATTTTGGTCATGACTCTGTGTTCACTCAGTTCTCAGAAAGAGAACTCCAAGGATGTGCATCATCTCAGTTTCAAATGTAGTCAAAAGTATGTATGTCTGCATCTCATAATGTCTCTTTGGCTCTGGTGGGGTTGTGTGTCTAACCTTGAACCAGTTTCTGTGTCAGAGGAGTGTACAGCTCTGTTTGGCCTGGTCTGTATCAGATAACACTCCTGGAGTCTGTGAGGGATAAACGGCACGCCACAAAAACTACGGCTGAGAGTGAGGAAATAGTGGATCTCTCCTTAAATATGTTTCTGGGTGTAGGACAAATTAATACAAGATGGCCAAGAGGCACAAAATGTCTATGACATACACACAGTAAAAATAATTACATTTTATATATTGCATAAAAGTCAACTAAAAGGCAAAGCTGCAGAGTAAATAGCTATAGTAGTTAATAGCTCTGCAACCGGACTGTACAGGTTCAAGTTGTCACTCCACCACTTGCTAGCCACTAGGGCAAATTACTTAACCTCTTTTGGCTTCAATTTATTCATCTCTAAAAAATGGTGTTAATAAGATTATCTATTTAGAGGTATTTTTTGATAATTAAATGTGGTAAAAAAAAAAAAACAACAAAAAAAACATAAAGTGCTTAGAATAGTGCCTGACTCATGGTAACCACTCAATCAATGTTAGTTGTCATTATTATCATTATTAGACATGAGAGGCAAATATAAGGACTGTAAAAAATCAAGGAAAGAACACTTATAAAGGGAGTTTGAGCAGGGTGATCTGTGGACCTGCATTCAATGGTGAAGAATGGGTAACTGTGATAAGCAGACGGGAAAGGAGGTGACCTTCTGGTTGCTAGGAACACTCTATGCCAAAGTGTAGCAGTATGAAAGAGCAAAAGTCACAGCAGAGCAATCAATTTCATAGAGTGAAGAGGAAAAACAGGGTTGTAAGTGCTATCCTTTATTCAAAAATACTGTGCATGGATAATTCTCCCTAGTTGTGATCCTGAAGTATTATTAGAAATTGTATTTTTTCACCTTAGGTTTATCATCTTTTATTATGAATAGTTATAATCTTCTTTTTTATTTAATTCATTCACTAAAAATAGCTTTGTAGGCACCATTATATGATTTTTATGACATATTCATAAAATTACTCTGTTAAGAAACAGATTGTAACAACTCACCCCTTTGAACTCAAGAATAGCTATCTTGCCAACAAGAATGTTAATCTAAGGATTATTATTCTCATTTTAAAAGCCTCGTAACTTACTGATAGCTCTCACCTCCTCCAGATCTGCTAACTTCTTTCTCACAGTCTTTCCTCAGAGACTTCATAAAAACAATGTTGTTATGATTCTCAAGTTATGAAAATCCATAAATAACACAAAAAGAAAATCACATCCTATATATTGACATTTCATGATATGTTATATCTGTCCCTGGATAGGATTCAGCAACATTTGCTAAAGGGTAAGAATTCTGCACCACATTGGGTAATTATTTTTGTAAGTTGCTTTATATTAAATAAGGCATGATTCTTTAACAAGTAGTAAAAAAATCTTTGAACAGATCTAATGAAAACAATGAAAAACTTTTACATTAGTCACTTATGTAAGGCAACACTGAAATTTTCCTTGGATAAAAAAATTAAAAAAAGGAAAATTCTTCCGTCTCAAATACCATGGTAATCAATATGCTGATTGTTCACATATTCATGCATTCAAAATATGTTTTGTTTTCTTCTCCCCTTTTAAATAGACATAACTACTATATTCAGGTACAATGCTAGGAGCAAGAATGCAAAGGCATAGACCTGCCTCATAAATATTTCAGTATTTTTGGGATGCAGAGTTCCTATTTCTTTTCCTCCCAGGAGCTTCCTGCATGTAGAAGATCCAAAAAGCTAGTTATCTAGCAACAAGCAAGGTCCAAGAAACACAGAGATAATGGGAGAGGGGAGACACTTGACCCACCAATGAATGGAGCCTTGTGCCAAGGCAAATTGTCCTATTGCATCTCTATTTGGATGACAGATCTTCACATAGTTTCTGATTCAACTATTACATTAAGTGGTTTCAAAAAGGACATGACTGATGGTTGCAAGAATGGGATTTTGGGTTCATGCTTTGCCGCAGCTCTATCTATCCAAATATTTTCCTTCTGAAACTATCAATTCCCTTGAAAATTCTTTCCTTCATTTCCCTCATCCTCCTCCATGACTACTCAGAAATAATCATCACTTTCTTAAAACACTTTTTCCGCAGTTCTACCTTACTATATAGAATAATATATGTTAGTTATTAGACACTATCACTCTCCAATTGACAATGGTATTATGTAAAGTAACAATTTTCCTTTTTCACCTTTCTGTGTCTAGATGTTTGGTGGCTCTGCTGAATGAATGAGTGCAACAATGAATCTATGCATACCACTTCAGCTAAATTTTAACCTTTTAAATAGTATGTCTATGAAGATGTGCTCTCAGACTTTATGAAACACCATAAAACCTCCAAATAAATTTTCCACTGAGTCAAGTTTGATATTCAGGCAATTCTTCTCCATCCCTCGGTAATTTACATAAATGGAAGTTAACTAGCATTTTGAGGGAATATCCCTCTCTTCTTTTAGCTACAGGGAAACCCCAGTCTCTCTTAGACAAGGCAGCACTTGCTGTTGGGTCCTCTGGGAAAGAAAACAGGACACCAGTGGATGGAAAAGGGAAACCACTGAACTCAAGTTAATAATAATCAAAAGTCCACCAAGCATGCTAAATCTACAAAAAGAAAAATACTAGAAAATAAGCATTTGGCTAGTATAAAGTTTTAATCTTATTGTCACATTCTGATTCCACTTGAACATTACAGAGTTGTGATTTGGTGTTATTTCCAGGACTGAAGCTGTTGTTCTCCTTAATAATTGGTGTGTGCTAGCATCACTGGAATTTACATTAAGACAGTGTAGCCTGCTCCCTTAAAAACAGATTAAATTTAATCCTCGGTTTTCATGGCAATGAAAATAAAATTTGCTCTGAGAAAGAGGGAGACAGAGAGAGAGAGAGAGAGAGAGAGAGAGAGAGAGAGAGAGAAATTGCTGGTATAGGTTGAGCTCCCCAGAAAGCCAACTAAAGAAAAGAGGTGCTTGCAGGCAGAGCTTCAGAGAGTGCCCTCAGGGTCAAAATCTTTTAGGGAAAAGAACAAAGCAGGATTGGGTAAAGGGAAAAATAGAGCTGTGCCATCTGAACAAAAACCCCTCCCAGTTCCATGGGGCGCTCTGGAGTTAGGAGGCTCCTTCAGAAATGCTCAAGTTGAAGAAGAGTATTGTGCCTTTATACTTGTAGACCCCTCAGCTTTCCCACCTGCAACTCCCACGCCTAACATTGACTAGCCACTGGATGAAAGTTGCTAGGAAAGCAATGTGACCATGGAGAGCTCCTCTTTTCAGCCCAGGTAATTCCTGTAGAGGACTAATAGCTCATAGTTGTCAGCCAGCAACACTTGCAGAAGCTGGGGAATAAGTTCTGTCCTGAAGAAGACTGGTAGCATAACAGAGTGACCTAGGTAACTGAACAGCATTAAAAAAACTATCATTTTAAATAATTGTTTTCTGTCAAAATCTTGTGTTCAAGAGATGGCAGTTGTAAAGATCACTGAGGATCAACAAGTTAGTAATTTGAATATTCCATTTTTTCCTTCCTTCCTTCCTTCTTTTCTTTTCCTTTCCTTTTTTTTTTTTTTTTTTTTTTTTTTTTTTTTTTTTTTTTT